>NC_028455.1:29349411-29516255 GCF_000263155.2 Setaria italica | reverse complement strand
GTACCCCCTGCAGGTCGAAGACAGTCCAGCCACGGGGATCCAGTCGCCGACGTTGAGCACGCCGTTGAGGAACATCAGCTCGTCCATCATCCACTTGAACTCGCCCAGCGACGACCGGGCCCCTCCGCCGCCGCCGCGCCCTCGCCGCCGTCGAAGAGCCGCTTGCCGAGCACCATCCGCGTGATCACGTTCATGCTGAGCGTGGACAGGTGGTCCCGGTTGAGGCGCACCGGCACGGCGGCGGCGCCCCCCGACGCCGCGGCGAAGAGACCGCGCACGAGCGAGCGCACCTCGTCAGCGCGGACGTGCTCGAACGACGCGATCCGACCGGGGCTGAACAGCTGGGTGGCGCAGATCCGGCGCGCGTGGCGCCAGTAGGCGCCGTAGGGGGACCACGTGATGTCGGCGTAGTTGTAGGTGGTGTGCTTGCCGGCGGCCGTCCTGGGGCGGTCGAGGAAGAGCAGGTCGTGGGTCTTGAGGAACAGCCTGGCCATGTCGACCGACGAGCCGACGACGGCGGAGTAGGAGCCGAAGCGGAGGTGCACGAGCTCGCCGTACTTCTTGGAGAGCTCGTGGATGGAGCGGTGCGGGAGCGCGCCGATGAGGTTGAAGTTGCCGATGACAGGCCACGGTCTCGGACCAGGGGGAAGGTTGTAAACACGGCGGCTGGACGTTGGTTTGAGCGTGCGGAGGATCACGGCGGCGAGCACCATGGCAAGGAAGGTGGCCAGCAGTGGCGGTAGCTCCATCGGCGCTGGACAAGGAAGGGGAGATGGTATCAGTTAATCAGTGACTGGACTGGGGTTTATCGTGGACGGGCTGGGACGATGGACATTGTGCTACTTTATAGAGCACTAGGATTGTTACTTCTTTACTGTGAAAAAAAAAATGGAGCGGTTGGAAAATATCGCGTACCCCTCCGAGACGGGAGGGGCGACTCCGCTTCCCGCCGCCAGGCCACCCCACGCGGGCCCTCCCTGGCCGTCGCCGCCGGCGTCCAGCAAGCGGCGGCGGCGGCCCACGAAGCCGGTGACCGTGCGCAGCATCTCCTCCCTCTCTCCCCTAGAGGTCTCCTCCTCCTTTCTCCCTGACATTTTCATGCAAAATCTTGCTGCTCCTCCGTCTCCTCTGCGTGCTTGGCTGCCCCGGTCTTCCTTGTGGTTGATAGGTCTGGCGTCGTATGGTCCGGATCTGCCTTCTCATGGCTGGTCTTGAGCCATGAGGTCCGGTGTGCTCTTCGCCGGCGCTAATGGTGGAGCTGTCGGCCGGTACCGCCGACGGCGCCGTCAGACGTCCTCGCAGCGCCGTGGTCCTCCCAGCGGTGTGCTGCAGATGCTGCTGCGGGGGGCCGTGCGGTGGAGCGCGGGCATGGCTTGGCTCCCCTTCGTCAAATCCTGGTGGCGGCCCAGATCTGGCCCCTCCGCTCGGAGGCTTGGGGCTGCTCTGCCACAATAACCATGCTCCCCTGGTGCGTGCTCGTCGTCTCATGTTGGTTCTCCTTTTGGTTGGCGCGGTGGTCGCGTGAATCAATCTCCTCATCATCGAGGAAGGCTGAGGTGCGTCCACGGTGGTCGTTCCTATGTGTCTCGTCTCTGACGAGCGGTACAGAGTTCCGGCAGAGTTGGCACCTAGACTCCGGATGCCGTACAACGAAAGTGCTGCGCTCGGTGCGCGGGGGTGCTGCTGCACCTCGCACGGCCTGGTGTTTTCGCGAAGTTTGCTCCCAACCAGGATATCCTCTGCCATTGGAGCGTGCTTTATCTCGTGTTGCCAACGATCTTGCAGCGAAAGCGTCGCGTCCGATGCGCGGAAGGTTACTTCGCATGGTCAGCCGCTTAGCATCATCGGGAGCTGCAGTATCCTTCTCCCTGTGGTCATGGTCTCGTCTCGTGAGGTTGTTTGGTTCCTCCTTCACATTGTCAAATCATGGACTAATTAGGCTTAATAGATTCGTCTCGCCGTTTAGCCTCCACTTATGTAATGGATTTTGTAAATAGTCTACGTTTAATACTCCTAATTAGTATCTAAACATTCGATGTGACACGTGCTAAAAATAAGTCAGTGGAAGTAAACGCCCCCTTAGTCCCCACTCTATTGTGGCGGCCCCTCTTTCCATCGGGGCTTCCTCCCTCCCTTGATGCTTTGAGGGTGGCAACAGAGAGGCGTACCTACGAGGGGTGGTGGGTATCACTTTGGTCTCAACGGAGCTGGCAATTACAGTGCTAGTCGTAGTGCCCATGGTGAATGGCGGCTCGCTCTTCAACCTTTGCAAGTCTTAATCTTTGTCCTCGTGTCTTGTATTTCTATGAGAGGGTGTTTCTTTCTTTCTGTTGTATCTGTTGTGTTGTGCTCGTAACTTCTGACGTAATCTGTGGATTGTGCCATAACAAACTTGCTGGCCTCCAGCCTGGCCTTCGAATGAACGTTAAGGTAGGCGTGCTCCGCCCCCGTTGCTCTTTAAAAAAAAAAGGAGCGGGTTGTGATGGGTTCTTGGTAAAAGAGACCTATCGTTATCAAACAAATAATGAAAGGAACAGTCACAGTCAGTTGGTGAACTTCGTCTAAAAGAAATGGATAGCGAGTACGTAGAACTCTTGTCCCGTAGGGGTGTAATATATATCAGTAACAGTGACATATAATTTTTTTTTCTTGCATGCCTCCTTACATGTAAATGCCTGAAATCCTGGAGCGATTTTAGGCTCCATGAACAAAGCAACTTTGTGATCATATATGGATCGGAAGCTTGGTTAGGATTTTAATATTGGGGAGAGGACACCTCCATGAATTTTGAGTTTAAAGTGCGCTTGGGAGGTAAGGCAGCAGGCGACGGGCGGGCGAAGATTGTTTGAAACGGGCGAATTTTTTTTCTAAGTATACCGAACCGCGCGCTCGTGACGAGTATCACCTCGATTTTCTTCTTCCCATTTTGAATTCACATACCGCCTTGAGTTGTTAACTCGTAAACATCACAAGCACGTGTCCGGCAGCTCTTTCCCGAGTAAACCCCTCTCGGAGATGTTGTCCATTTCATTGAGGGAACCGATAGCAGAGCTTGCACTGCGTATAATACGCGAAGACCCAGACACGCAGAGTCGTTGCTTAACTGTGGTGGTCAGGAGTCACGACGGCAAGGCAACACGTGGTGAATATATAATGATGGCTGTTAACAAGCTGGATCAGAAACGGACAGGGGGCCGCAGGTTATTTATAACACCGGGGCCTTGTTTAGTTGCCCAACGCACGCACGCAGTGGAGCCCCCCGATGGCGCTCGGCAAGCGGTTTCTTCGGCGAGGGCGCCGACGCACGCAGTGGAGGGCCCGGTGGCGACGCTGGCCGAGCTCAAGTGGATCCTGGACGAGCTGATGCTGCTCAACGGCGTACTCAACGTCGGCGACTTATCCCGTGGCTGGACCGTCTGGACCTGCAGGGGTACGTGCGGCGGATCGGATGAAGAGGCTCGGCGCGATGTTCGACGCGTTCATGGAGCACGTACGTCCTCGACGAGCACACCGAGCGCCGCCGGCGCGACGGCAAGTCGGCAACGCCTTTGTCGCGGGCAACATGGTGAACGTGCTGACGCAGCTCGCCGATTCCGAGGGAGGAGCTGAGCATGGACGAGGTGTTCGGGCTGTCGATCACGCGCAAGTTCCCGCTCCAGGCCGTCGTCGAGCCCAGGCTCGCTGCTGGACTCCACGCATGTGATGCATGATCATGGTGCTGCGCCGAGCACATACCGTTGCAGTTTAAGTTGCGACATGATTGGACCGATATAGTTGCGCGTGTACTCGTGTTGTTTTTGTCACGCAACGACAGGCCTGTAGCTAGCTGCAAGTAAGGTCTCGTTAATTGGTTCCATATTAGGTGTCTACTTCTACCTGTTGTTACTGGGTGTGCCCAGACTTTGAAGCTTCGAGGTATGGTCTTCAAAATCTCGTTTCAGATTGGTAACTCCCCCCCTTCAAAGTCCCAAAAAAAAAATCCCAATTGAAACTTGAACTCAAAAGTTCACAGTTTTAGCTTGAGATTGAAAGGGTAGGTAGCACCACAATGCTGGTTAACAAGTGCAACTTAACAGTGGTAAGCCAACACAGCTTGGCACACGATTCTGCTTCATTTTGCAGCCTCCTTCCCACTGTTGGGATAAGTCTTGGCTTCCTTGTGGGGTTGCTGGTTGCAGCACGCAGGCTGCTGGTCCTTGGCAGTTAAGGACAGTAGGTACTGTTGGTCCTTGTTGACGGGAGGAGGACAGTGGGGTTGTAGGTACTGCTGGTCCTTGTTGACTGGAGGAGGACAGTGGGGCTGCAGCATATGCTTGCTGCAGCACCACTTTTGTTGACTACTTTTAGGGTAGGATAGTCCTAGGCATCTTAGACTAGATAGGACAACATCAAAAAAGCATCTTAGACTGGCATAGGCCTTGATGCTTGGCTGGTTGGCTGCTTGGCCAGCTATAAATATGTATCCCCAACCCTTGGTTGGACATGGTATTGTGGAAAGAAAACCCAGAAAATTGCCCCAACTCTTCCTACTGCCATCCTCTCGATGAGAGTTACAGTTCAGATGCTAACAGCTGGTATCAGAGCCGTACTATCCTATAGCTTGAACATCTCCTGCTCACAACCCTCCCCAACCACCTTTCGTCCCCAGCCGGTAGCAGAAGCACCGACTGTCCCTGCTCACTCCTCTCCCTCTACGCAGACGAGCGGCAGCTCGTCGGAAGCAGCCTCTTCCCCACGCAGCCCCCCGGTGGCGCGCTATGTCCGCAGGACAGTCTTAGCACTCGATCGCCTCGAGCGCACGACGTCGGCAGGAGGCCGAGCTCGCTGCGGCAGAGGAGCGTACCCGAGTGGCGGCGGAGACCGCTGCGGCGGCGGCAAGGGCGTCGAGGCTGGCGGCGGTGGAGCTGGCTGCAGCAAGGGCGGAAGCGGAAGCGGCGGCGGCGGCAGATGCCGCACGTGCGGCAGCAGCGGAGCTCGAGACTCGACGTGGCGGTAGCATCAGCAGCGCTACCTCTGCCGATGGCGGTACCGACGTAGGGCTCGTGCAAGCAAGGGAGGCGGCGCAGGAACGGGCGGCGCAGTGGGCAGCCGAGCACCCCCGCGGGCGCGGCGGCAGCAGCCCCGACGGGCGTGCACGCGCCAGCGGCGCTCCAGGCGGGGGTGCGCGCGACGATCGTGTTCCTAGCGGACATGGTGACCGCGACTTCCAGGGCGACCCGCACATCGACGTCGCACCAGAGGTCCAGCGATTGCGGGAGAGGGCTGCCCAGCTGGAGGCGGAGATGGAGTTCGATCGGCGGCACGACGGCCGGGTCGACGGAGAGCGCGGCCCTTACAGGCAGTGTGGCTCTCCCTCCCCGGACCGCCGTCATGGCCGCCACGGGGCCCATGCTGTTGTCAGGGAAGTTGGCCCCGGTGGTGGGTGGCCTACCCTCACCAAGACCAACTACGTCGAGTGGGCCGCGGTGATGAGGGTGAGGCTCCAGGTGCGGCACATGTGGGAGGCAGTCCGGTACGGCGACGTCGACTACGATGAGGATCGACGGGCGCTGGACGCCCTCATCGCTGCAGTCCCACCCGAGATGCAGTTCTCGCTTTCCCAGAAGCGAACTGCCAAGGAGGCTTGGGACGCCGTCGCTGCGGCACGCATCGGCAGCGATCGCGCCCGCAAGTCCACACTGCAGGCACTTCGCAAGGAGTGGGAGAACCTGGCCTTCAAGCCAGGTGAGGACGCTGATGACTTTGCTCTCCGTCTCAACACTCTGTTGCAGAAGATGGTGCAGTACGGCGACGACACTACGGCGAGGAGAGAGCTGTCGAGAAGCTCCTCCGCTGCGTACCCGAGAAGTACAAGCAGATCGCTCGCTCGATCGAGTCTCTACTGGACCTCTCTAGGATGTCGATCGAGGGGGCGATAGGTCGCCTCAAGGTCATCGACAGCGACGAGTCATAGCCTCCCTCAGGGCTTGTCATCATTGGCGGGAAGCTCCATTTCACTCAGGAGCAGTGGGAGGCCCGCCAGGGTGATCGAAAGAAGGGGGAGCCTTCTTCCTCGACAGGCGGCCGCAAGCGCGGCAAGCCACGCAAGGCGCCCAAGGCTCGACGAGGTGCCGAGGGCAGCGCGCGAGGAGGTGCCCAGGGTGGTGCTAGCGGCGCGCGAGGAGGCGCCCAGGGTGGTGCCGCCGGCGAGCATAGGCCGCCACGAGACGACACGTGCCGCAACTGTGGCAGGCTTGGCCATTGGGCCAAGGACTGTCGACAGCCAAGACGCGGCCAGGCTCACGTCGCACTAGCGGAGGAGGAGGAGCCGACTCTGCTCCTGGCACATGCAAGCATCGAGCTAACTCCAGCGGCATCGGCCGCAGCGGTTCTCCTCCACCTTGACGAGCCGAGGGCACACGCCTTCCTCGGCGACGGCTCCAACAACGATAGGACTGAGGGGTGGTGCCTCGACACTAGCGCTACCCAGCACATGACCGGTCGGCGAGAGTTCTTCACCGAGCTTGACTCTAGCGTCCGAGGCACCGTCAAGTTTGGGGATGCCTCCGGCGTAGAGATCAAGGGCGTCAGCTCCGTCATCTTCACCGCCGAGTCTGGAGAGCACAGGCTGCTCACCGGAGTGTACTACATCCCCGCACTGAGGAACTCTATCATCAGCTTGGGACAGCTGGAAGAGAACGGTTCGCGCGTGGTGATCGACGACGGAGTCATGAGGATTTGGAACCGCCGTCGTCACCTTCTTGCCAAGGTAACCAGAGGCGCAAATCGCCTCTACATCCTTAATGTGCAGGTGGCACAACCCTTCTGCCTCGCTGCTCGTCGGGATGACAAGGCGTGGCAGTGGCACGAGCGCTTCGGGCACCTTCATTTTGAGGCCTTGAAGTGGCTCAGTGCCAAGGAGATGGTGCGAGTCCTACCATATCTTGATCACGTGGAGCAGTTCTGCGATGTCTGTGTGTTGACAAAGCAGAGGCGGCTCCCCTTTCCCCAGCAGGTGAGCTTCCGAGCCAAGGAGCGGCTCGAGCTCGTGCACGGGGACTTGTGTGGCCTGGTGACACCGGCCACACCCGGAGGACGACGCTACTTCTTGCTGCTCGTCGACGACCTCTCCCGCTACATGTGGGTGATGGTCCTCGGCAGCAAGGGGGAGGCTGCGAACGCCATCAGGCGCACGCAGGCTGCTGCGGAGGCGGAGTGTGGCCGCAAGCTGCGCGTGCTGCGCACCGACAACGGCGGCGAATTCACGGCGGCTGAGTTCGCGTCGTACTGCGCTGATGAGGGCATTCAGCGCCACTACTCCGCGCCGTACATCCCGCAGCAGAACGGTGTCGTTGAGCGGCGCAACCAGATGGTTGTGGGGATGACTTGGGCCCTCCTCAAGCAGAGGGGGATGCCGGCTGTTCTCTGGGGAGAGGCGGTGGTGACGGCTGTCTATATCCTCAACCGCTCGCCCACCAAGGCGCTCGACGGCAAGACGGCATACGAGGCTTGGCATGGGCGCAAGCTGGCGGTGTCCCACCTGCGGGTCTTCGGCTGCCTCGCGTTTGCCAAGGAGATTGGCCACATCGGCAAGCTTGACAACAGGAGCACTCCAAGAGTGTTCATCGGCTACGCGGAGGGCTCGAAGGCCTACCGCATTCTCGACCCGGAGACACAGCGTGTGCGCACAGCGCGCAATGTTGTGTTCGACGAAGGGTGAGGATGGGCGTGGGACAAGGCGGTGGATGACGGTTCGACTCGGACGTACGCCGACTTCGCTGTCGAGTACGTCCACTTCGAGGGAGCTGGGGGAGTAGGCAGCTCTTCTTCGTCGAGCGTGCCTACCCTGGTCCCCGAACCTCCACCGACTCCGATGCTTGCTACTCCGGCAGTGCCACGCTCTCCAGCCGCGACTTCGGCTGCGACGAGCTTCTCGCCGGCGCCACCACAGCCGGCGACGCCACGTACTCCAGCACCGACGGACACTCCTCCGGGCACGTCTACTCCGACACCAGCTCATGTCGAGCACAGCCCGGTGGAGTTCGCTACTCCGCTCTCTCACGACGAGGAGCGCATCGACGCGTACCACGACGGCGAGCAGTTGCGGTACCGTACGATGGAAGACCTCCTCGGTGACCAGCCGGTGCCGGGACTGATGCCTCACGACCTGGAGGCACAGTTGCACCTTGCATGCGACGACGGCGAACCTCGGTCTTTCGCGGAGGCCGAGAGACACGCGGCATGGGGCGCTGTGATGCAGTCAGAGATGGACGCGGTTGAGAAGAACCGCACTTGGGAGCTTGCTGAACTCCCTCGTAGTCACCGCGCGATCACCCTTAAGTGGGTGTTCAAGCTGAAGAGGGATGAAGCCGGTGCCATCGTCAAGCACAAGGCTCGCTTGGTGGCACGCGGGTTCGTGCAGCAAGAGGGGATCGAATTCAACGATGCTTTCGCCCCCGTGGCACGGATGGAGTCCGTGCGACTCCTCCTTGCGCTGGCCGCCCAGGAAGGCTGGCGCGTTCATCACATGGACGTCAAGTCGGCGTTTCTTAACGGCGATTTGAAGGAGGAGGTCTACGTACACCAGCCGTCGGGTTTTGCGATCCCCGGCAAAGAGGGCAAGGTGTTGCGCTTGCGCAAGGCCCTCTATGGCCTGCGGCAGGCTCCGAGGGCGTGGAATGCCAAGTTGGATTCCACGCTCAAAGGGATGGGCTTCGAGCAAAGCCCACACGAGGCGGCCATCTACCGGCGGGGCAATGGAGAAAATGCCCTGCTGGTGGGTGTCTACGTCGACGACTTGGTGATCACCGGCACTAAGGACGCGGAGGTGGCGGCGTTCAAGGAAGAAATGAAGGCCACCTTCCAGATGAGTGACCTGGGGCCTCTCTCCTTCTACCTGGGGATCGAGGTGCACCAGGATGACTCCGGGATCACGCTTCGACAGACCGCCTACGCCAAGCGCGTCATGGAGCTAGCCGGGCTCACCGAATGTAACCCAGCTCTCACTCCGATGGAGGAGAGGCTGAAGCTGAGCCGCGACAGCACGACAGAGGAGGTAGACGCTACGCAGTACCGGCGTCTTGTGGGGAGCCTTCGCTACCTCGCCCACACACGACCGGACTTGTCTTTCTCCGTCGGCTATGTCAGTCGGTTCATGCAGCGACTGACGATGGAGCACCAGCAGGCCGTGAAGAGGATCGTCCGCTACGTTGCAGGGACTCTCGACCACGGTCTCTTCTACCCGAGGTGTCCTAGGGCGGCACACTTCGTCGGGTACAGCGACAGCGACCACGCCGGCGACATCGACACCAGCAAGAGCACGAGCGGGATTCTCTTCTTCCTCGGCAAGTGCCTTGTTAGCTGGCAGTCGGTCAAGCAGCAGGTGGTGGCGTTGTCCAGTTGCGAGGCCGAGTACATAGCGGCCTCCACTGCTTCGACTCAGGCGCTTTGGCTTGCCCGACTGCTCGGTGATCTCCTTGGCAGAGACACTAGAGCGGTGGAGCTCAGGGTGGATAGCAAGTCCGCTCTGGCCCTGGCAAAGAATCCCGCTTTCCCTGAGCGGAGCAAGCACATCCGGGTGAGGTACCACTTCATCCGAGGCTGCTTGGAGGAAGGAAGTATCTAGGCGAGCTACATCAACACCAAGGATCAGCTTGCGAACCTACTCACCAAGCCCCTTGGGAGGATCAAGTTCCTTGAGCTCTGTTCCTGGACCGGGATGGTCCAACGTTCCCACAAGACGACGCACAAGGCTTAGGGGGAGAATGCTGGATAAGTCTTGGCTTCCTTGTGGGGTTGCTGGTTGCAGCACGTAGGCTGCTGGTCCTTGGCAGTTAAGGACAGTAGGTACTGCTGGTCCTTGTTGACTGGAGGAGGACAGTGGGGCTGTAGGTACTGCTGGTCCTTGTTGACTGGAGGAGGATAGTGGGGCTGCAGCATATGCTTGCTGCAGCACCACTTTTGTTGACTACTTTTAGGGTAGGACAGTCCTAGGCATCTTAGACTAGATAGGACAGCATCAAAAAGGCATCTTAGACTGGCATATGCCTTGATGTTAACCACTTTTGTTGACTACTTTTAGGGTAGGACAGTCCTAGGCATCTTAGACTAGATAGGACAGCATCAAAAAGGCATCTTAGACTGGCATATGCCTTGATGCTTGGCTGGTTGGCTGCTTGACCAGCTATAAATTTGTATCCCCAACCCTTGGTTGGACATGGTATTGTGAAAATAAAACCCAAAAAATTGCCCCAACTCTTCCTAGTGCCATCCTCTCGATGAGAGTTACAGTTCAGATCCTAACACCCACGCCCTTTGTCCAAGTGGAAGTTTATGTTTGTCATAGATAACTGTACAAGAGTTTAGTCTTTCCTCTAGAAGTTTGGCGCCATTGAACGCCTGGGATATTTCAATCTCTGATGACATGTAAAACTCGCAAGATCTTAAGAGACGCGTCCAGTATGTTTACGAACAATTACCCATTCTATTATGCATGACACAATTCATCGATCAAACTCAGTCAGGATTCTAAGATACACTAAAAGCCATCCATCGTTTCAACATGAGCTCAACTGTAACTGTTATACTGTTTCAGTGCACAAAATGCTGCAACTAGTACCAAGCGCATGGGTACAGTACATGGTTTACAAGATAGTGAAAGGGCAACCCTCATGGAATCACGCTAAAAATGCCGGGGTGGCTGAAACAACATCCAGCATCAACCTAGGTTGCCCCAGAGTTACTCGGTGCAAGGAATGAGGAACTTGAGGAAAGGTTCAGCCTTGGGAGCAAGGGATCTCACGTCCTCAAATGTGGCCATTTCAAAGTCCTCGTACTGGAAACCAGGGGCACAGGTGCAGCCAACCAGGGAGTAGTGCTGCTCACGATCCCTCTTCCGAGACTTTACAAGAACACTGCCATCGGAAGCAAACGACTCAACATCCAGCGTAGGGAAGGAACCAAACCACACGTTCGGTGGCACGGTATACTGGGGGCGCTGGCCAGCTTCGAGGTGCGGGCCGATGACAGTGAGGTCAATGTGGCCATCATCATGCAGCTCAAAGACCTAAAACAAATACGGAGTATTCATATTAACCAATTAGCTGCCTAATTGCTTTAGTCATGGAACAGAAAGAAGAGATAGTCAATAGTGTCAAGCATGTAGATGTAGATGGTGCTAACCGTGAGAGGCTCTCCCTTGTAGAAGTGCCAGGTTTCAGCACAGGGAATGCGGTGGAGACGTGAAACACTCCCTGCAGGAAGCAAGAAGTAGATTGCAGTGCTCACAGCACGGTCAACCTTATCTGCAGCATATGTTCAGAGATATTAGACAGCAGCTTGATTTCATATCCAGTGTGCTTAGTGTCTGACACCACACTTAAAAACAGTGGGATAGATGCCAGTAGATATAGGAGTGGTATGCTGAGATATTATTCAGTCCCTCTAGCTAGAGAAGATCCACCCACACACCCTTAGCTAACAGTTAGTTACTCATAGAATAAAAAGGATGAGAAGTTACTAAGAGAAGTTTCCACAGCTATATACTCACATTCATACATGGATATACAAAGTTGAATTATGAAAGCAGCAGGTAAGTTCTTCAACCTTAGCGGATCATACAAGAACATCACTGTATGCATAAGACCTTAAGCAAGAAACTACAAGGAAATGACCTGAAAATCTGAAACGAATGCCGTTCATAACATTTAGGCCTGTTTGGAGGCCCCATGATTTTTAGGACTTTGAACACAAGTTTGGACTCCGCCTATGTTGTCTCAACATAGCAGGTCCCAAGCCCTGAAAGGAGGAGGGTTGTGATAGGCTTGGCGAGCCAACGTTGAACCTAGTCATTCTAATGGAGATGAAACCCACCGGCTGAGATGGTTTGGACATGTCCAACTGGAGACCTCCGGAGGCACCGGTACGTAGTAGAACCCTAAGGCGTGACAGTAATGTGAAGAGAGGCAGAGGAAGACCAAAATTAACATGGGAAGAGGCAACAAAAGGAGATTTGAAGGGATGGAATATACCCAAAGATTTAGCCCTGGATATGAGTGCTTGGAAAACAGCTATTCATGTGGCTGAACCCTGATTTGTGGCTCTTATTGGGTTTCAACTCTAGCCTACCCCAACTTGCTTGGGACTGAAATGCTATGTTGTTGTTGTTGTTGTTGAACACAAGTTTGAACTAAATCCGAAGCATTTGGATCCTGATCCACCCTTCCCTAACCAGCCTTTTCAGGGTTCTGATCGGAAACAGGGCACTTGAGAAACTAGTGATTCTGACCAGACTAAACCTAATTTGACTGATATAAATATCAGCCGTTACTGCATTTTTTATTGCAGGTCCTAGAAGAAAAGGAGGAAGCATGATGCTACAATCCTGAAACAGGAAAGAACATCAGGGATACCTATACCTTGTCGCAGAGTACATTACTTCGAGTCATATTATGTATGCAATAAAAAGAGCACCATTTGTCCATCACTGCTTAGCTGAACAACGATAAGAACCACAACCAAGCAAATTTATCATTCAATTCCCTGCACTGACTTTATGAATTACTATGATACATAGAGAAGTTGCATTCATTTTGTCATCAGACACAAAAGTAGCACACGCTGCCAGACTTATCTGCTTGGAATTCCTAGTTTGCAGAAATACCCTACTGAACCTGACAAATTTAGTCAAACAGCAGTGAATCAAAGACTACCCGTACCTCCATCAATATCTAGCACCTAAGCTAAGGTCTGCACATGCCCGAGCCGAAGACGCAATAAATCTCACCTAAATCCGGGTCCGATCGCATCCTAGTCCGCGCAATAATCCGTTCCCACACCGCGAGAAAGTAAAACGAACACTAGTTCAGCGCCAATAATCACACGATACGGAGGAATCGCGCGCGTACGTACACTGGGGCGGGAGCTGGGAGGTGGAGAGCGTGATGGAGCCGTCGCGGAAGGTCTCGTTGTAGAAGCCGCCCTCCGGGTGCGGCTTCAGATCCAGCAGCGCCGCCACCTCCGTCGCCGTCATCTCCTCCGAGGCCATCTCCTCCCCCCGCCTTCTCTTCGCGCCCGCCTGCGGGCTTCCTCGTCGCCGGAACCCTCGCTTAGATCCGGTCGGCCGGCGCCGTGCCCTGCTCGCCGCCGGGGCTCTCGGATTTTAAGGGGAGGATTTGGCTGGTTGGTTCGTTGAATTCCGAGCAGCGCAGCAGGTTCTGCCGTGTTTGTTTACCCCGGCTGGAACGTGACGACCTGACGGGGAGTGGTTGGTGGTGGCCAACATTTTCTTCCGCTGGTCAGGTCAATTTGGTGTTGAATCCGGGAAAGTTCTTCGGTAATCCTATGCAATTAGGCCGGGAATAATGCAATTTAACCGTCAATAAATTCTTTCCTCAAATAAATCTAATTTCTTGCTACCCAATTTTACGAGGATGTCTTATTGAACAACGGTTTTAAGATCAGCACATCAAAACTATAGTTCAGTATTTTCAAGGTAGGATGGTGAATTTATCATCTTCAGTTGCAGAGACTAGAGAGATAATGTGAAAATGGTATTGGTGACGGTCACATGTCATCACCGATGACGAAGGCTAGTTGGGCAGGCATGTTGTAAGAGTAGTTAATCAAAGTGACACAGTAAGTGATGGACCTAGTGACTATGAAGTCGCCAAAGCTATATGAAGTGGTACAAATTGCGCTGGAGCTGAGTACGGTAGTAGCAAAGGTACAAGAGTCATGGGAGATGCAATACACTAAGAGCCAAATTAAGGTGACAATCGAGGAGTTCAACGGTAGGGCATGCATCATATAGCAAGGAGGTGACGCGCATGATGTGAGCTACATCTAGATGAGGAAGTTAGAGTGAAACCACCTAATACAATTAACCATGTGGTCATGAGTCTATAAATTATTGAGCCTAAATCTATCTACATAATCTAGCATGAATTTTATGTTAAAGCATTAGTTTGGGTGTAGTAGCTCTACGTGATTTTAGCTTAGGTTGTGTTGGCGCTAGAAATCGGTCAACCGAATCCCAGCGACCGACACACGACTCGGGAGAATCTGCTTAGCTCCTGTTCGGGTGAATGCCCTGGTGCGGTTCGCGCGGCGTGCCAGCCAATCTGACCTGTTGATTGGCAAGGAAGAACACGTGTCAGGCTCAGAAACTACGATCGGCTAAGTTTCCGATCGAGAGAGTTTATCGGCGAATCAGCCGATTTACTGTAATAATGAGATCGGCTATAAGTCAGCCCGATCCCTATAGCCTTGTAGATAGAAGAATACTGAAGTAATCGGTACAAAGCTTATGATAACAACACTAGGAAAAGATCTAATCGGCAACGAATGGATCTAACTATAGAAAATAATGAAAAGCCGATACTACTGATTCCTAGTGAGATAATTGGTGATAAAAACTAGGAAAATAGGTAAAAACCTATGAATCTAGTTGATATCGATAACTGATGAATAAATCTAAACGAAACAACAGCGATGCGCCGGAAGTTAAAGCTTAGATGTTACTCGATAAACGGAACTTACAGAATCGGCCGGAGGTCAAGATGATGCAGCCCTGCCAACCCGCACGAACTCGTGAGAAGAAAAAGTAATGGCGAAGTCGCCTGCTCGAAAGTAAGTACGAAGAAGAAGGTAACTTGTTGTATTGATTGATTGTGTTTTTACAGATTTACAAAGGTAGCTATTTATAGCCCCGTACAGATAACTTCTTAACCGACTAGAATTCTATCTCTAATTCAAACAGAAAACAAATATCTACAAGCACAATTCGTACTAGGTTAGCTACCCCACGCTTCGTGGGCTGACCTCCACCTTATCCTTCCATCCCTTTCCAAGCCCATACAGGCCCAATTAGTCCATCCTCCTGATCGGCCGATTTCTCATCGGCAAAGGATTGCCGATTGGGAGCCTGGCGTATTCCCCCTGAAGCGAAGCAAAAGCTGCCAGCCGATTCCTCATTATAGCACCATTTGACCGATTCCCAACTGCACTTCTCCGATTTCTTTTCTCCTTGACGCCGATTCTACTGGTGACGAAATCCGGCGTCAACACATACCCCCCAGTTTCGGAGTAAAACACAGTCTTTTACTTCGAAATTTTTTATAACCTCTCCTCCGAAACGGCCGCAGTGAAAATATCCTTCCGTTTCGCGGTCTCCCGGCTGATCATTGCAATTTTTGAAACGGGCGCCCACGACAGCCACTACCCCGAAAAACTCGAAGCGCCGGCGCGGTGAAAATTCCGTCTTTACCCTCTCTTCAGGCATCCTATAAATAGCGTTTCACCGCAGCTCACCTTCAAGCTCACGTCTCTTTTTCCAACGCGCGCGCATCCTTCTTCCTTAACTCTCCCTTGCCATCGAAGTTCTCTAGTTCCAGTTCCTGTACTTCTTCCCCCTTCCCTCCGATGGCGACTCCTTCCGGCAGCTCCCCCGCACGCAATGATCCAGAGATGGTGTCTCCGGTGGTGGTAGCGACGGCCGTCACCTCATCTGCAGATGAAAGAGCTTTATCAGAAATCCCAATGGCGGTCCCCATCACGGCCCCGTCATCCACGTCTGCATCAGCGACCACACCGATTACTCAGAATTTTATCCCGGAGGTAAATACCGAATCTTTCCCCTATCGGCAACGACGCTCCGTCAGTTGACATAATTGCTGGCCGATCGAAGAAGGTTCATAAGAAGGTCATCAAGAAAACCAGTCGCCGAGTCCGGGCTCGTACGGAATCGGCGGATCCTCCTGTGCTCGTATCGGCAGAAACCTTGACTGCACCACCCCAGGCCGCACAAAGTGCCGATACACAAGCCATCACACAAGCCGGGGTAACTGCCGCGTCATTACTGTTGGAAGCTATGCAGGTAAGTCCGAATTTTGCCATCTCCGATCGTTAATTAAACATTAACTTTTCTTAACTCTATGTTTCCCAGAGCACCTCTATGGAAATACCACAATCGGCGACCACTCGACCGGACGCCAATGCGCCCCTGCCCTCATCCATTGAGGTACGGTACTTATCTTACGGATTTCCTTCGGGTATCCGCGTAATGTATTTAACCGATTTTTGACGCAGGCCATCGGCACACCAAGCGCTTCCCGACAACCGATTTCTTCCCAGGGAGTTGGTCCGAGCACCACGCCGATTATCGTGGAGTCCTCTTCATCAGATGAACCCATGGCACAGACCACTGAGCAAGGCACCACGGCTTTACAAGCGCAGCATGAAGAAATTCGTTTTAAAATGGTAAATTCCTAACCAGCTTTCAACCCACCGATTTGCTCTGATTCCACGCCGATTCACCCCTTTTCCTTATCTTCTTAGGAACAAGACTCCCCCAACAACAGCCTTTTCTCCTTCGCGGTTGCTCTTTCTGATGATGAGGAAATCGCGTCCCGCCAAGTCGCTCTAAGCTCCGTTCCAGACGACGTCCGAGCCAAACTTACCAACATCCGATCCCTCCTGCAAGGGGACATCGGCCGATTGGTGGAAGATGCTTCGCCGATTCGGCAGCTATTCAGTGACGTCAGCGGACGAGTACCAGAGGAAGCGGAAGAGGCCTTGGCACCGGCGGCCTTTATTGAGTCCATGAGGATCCCCGTCTTTAGGGCCCTTCGTCATATGGCCGATCGCGCGAAACTGGCCCAGATTCGTGAAGATGAAAATGCCTTTAAGCGTCAGGCTCAAGAAGCGAATCGGCGTATCCATGTCCTAGAAGATTCACGCCCGGCGATCATTAGTGAAATAGATCGCCTCAAACGACGGAGGGCGGAACTTGCTAAAGAGATGGAACAAGTGACCAAGGCAATCAGCGCCGAAGAGAACAGACTTCAAGATTTACCCTCTGCTATTGCCGATTTGACACGGGAGAGGCAGCGTTTCGCTCAAGAGGCTCTGAGACTCCACCGCAACGCATCGGAGGTTCCTGGATCGGCAGAAGAAGACCAACGGGTTCTTGACTCTGCCGATCAGATCCGGCGTCGGGCCATCACAGCTATCGATACCCTTTTGGGTGATCTGTAAAACACTGACCGTTTTGTACGAATATTTACCACCTTCTTTGACCGACCCTTCGCGACGCCCTCTATTTACTGCCCTCCTTATTACCGATGGGACGTGGCCTCATCAGATTTCCACGTATTTTTCCCCATAAATATCGACCTTGGCGCTTACTCCCGATAGCATCGATCTGGCTCCCATTTCACCTTTCCTCTTCTTCTCATCGGTGCGACTATTTCGTCATGGCCTCATCATCATCCTCTTCTGTCGACCAGGTGAAGTCCCAACCTCTCTTCTTAGATCTTTAGGAAACGAATGCTTCACCTTATTCCTCCTTTGTTTCAGCCCCAACGCCTTGGTCCGGAGCTCGTGCGAGCCATCGAGTGCATCCACTCTGAAGACCCGTTGACCTCGGAGGACAAGGCTCTGATTCTGGCCCACCAAGAGGAGCTCCAAGACCACATTACTGCAGAGGCTCGTGTAGTCTTGGATGCCGTGGTGACTGAAAGCCGTCGCCGATCTCCAGTCATGAGGGGTCGTCATCGTGACGTTCCTGAAGATGACGTCACCTTGACAGCCCGCACTGTCCTGGACTACATAGAGGGGAACGGCAGCCAGCGATCTCCCGCCGATAAGGTTCGTCTGCTTCCTCGGCCCGTCATCCTGGCGGCGGCAGAGGCCTCGCGCTTTCGTGCTTTGGAGCGGAATGGGGGATCATCTCAGAAGAAGAACAATTAGTTTGTTTTTTTGTAATTTTTTATTCTAAGGGCGACTTAATGTTTTGTCGGCCATGTAATCTATCGCCCGTACCGAATGAATGTAATCGGCTTCTCTGGTCGACTTTACGTGTTTGTTAAACCGACTCGTATCGGCCATGTATGATTGTGTTAAAGTTGATTTCTTAGGCCCCAACCCATATACTTGGGTAATATCTTTTTAAGTACCTTCCATTCAGAGCTCTAGTGAATTCTTCTCCTTCTATCGTTTCCAAAATGTAGGCATTTCCTGGAGCGCATCTGCCGATTTTATACGGCCCTTCCCAGGTAGGAGACCATTTGCCGAATTTAGGATCTTTCGACCCGATCGGTAGTACCAACTTCCATACCAAGTCTCCGGGAGAGAACTGTTTGACTTTGACCTTCTTATCGTACCACCTGGCTACTCTCTTTTTATTCTCTTCGATACTTATCAGAGCCCTTAGTCGTTGACCAGCCAAGTCGTCAAGTTCTCCTTTCATCAGAGATGAGTAATCATCGGCTGACAACTGGTCCTGAAGTGAAATGCGCCTTGATCCTGCCCTTGATTCCCATGGCAGTACTGCATCGTGGCCGTATACCAGCTGATAGGGGGATAACTTGGTAGCTCCATGACAGGCCATTCTGTATGCCCACAGGGCCTCAGTCAAACACAGGTGCCATTTCTTCGGATATTCTTCAATCTTCCTTTTGATCAACTTGATTATTCCTTTATTGGAGGATTCCGCTTGACCATTGGCTTGAGCGTAATACGGAGAAGAATTCAACAATTTGATGCCCATATCGGTCGTAAATTCCTCAAATTCCCCCGATGTGAACATTGTTCCTTGATCGGTTGTTATAGTTTGAGGGATACCGAATCGGTAAATGATGTGGTCCCTTACGAAGTCGGCCATGATAGCCGAAGTCACAGTCCTCAATGGGATTGCCTCCACCCATTTGGTGAAGTAATCAGTAGCCACCAGGATGAATTTGTGCCCCTTGCTCGATGGTGGATAAATTTGGCCGATGAGGTCTATTCCCCACCCCCTGAACGGCCATGGCTTGATGATGGGATTCATAGCCGACGCGGGTGCACGTTGGACATCTCCAAACTTTTGACACTCCTGACAACCCTTATAATATTTGAAACAGTCTTCGAGGATCGTAGGCCAATAGTACCCGTTGTTTCTGATCATCCACTTCATCTTGTGTGCCGATTGGTGAGCTCCGCATACCCCTTCATGGATTTCTCCCATTAGAGTCTTGGCTTCTTCTGTCCCAAGGCACTTAAGGAGGACACCGTCGATCGTCCGGTAGAACAGATCATCTTCGAGCAGCACGTACTTGGTGGCGTAAAAGCGTACTCGTCGCTCCACCTTTTTAGACGGATCCTTCAGGTAATCGGCAATTTCTTTACGCCAATCGTCGGCTGCAAGTTCTAAGGCCATGGCGCCCAGAATCGGCCGATACCCAGATGCGTGCTGGGCGAGTTTGTTTGCTTCCTCGTTGCGGTTTCTTGGAACATGCTCGATTACTGCCGATTTGAACTCTTTTAAAAGCTATACGCAATCTTCGTGATAGATTCTTAATATATCATCTTTGCACTCAGCCCTTCCGGTTAGTTGATCCACAATTAGCATAGAATCCCCGAAGATCTCAACAGAATCGACCTTGACTTCTCTCAATAGTTGTAAGCCTTTCAATACAGCTCTGTACTCCGCTTGATTGTTAGTGGCGGCGGTTTCTATCGGCAGAGAAAAATCATAGCTTGCCCCCCGAGGCGATATGAGGACAATGCCGATTCCTGATCCGACCCCGCATGATGACCCGTCAAAAAACAATTGCCAAGGTGCTAGTTCCACGAGGGCGACCTCCGGTCCACAGTGCTGGGCGACGAAATCGGCCATGACTTGACCCTTGACGGCTTTTGCCGATTCATACCGTAGGTCAAATTCTGATAAAGCTAAGATCCATTTACCGATTCGTCCTTTCAATATCGGTAGCGACAGCATGTATTTCACTACATCATTTTTGCATATGACTATACATTCTGCCGACAGTAGATAGTGCCTGAGTTTGGTGCACGAGAAGTAAAGACACAAACATAAACGCTCCACCGGAGGATATCTTGTTTCGGCGTCCAGGAGTCTCCTACTGACGTAATAAATGACCCGCTCTTTGCCTTCAAACTCTTGGACTAGAGCCGATCCAATAGCTTTTTCATCGGCTGATAAATATAGTTTAAACGGCTTGCCAGTTTGAGGGGGAACCAAGACTGGCGGTGAGACCAAGTATCGTTTGATATCTTCTAACGCCTTGCGCTGTTCTTCTCCCCATACGAATTCCTGGTCGGGCTTCAACTTCAGAAGTGGCGTGAACGCCTGGAGTCGTCCAGATAGGTTAGATATAAACCTTCTGATGAAGTTTACCTTGCCGATTAGAGATTGTAGCTCAGTTTTGTTCTGTGGAGCAACGACTTTGTTGATGGCCGCTATGGTCTTCTGATTGACTTCTATACCTCGTTCATGTACCATGAAACCTAAGAATTGTCCGGCGGAGACGCCGAAAGCACATTTGTTAGGATTCATCTTAAGACCATGCTTTTTGGTGCATTCCAGCACTCTTCGCAAATCAGCTAGGTGTTCCTCGTGGCTTTTGGACTTGACCACAACATCATCGATATAGATCTCCACCAGGAGGCCAATGAGTTTGTGAAAAATGTAGTTCATGGCTCTCTGATATGTAGCGCCAGCATTCTTCAAGCCGAAAGTCATCACCACCCATTCAAATAAACCAAGATGGCCTGGACATCTGAAAGCCGTTTTGGGTATGTCTTCTTCGGCCATAAGTATTTGATTGTACCCGGCATTTCCATCCATGAAGCTGATAATTTTGTGTCCCGCGGCGGCGTCGATCAGTACATCGGCCGTAGGCATGGGGTAACCATCCATCGGTGTGGCCTGATTAAGATTCCTGAAATCAACGCAAACGCGCAGCTTCCCGTTTTTCTTGTATACTGGCACGATATTAGAAATCCACTCGGCATAACGACATTGCCGAATAAATTTTGCTTCAATTAGCCGAGTTATTTCAGCTTTTATGTCTGGTAAAATTTTAGGATTGCATCGTCGTGCGGGTTGTTGGTACGGCCGATACCCTGGCTTTATGGGTAGCCGATGTTCAACAATAGATCGATCTAAACCGGGCATCTCGTGATACTCCCAAGCAAAACAATCCTTGAACTCTTTTAATAAATTTGTCAATTTACACTTATATTCTGGGTCTAAACTTGCACTAATAAAAGTCGGCCTTGGTTTGGTTCCGTCGCCTAAGTCTATCATCTCTAATGAATCGGCCGACGTGAATCCGTACCCCAGCTTCCCATCTTCTCGGGCGAACTGATCCATTTATTCCGCGTCTTCGGAGCCGACTGCTCGGATCGGCTGTAGGCCAAAATCGGTGACCTTCAGGAAATCGGTTTCCCACACCCTTCCTGATATGCATCTGACGGTTTCGCAGCTCCATTGTTGTGCGTCGGCTGCTGCGATGCTGTACGCGGAGTCGGCTTTGACCACCTCGATGTTATCGCCGACCCATTGTACGAGGCACTGATGCATGGTTGACGGGATGCAGCAGTTTGCGTGTATCCAGTCTCGGCCAAGAAGCATATTATAGGACCCTTTGCCATTAATGACGAAAAACGTGGTAGGAAGGGTCTTACTGCCGATGGTGAGGTCGACGCAGAGAGCACCGCGAGCGTTCGACACCTTGCCTTCGAAGTCCTTGAGCATCATGTCCATCCTGGTTAGGTCGTCATCGCTCTTCCCCAACTTCCGGAGCACGGCATACGGCATGATATTGACGGCGGCTCCTCCATCGACCATCAATCTTGTAAGGGGGCGACCGTCAACATGCCCTTTAAGGAACAACGCCTTCATATGTTGTCGTTCGTCATCTTCGGGCTTTTCGAACGTGGCCATCATTGGTTCTAAAGCCAACCGTGCTGTCTGTTCTTCTATTGCCGATACATCTTGTTGATCGGCGGGGGTCATGAACTCCATCGGCAATATGAAAACCATACCGATCTCGGCTGCCGATTCATCACTTGTCGACGCATTGTTTCCCTTGTCGTTTCTTTTCGGGCGCCACACCCGAGGTCTCCCTTCCGTCGCGCTCTCTTCTTCTTGCTGTTCCCATTGGCGGAGACGTTGGATCCTCCGTTTTTGTGATTTGGTTAAACCGTCGGGGCACCACCTGGGGTTTATTGGCCTCCCTTCTTTCCTGGCGCGTTCCCACTCCGGTTCGCGTCCTAACGGGTTTTCGTCCGTTACTCGAGCATCGGCCATGTCTTCGAGCCGGCTATGAACGCTAGCTTTGTTGTTTGACTGATCATGTCGATCAGTCTTGCCCCCCTGCCTATCACGGCTTCTATCTTCCAACCGATCATATCGGTCACTTCTGCCCCCCAGCCGATCACGCACGGGAGGGCGCTGGTCATCTTGGCGACGCCAATCCCTGCTGATCGGTTCTGGTCTTCCGTCTCTGGAGCGAGACCTGGGGAACGGCCGATTGCCTCGATAGGGACCGTTGCACTCAGGGCAAGTATCGGCCGATGGTAGCCTGAGGTTATTTTCCCAACAATGAATGAAGAACGGGCATCTCCAGTGCTCCTCGTGCCGACGCATCGCTTCTTCTCGGGACCTCGAACGTTCATGTTGGCGTTGGTACTTTTGGAGCAGGAACTGGGAAGTAATACGTGGCCCTTCTGACTCACCATCGTCGTCCTCCATTCGTCGCTTTCCTTTGACGTCTTCAGACGTAACTTGATTTCTGGGATCGACAGCGCCACTCTTTCTGGCCGACTCGGACGTCAGCACTTTTGTTTGGAGGGAATTTTTTCCTGTATCAACCATGTTGGTAGGAAAGGGGTGTTGGTCGATCTTCATTGGTTTGGCCGATTTTGCCGGCACTTCAAATTTGAGTCTGCCTTGCTCAATGGCCGACTGTATTTGTTGCCTGAAGATTTTGCACTCGTTGGTATCATGTGATGTGGCATTGTGCCACTTGCAATACTTCATTTTCTTCAATTGTTCGGCAGAGGGTATTGTATGGTAAGGCGAGAGTTTAATCTGCCCTTCCTGGAGTAGAAGATCGAAGATTTTATCCACTTTAGTTGTATCGAAACCGAATGCTTCCGGCTCCTTCTTGCCGAACGGGAATGATATCGGCTTCTTTCCCTTAATCCACTCTGCAAGTCCGATTTCGGCATCTTCCTCGTCCTCTACTTCCTCCAGGAATGCTACTTTCTTCTGGAAATTCCTTCTCGGATCGAACGGACGCACTTCTTGTCCGGACAATCGGTGAACAATCTGGCTCAGGCTCTCGAATTCTTGCGAGGCATATTTCTCTTTAATGTGTGGCAGAAGGCCTTGGAAAGCTATATCGGCCAATTGCGCATCGGTCAGAGCCAGGGAGTAGCATTTGTTTCTGATTTCCCGAAACCTCTGTATATACGAGGGTATCGGCTCATCACTTCTTTGCCGAAGGCTAGTCAAATCGGACAGCTTCATTTCATGGACCCCGGCATAGAAGTACTTGTGGAATTGTCTTTCTAGATCGGCCCATGTAATAATTGAGTTTGGTGGTAGAGTCGTGAACCATTGAAAGGCCGATCTAGACAAGGACGATGAGAACAACCGTACCCGTAGGGCATCTTGCGTAGCTGCTTCCCCGCATTGGATGATGAATCTATTCACATGCTCTATGGTGGAAGTGTCATCCATCCTCGAAAATTTGGTAAAATCAGGGACCTTGTACCGATGGGGAAATGGCAACAAGTCATATGTAGATGGGTAGGGTGTTCTATAGGTATAAGTTTGCACTTTCGGCTTCAAGCCGAATTGTTCTTGCATTACCTCTGCAATTTGCGCCGACCAATCTGGTTGTTGCTGGGGAACAATTGGTGGTGGTATTGGCACGTGCTGATAAATCGGAGGCTGAATAAAAGGAGGTTGATGAAAAGGTGGTATCTGAGTATAAGCCGGTGGTGTAGTAAAGGACGGCTGCTTGTATGAACCACTTGTCTCATCATATAGCATGAGATCTGACGTCTTGTTGACCTCCGGAGCGATAGGCTGGTATGTTGGTATGATCGGCCGAGTGGCCGTTTGGGATGGTGTCTGGAACGGAGGATTTCCTTGACTGACCGATTGATTCAAACCGGCCTTGTTTAAAGGTGCCCCCCAGGGTAAAGGGCTGACTGGAGGGAATGGTGCAGAGGATAGTTGGATAGAACCATATCCCAAAGGAGTTGATGACGCAGAAGCACCGGATCCACCGACAGAAGATTGGATCGGCTGTGAAGCCTGATAAGCCTGATTTGGTGGAATCGGCTGAAAATACGTTGGTCCCCTGTACCCTTGAGGTATACCTCCGGCGAAGGAGTTGACAACAGCATTGTGCACCATGTTTGAAAGTACTGGGGATTGATTGATGAAGGCGTGATGAAGAGATTGTTGAATCATATCGGACATTTTATCCGAATCTTCAGAAATTGTGATCTGACGGGGGGTAGGGAAAGGAGTCTTTTTAACCGTCTCCCCGCTCCTGGAACGACTGAAGGATTTCAAGCAAGTTTTCCGGACTTGCTCCAAATAATTATTCAGATCTTCCTTTTGGTCGTCCTTTAGA
Organism: Setaria italica; assembly: GCF_000263155.2. NCBI lineage: Eukaryota > Viridiplantae > Streptophyta > Magnoliopsida > Poales > Poaceae > Setaria > Setaria italica. The sequence continues at coordinate 29,491,839 of NC_028455.1, read as the reverse complement.
TCTGCTTCCGTCACTTCGATGACGTTTTCTTCGGAGACTTCAGCAGCTTTTGACATGATAGCGGTTGTATTGGTCCCACCGGGCGTGCCAAAAGTGTGTTGGCGCTAGAAATCGGTCAACCGAATCCCAGCGACCGACACACGACCCGGGAGAATCTGCTTAGCTCCTGTTCGGGTGAATGCCCTGGTGCGGTTCGCGCGGCGTGCCAGCCAATCTGACCTGTTGATTGGCAAGGAAGAACACGTGTCAGGCTCAGAAACTACGATCGGCTAAGTTTCCGATCGAGAGAGTTTATCGGCGAATCAGCCGATTTACTGTAATAATGAGATCGGCTATAAGTCAGCCCGATCCCTATAGCCTTGTAGATAGAAGAATACTGAAGTAATCGGTACAAAGCTTATGATAACAACACTAGGAAAAGATCTAATCGGCAACGAATGGATCTAACTATAGAAAATAATGAAAAGCCGATACTACTGATTCCTAGTGAGATAATTGGTGATAAAAACTAGGAAAATAGGTAAAAACCTATGAATCTAGTTGATATCGATAACTGATGAATAAATCTAAACGAAACAACAGCGATGCGCCGGAAGTTAAAGCTTAGATGTTACTCGATAAACGGAACTTACAGAATCGGCCGGAGGTCAAGATGATGCAGCCCTGCCAACCCGCACGAACTCGTGAGAAGAAAAAGTAATGGCGAAGTCGCCTGCTCGAAAGTAAGTACGAAGAAGAAGGTAACTTGTTGTATTGATTGATTGTGTTTTTACAGATTTACAAAGGTAGCTATTTATAGCCCCGTACAGATAACTTCTTAACCGACTAGAATTCTATCTCTAATTCAAACAGAAAACAAATATCTACAAGCACAATTCGTACTAGGTTAGCTACCCCACGCTTCGTGGGCTGACCTCCACCTTATCCTTCCATCCCTTTCCAAGCCCATACAGGCCCAATTAGTCCATCCTCCTGATCGGCCGATTTCTCATCGGCAAAGGATTGCCGATTGGGAGCCTGGCGTATTCCCCCTGAAGCGAAGCAAAAGCTGCCAGCCGATTCCTCATTATAGCACCATTTGACCGATTCCCAACTGCACTTCTCCGATTTCTTTTCTCCTTGACGCCGATTCTACTGGTGACGAAATCCGGCGTCAACAGGTTGTTATATGTATAGTTGATTTTACGGGCTATTCACAATACAAATTACATAAGAGCATAAATGATTTGTCTAGTGGCGTTAAATAACAACTTTTAGGGTAGTATAATAATTCACGTAATCAGTTAATCACATCCAACCAAAAATTGTCCCTGTATTTGAATGTTGCATGGCGCCAAAAGCAAAGCTTTGTTCAATAGTGTCCATCCACCTCATGTTTGCTCAACGTTGTTGCGTAATGATCAAGACACTTCAAGATTTGCCACCCTTTGTCTCGATGAGTCGACCACCACTCTCTCATGTGTCATGTCTCACCATGATTTGGTTAAAGTATGTCACTATGACTTGGTCAAAGTACGTTTTTCTCATAGACCTTTCATTATAAACATCGGATTATTTCTAGAATAAAAAAGTTTTATGTGCCTATGATTTTCTTTGAGGGTTTTGAGTTTATCAGTAAGACGTGAACTTTTTTTCTAAGTTTGAAATTTAAAGAGGACGTATGTAAGTTGAGTAGACATTTGTTTCATGTCCTTTAATTTTTTATTCAATATCCTGCAAAATAACTTTTTTCTTTATAAACTATAATACTCTCCAATGACGAATACACACATATAGTAGTCCATAGAACGCGACTTTTACTAGTCTGTTTTGTGGAAGCCATTACATAAAGTAAAAAAAAAAGGAGCCATCTATAACGTATTGCAAAAGCATCCTATTCTGAAACAACTTCTATCGACAAATCTACTGGTACTATTTTTCAAGGAAAAAGTAATTTGTGATCCAAGTTTAAAATGTTTTACTAGATGCAGCCACAAGTCCACAGCAGCATATGAAACGACAACACGGGTGTCGCACGCATGGACGCCGGGCTGAACCCGTCGATGGCCGGAGAGCTGTTGCGACCTGACGCTGGTCCGAATCATCCAGTGGGCATACGGCATGAATCCACATCCTGCTCCCCTCAATTATAACTTTCGAAGGGCCAGTGGGGCTAAAAAAAAGAAGAAGAGACACGAAAAGGCAAGCGAAAACCATCCATTTTTCTCTCATTCACGCGGGCATTGCAGATTAGTTCGGCAGAAAACAATCATTGAGCCGAGAAAGCAGAGCAGCACCGCAACGGGCGCCGCATGATTAATAGCTCTGGAATGGTGAGCGTCACGTTCTTCCCTGATTAACACCAGTGTTATTTTCGGAGAATATCCCCCATTATCGGCGAATCATTCGGTGGTTAAGCTTGATTGAGCTTATTCAAATGAACCATTGTAATTATGCACAGTCCACGTAAACGAGAAGAAAGGAAGAATAAACAGATACAGTATGCACGAACGGCTCACCAGCTGGAGAGTATCAGAGAGGCAGAGATTCAGAGCAGTCTGCATATATGCCACCGTACCAGCTTACTAAAAGGAGGCCTGAGCATCATCAGGATAGCTCAATAACAGGAACTCATATAACTGAAATTTTGCTTGGCCTGAGACAGTACAGCTCGTGCATTTCAATCTCAGCATATGCATAGCTCTATTTTGTGGAAGACATGCGGAAAAAAAAAGTTGGATTGATACCAACTATTGCAATGCTAACATGTTATCACATAAAAATTATTGCCTATTCAGTGCCATATAATGTCTATGTGCAGAATTTATTTACAAAAAGAGGAAAGATTAAAAAAAAAATGTACTCATGATATGCGCCTGATGTCAGATCAAACTGCTGTCCCTGTGGAGAAGTGGGTACCATACTGATTGTAAGAACAAGGAATATCAAATTCTTTTCTTTTTCGAAAAATATGTACTCCCAACATTCTTTTCGTTTTCTGAAAAATAACAAAAAGGCCAAATGGTCTGCCCTCTCCAAGAAGGAATATTTAATTAGCAAAGACAAACCTGTCATTTAGTCATTTGCAAGGCAAATGGGTAAGGAGAGAAGAAGTACTGCAGATACTAAGCAATTGTCACACTACAGGACTGGATAGAAGCAGCTGCAACTGGAAGGGCTGGCTAGTTAGGAACTGAGATTATAGCATTGTCTCAATTTGCCAGTATTATACTTGCAAAAATTCAATATGCATAGAGAAGATGCCAAAGCACACCTGTAGCCTATAGTTACGATGGTCAATTCACTTCAAAATATATTATAACAATTTTTTCAGCTTACATTAGAGTATTCCTATCAAAAGAATTAAATCAAAAACATTATAGCTAGAAAGAAGCAATCAGCTGCTAGTGCACCAAATTTAAAGTTCCAAGTTTACATATGTAGCACATGACACTTCACGTTTGATTTAAAGGTATGTATGTCATTACATCATAGGCAATGCTGGATCATCTGATGCCAGAACACATACAGCACCACTGCAGGCATATTATTTTCAGTTACACACATTGATACGTCAATATTGTGCATTTGTCAGGAGAAAAGGAGGGTAAATATAACCAAAATAAAGATGGGGGTGTTAGCACTATTCACATACTTATACACATTTTAAATGCAGTTTTATTTATTTATTATTTTGGAACAAGTGCCTATTTGTTTAGAACAAGAACCATGACAAGCATGACATGATAGAGTTATTCTCACCTTTTCCATTTCTCCAGTTCCATCTATTTTCTCTCTCTCTGAAATGAGCACAGGTTTGACATCCATGATCCATCACATGAGAAAAAGAGGGACAAAAGGAAGTGATAGAATTGCATCCATTTTATAATTTATTGCTAGTATGAGAAAATAGAAACAAAGTGCAATTATTGTGGAGGTATCAACAATGCTACTTAGCAGTTTAGCTTCTCATTGGTTTTGACACCTGAAAAGAACTGTGTTATAGCGAAGACTCGAAATTTTCTTTCAAATTTGTAACACCATGATATTATCATATTACAAAATCATGTGGTACATGAGAGTCATGTAAATCTTTTTACATCTAATCCACAAAGCATAGACCCTTTGGATAATTGTTAACAATGAAAAGGGCAACAAAGGCTGATGCAAAACAGGGGCAGAAATGCCATGAGTTCCAACTATCAAACATTACTGAAAGAATTTCCTATATGGACATGCTACTTTGCAAAATTTATATAATAATAGTGTAACAAATGAACAAGTTCTCTTACAGAGCAGGAACCACTGGGGCGATTGACAGCTTCAACAAGATCCCAAAATGTATTCATATTTTGCCATCTCTGGTTGAAGATCAGCAATATAGTATCAGAACAGTTAAACAGAGCCCCAAATGCCAGCACCAGCTTCCGTGTGAAGAATAAAAGAATAAATAGCAACAGCAGTCCAGTTGAATGCCTGAGGTACAAGTTCTTCATCCATGTGATCTCCTCCTATTATGCGGGGAAGGAGGAACACCTTCAAAGAAATCACCCACTGCTATCTCAAGGTCCTCAACAGAGTACTTGATGTAAAGTTCTGGATGCTTCCCATTCTCTATATGATGTCGAAACCTGCCAAGGAACGACCGGTATGCTGGCAGCAGCTTCTCTGCAATTGAGATCCTTAGCTCTTCCCTTAGCTGGTTGTCTGGCACACACCACCCAGACTGCACCCTATGCGCGTCCTCAAACGCAGCATTGAAGGACTTGAACCGCTCCCTCAGCGCCGATTTGGATATTCCTGACGAAAATCCACCACTTACATGGAGCCCCTCATCACGCAAACAATTCAAGATCTTCAACCACGAGGTCCGCTGGTAGTTTGTGGCTGCCATTGTGAACTTGCCGGTGAGACGTTTCAAGTAGTCATCACCAATCATGCCCCAGAGGTCTGGCGAATCTTTCACCTTGTGCACAATGTAGTGTACATTGTTCATCATGAACAAATGTGAAAGAGCCAGATCCTTGTAGAGTGCCGCCTTGCCCTCCAGGTTGTGTTCAAGAACAACAATGATCCAGACAATGTGGGAGGCAAGCGGCAACTGGTTCTCAAGCTCAGGAAGCTCAAGGTCCGCCAAGGACGGCACGAGCTCATTGCCCTCAGCAGCAAGACGCGCACTAGCCGATGGACGTGACACGATCAGCTCGGAGAGCGTGACCTTGTAGTCGCAAATGAGGCTGCTATAGTTCATCACATACCGGGTGAGCGGGTGGATGGTGCCGCCGGGCACTGCGGTCTTGGGCGGATCGCGGAGCACGGCGTTCTCGAACTCCGAGAGTATCCCTCTCACGGCGTCGGCGAGACGCGACCGGATCTCAACGGCCTGCACGTATATCGACTCCGCTGCCTTGGAGGCGGCGAAAATATCGGAGACGTCAGGGAGGAGGTCCGAGAGCGCGTCGTGGAGGTCTATGATCTTGAAGAGCTTCTCAGGGGAGCGGCGGCCGATGCTGATGGCCTCGGCGAAGCCGAACAGCTGCAGCGCGGCGCCCTTGACGGCCTCGGCGAAGGGGGTGTCGTGAGTGGCGGGCGCGGCGGCGGCGGAGATGGTGCTGCTGGAGATGGGGAGGTCGTGGAAGATGTGGAAGCAGAGGCGTCGCTCGCTGGCGAAGACGCCGCGGACGGCGGCGCGGGCGGCGCGGATCCAGCGTCGGATCTTGGCCTCGAGCGCGTCCCACTCGAGGCGCTGGACGTCGCCGATGCTGAGGCGCTCGACGCCGAGCCGGCGCAGGGAGGCGTCGACGGCGGGCTTGCGGACGGAGGCGTAGACCTGCGCGCACTCGCGGCCGTAGCCAGCGGCGGCCATTCGGGACGCGATGGCGCGGAGGTCGGCGACGGCGTCGTCGGGCAGGAGGTCGATCTCGCGGATGCTCCGTAGCGAGCGGTAGGCGCTGCTGCGGCGGCCGATGGAGGCGGAGACGGAGTCGTCCTCGTCGGCGGCGGGGAGGTCGGCGGAGGATGCCGAGTTGGAGCGGTCGCTGTTGATGGAGAGCGAGCTGAGGTCGGCGAGCGCCTCGATCTCGAGGTCGAGTGCGCGGGACGAGAGCACGTGGCGGAACTCGTCCTCGAGCCGCGCCATGGCGACTTGCACGGCGCCGCTCCCGGCGGCGGCGGAGGAGACCGAGGACGACGAGAGGCGGCGCGGGCTCCCGACGGCCGCGGGCGACGGCGGCGCGAGGCGGCGCAGGTCGTCGACGGCGCGGAGGAAGCGGTCCGCCTCGGCCCGGTCCCCGGCGCCGTCGAACAGCATCGGCTCGTCGGCGCCGGCGCCCGCCGAGGCCGAGTCCCACCGCATCACCACCCGCTCCGCCGCCTCCAGCTCCGCGGCCGATCCGTCCATGGCTGGCAAGCTGGGTTGACTCCTCGCCTCCTCCTCCTCGTCTTCCTCTTGCCCTTCCTCTTCCTCGATCCGAAGCTGCTGGCCTGGCTTTGCCTGGCTGGCTCTGCCGCGGCGGCGCGAATCCGGGGAGCCGCACGTGTGGGCGCGCGCGCGCGTGGATGTGCGCGATGGCGCACGGGGCGGGGGCAGAGGGAAGTGATATAGAAGTGGAGGCGACTGAGGAGGGGAGGGGAGGCGAGGCGAGCTGGCTCCGCTCTGTGCTGCTTGCTCAGCTCAGCTGCCGGTCGCGTTTTGTTTTTGCGTCCTTGTGTTGTGAACTTCCTTTTTGTTTGGACTCGCCAGGACTAGGGAGCGAGAGCCACAAACTCTCTCTCTCTCTCTCTCTCTCTCTCTCTCTCTCTCTCTCTCTCTCTCTCTCTCTCTCTCTCTCTCTCTCTCTCTCCCCCTCTCCCTCTCTCTCTCTCCTCTTCTTTTTACTTGTTAAGGAGCCATGAGCTTTGTTACTCTTAAGGTAGAAACGATATTCCCAATGTAAAAATATACTTGTGGGTAGAGTTGGACATCCATGGTTCATGGTAGGAGGGGGGTGGGGGGCGCAGCAATGTGCATCGAAGGGGAATGGATGTATCAAGCAAGCTCAACACCCCACCTAAGAATGAAGACCAAAATTGACGAGGGAGGAAAATAAAATGGCACTAGATATAATTTGCCAATTGTGCCTCATCAATGCCATTGAAGCTCCATGATATATCTCCAAACACAAATTTAAATTTATTAACCCGTTACACCAAAATTAATGTGGAATAGCTCGACATGCTTGTTCACAATGATGGTTTTACAATAACAGTGAAGGTTAGTGAAAGTGAGGGGGAAAACAATTGGTAAGTTAGGGTTGATAACTATCCAAATGTTGTCCTTTGGTGATGATGATTGATGAGACATTGGAAACGAGGAAAGGTAAGAAAGATGGTGTGGAGAAAGAGAGGGTAAATGGTATGTTCATAAATGGCAATAGGAGGAGGGGGGCATGTGGCCCTGGATGAGTGCACACAATTAAATAGAATGGGGTTTAATCTATCATTGTAACACCCCAATCTTTAATTTTTGTTTACATGAAGGAATAATCAAAATGCCAACTGCACGGGGGCATATTCTCTTTACAAACAAGAAGTACTAGACCGACACAGCACGGATACAACAAACTAAAAGAATAAAAGGAATAAAGGAGTTTTTCAAGCATAAAATGGATTAGTGAACCTCCACACATGCTTCACGAAGATTTACATCACTGTTGAAGTGTTGATTCAAAAAAATTGGCACTTTATTTTAGTATGTGGCGGTCATCCTGTTGACGGCAGTTAGCATGCCAATTTGTGAACCGTAAGCGTATGGATCATCGTAGCTTTTCCCTTAGAGTATTCTATCCAAGGTTTATCAATCCGTGGATCGGCAGTGAACTGACTAGGGTTCTCTATCTAGCTAAACAGATCTAATCCTATCAAGAAGCACGAATCGCATATAAAGGTAAACCCAATCATGAGATAAGTATTATAGACAGGGTAAACAGATCACATCCATATATATGAGGTAACACAACCAAAGGTAGCATGAGCCTATTGTCTTCTTGTTGTAGTTCCAGCCAAAGTGGTAACCAATCTATGTAGCACCTTGATAAAGAGTCATCTCTCAGAAAAGGTGGCTCGCAAGCGGGCTACTTTCTTGTGATCACCATTGCGAGGTGCGTGTTAACGCCTCCGGTTTCCTAAAGCTTTACCTCAAACGACTCTTGCAATACTCATCATCGATCCTACTCAACATTACACAATCGTTCGGCCTTTTCCCTCCCACATGCTATCACCATGCAAAGGTAATCACACTGACTTCCTACGCACTACTAAGATGTATCCGCAAGATAAAGACTAATTACCATGATTACATCTATTCCTACTAAGAACATATGCTAGTTAAACATATGAGAATAAGCATGCATCATAATATATCAAAGCAAGCATAAAATTAGATTGATATCACCATCGTGTGTACATAAGCCTTGATGATCACAAGGCTCGGCTCCAGAACTCCACCATAGCTTCACCGCGTAGGGACGACCATGGCGGCTAGGGTCTAGCCTAAGCCATCTCCTAGACAACCTTGAAAACTTGCAGCGGCCCTTAGCTCCCTCTAGTGTGTGTCCCTCTATTCGTCGACTTCTGGTGGATGGATCTTGGGGCTTGGTAAATTTTCGAGGTATTTATAGTCTGGAGAGTGCGTGACAAAAATTGGAAGGCGAGGGGAGCAAGGAAAGCCTCAGGCCGATCGGCCTAGCCCTTCCTTTTATCCCCTTGTGCCCAACTTCGTCGCAAGTCTCCTCTGATGTTCTGGAAGCTTATTTTTTATGCATGTGGGCCTGGCACGTCGATAGCTTCAGGATGAGATTGATCTTTGATAACTTTCCAAATCTCCGCTTGATCTTCTTCGATTCCTCTTTGATCGCGAAGTGATACCTGCCATATCTTCACAATCTTAGCCCTTAAGTAATCTTGGAGGAGTGTTTGCTAAAAATGAATGTCGAAGGGGGCCAGAAGACCCTGGCTGATCGGCCTGGGCTTTTTCTGAGCCCGCTGGCCTTCGTTTTTGACAGGTTCATTGCTTGTTCAGGGATTTATCGAAAAATATGCTTTTAGGTTCAATTTCCTGCAAAAATAGAATGTCCTCCAAAGTACAATGCATATGCGAAAACAGGGTTATTTCAGGTGTCAAGTGGCGGGTTAGTATAAGAATATGTATGAAAACACCACTTAAATGGTATTAAAAGTGTGTTAATAAGGAGCATCAACACATCCTCATTTTCCAGCTATGATCAAAAGGGGATCTAGTGAGCACTCTAGAAAATAGTATATATTGAAGAACTAATTGATGCTTTATCAAAGACCATAACATTTTCACTAAGGCAATTTGCCCAACAAAAAGCCCTAGCTCTAGCCAAAATTTGGTACTTTAGGTTTTTGTCTACCCTCCTTAATCAAGCTTCAAATTATTTGAGACACTTGCTGGAGGATTGAGGCCATAAGCAATGTGTACCATTCACCAAATGAATTTACAGCTCGACGGTCAAAGAAAAGGATTCATGCATATTAAAAAAACAACATTTACGACTACCTTTCCATTGCCTTCTATCTAATCCATTTACATAAGTAGCATAGGAATATTTTAAAGTTTAAAAGGATCTTTTACTTTATAAATGTAGCTATTATTTTGGCTCATGGGATCATTTAGGAGAGCTCTATAAATAGATTGGATTGAAAATCGTCCAATTTTGCATAGATCCCATTGAAAAGTTTGCTGCTCATTAAGTTGCACATTATCTATTTAGCAATCAGATCATGCCAAATACCTAATTTTTCGCCCACCAAAGATGTATGAAAGGAACATTCTAAAAGAATAGAACTAAAAACATCAGGTATGCATTCTTATTCCTAAGAATATAATATTATAAGGAACATGTTATTGTTGTTTAAAAGATGTATGGCCAAACCAGGTTCGAGACTCAAGAAATCCTTTATAGCCTTCATAAAGGTAGACCATGATCGTGAGTCTCCCAATTCTTTTTGCACTTGAGTACATAATTATTTCTAAGCTATTAATTAAACAACCATTTGCCAATGAGATTTTTGTTTCACCCAACTAAATTCTTTTTGCCTATGCCTCCTTGATCCTAAGGTAAGCACGGTATCTTCCATCTAGCAAATCTATATTTCATTTTGTGATCATCACTTTGCCAAAAAAGAAAAAAATAACATGTAATAATCTAGCTTTTTAAGTATGACTTTAGGCACCTCAAAGATTGGTAAAGCAAATACAGCTAGAATTCCAAGGAGGGAATTAATTAATGAGAACTAATCTTCACCTATGGATAGGTGCTTGTCTTTCCATCTACTTAGCTTTATTTAGAACGCTTCTTCTATTTCCTTCCGGTGGAAATGAGTTGTTAGATAAAAAGGCTCAACCTTTTATGTTTTTTAATTCTAATTCATGTTATTTTTAAAAATATTAAATAAAAAAGTTTTAGACATAAAAATTACTCAGTCTTATGTCTTCTTTTCACGATTTGTTACCATTTTCTTCTCCATTTCCCTTAATGTTCTCTTAACTCAATAATACTATTTCCTTTTTCTTATTTTAGAAACATTTAGACAATACAGACTAAAATGTGTCACCATTCTACCTCAAAACTAAGAGGTAGACAGGTAATCCTCCGTCCCAAAATACTATTCGTTTTGACTTTTCTAGGTATATATATTTTGCTATATATCTAGACATAAAATACATCTAAGTGTATAGCATCTAGAAAAACTAAAATGAATAGTAATTTGGGACTGAGGTAGTTCGTGGTGCCTTTTTACCTCATCACTGATTATAAAATCGAGTAGGATTGTACCAGATACCGTCTGCCACATACATCACCATGCATGCCTTTCGTTGACAGGGAGCAGACATGTTCCATGGATCTCGCACGTCAGTCCGATTGCCAGCCATGGATTAGAGGCGGGGCCGGGTGCGATGAACCGACGAGGGTTTCGCCGCCGCCCAAGTCAGGTTCGCGGCATACTTTATTGCCGCGAGACAGTGAGATCGGCGCAACGCCTGTGCTGTCCTCGCTGTACTCGTGCATGGCTCCATCGCCCAGGCAGAGCATGCTGATGACGGCGACGGAATCCTCCTCCGCTTCTCGAGCACTGGTCCTCTTCTGCGCCCGTGCACAGAACCTACGCATGGATATGATGGGATCATCAGTTGTTAATTGCCGATTTACAGGGGGTAATTATCCGGCCGTCAGTTGTTTACGACTGGTTCTTGTCTCGGAGATCGTTTAGTTTATCTGCATCGGCATGTGAGGTGACAACTCATCGATCGAGCTTCAGAGTAAAGCCGGCATTTTTCCAAAGCCTTTTTTCAGATTCGTGTCATTGTGGGAGCCGGTAAAAACTCGGCTGTTCATCTTTTTTTATCGGCTAGCTGGTGAAAATGGATGTTCGGTGCCGTTTTGTCGTTGGTTGATTAGGGTTTACGCCGAAAGGCATATATGGCTGTTGGGTGTTGGCTGGTGCGGCTCCTCTCCAGGCTCCACTTATTTTCATTTGTGGATCTTGCTTTCTCTCTCTCTTTCTTTCTTTTTGGAGAGAGAGTGGATCTTGCTCTTTTAACCTAATGAGCATCTGTACTGCATGAACAATGGAATGTGAGAGTTCAGGGATCATCACTCCAGCAGGGACGGACGAGGCCCTACCAGGATCATGGGCCACTGTACTACTGTGCTCTGTAAAGGAACTGCCCACTGAATGCAAATCTGATCCCTCCTCACGGCCTTAATCCGTATGCCTTGGAGCGAGTTATGGCCTACCAAGGTACAATGCATGCTACTGTTCCTCTCGAAAAAGAAAATCAAAATTTTTTTTTTGGAAAGGGATGCTTTCGGTGAGCTTACCATTCCTGTTCTGTACCTCTGCACTAGCCATTGCTTGCTCCCAAACCGGCCATCAACAACCTGTGTCCCAATCCCCACGATCGAGCACTTGGCGTTGTCCCGCCGCAACTCTAAGGCCTAGGGCTTTTTAAAAACACCGGTACTGGCCGGCTACGGGCTACCACGACCTCTCTGATCTGAACATTGTGTTTTCTTTTCTTCTTCTCCTCCTAATCAGTGATTCTCAGGCATCCACGTCCGGTAACAATGACAACCTGTGGTCTCCTAAACTCCTAATCAATGCAAATGGTCTCCATAGAAAACGCCTGCAGGATTATTCGTTGCTCAAGCATGTCCAGGACACGACGCCAACGCCTGCCTTTTCTTCGTTTGACAAGAGGCATCTCTCCAACATTATGTGTCTTCTCTTGCGTGGTGTGAACAAACGCAGCAGGGAGCAGGAGCAGGTAGCAGAGTAGCGTAGCAACATGCTAATGCTCCATGCTGTAGGCTGTAGGGTCACAGGCATTTTATTTTATTTTAGTTTTCCTCTTTCTTAGAGCACAGCACAATAGCACATACCATTTCATTCTTTTCAGGGCAGAGGCACAACGGACGGTTCACCAATCATAATTAGAGAAAACAAGAAATGGTTCACCAATCATTAAGCTGACAGCTCCTGGTGTCTAGAAAGTGCTTAATTTTTCAGCGATCTGACTTGAGCAGCATTCATTACCGTAGTATTTGTGTTCTTATTTTCCAAGTGTTCATGTTCGTGTAGGATCTTTCATATCAGGAGACACGTGTGATCCTTCAGAGAGCTTATTGTACCGGATCATTTAATTGAACACTAGAATTTATATTTTGGATGGGCCTTCACATCAGGAGCTGTCGGCGATCCTGAAAATCTTCTTCGTCTTCTTCTTTGTACACAATTGTCAATATTACGTACTTTATTCGATTTTTCTATCACCTGCATGGCATGGATGGCAATATGAAAAAAGGAAACTGATATGGCTCTCTGTGTTTCATGCCTCATCACTAGGCATCATCAAGTGCTAAAAATATGTTTCGATGAGAGAATATATACCAAAGGAAAGATATTAATTATGGGAGACATTTTTAGTTTTTAAGAATTGATCGAGACAAGTGGATGCCCAAGGCGTGGGTGGCGAGGGCGGCATCAGCATTGTGATCTTGCATGCTCTTCAGTGTGAAATGCAACGATATCTTTCAGACTGTCACGCCAAAAGTTGCAAATCTCTAGACTGCACGGGCGACAATTTTAAACAAATTCATGATGTCAACTTGTACTGTTTATAATAGAGCTCAGTTTTGTTATCTTGCGTTTCGTTTGCATTACTGGATAAAGTTGTCATCCAAGTTGGATCAAGGTTTTGGTAGGCATGGGCAGGTGTATATCCGGAACAGGAAGATATGCAAGAGTAATGGGTTGACCTTTTTTCGCAAAGGTTGATTTTTTTTTAATACTACGCATGTGTACACCGCACATGATGTTTGTTTAAACAGCATGAGAGAATCTTCTTCCTGAGATTTGTATTCCGCTTTTGAATTATATGCTGCCACTACTTTCCTTGGGGGAAGGAATAGCCATATAGAGTGGTAAATGACTATTTTTTTTCTGAAAAGACAGCAATTTTTTTGCCGTATGCGATACATGTCTAATGAGCAATCAGATTCCAAATTTTTGAATTGAAATCACGAAATAAGCTGATATTTTGTTAATATGGGGCGCATTCGTTCTGATGCGGAAAAGGGCTCTTTTTTGTGAACATCAACGTCCTTGTTGAAATGGCAGTATCACGGGCACTGCTGAATATTCAGATAAATCGCACGACATGACATCACTTCATCTTGTAAACATCTTAAGGCCCATGATTAGAACCGTCCAATAGGTAGCCATCAGCACTTAATTTCTTGTTACCCTCCTATCGATCTCATCACACAGATGAACTTACACGAAAATTAGCTGCCAGGTTGGAGCTCACTTTTTTTTTTGGAAAAGGAATGATTCTGCTTAGGAATGCTTGATTGGAAGCACCTTTCGCATTATTTTTCCTGTGAAAATTTTATCTGCAGGCATCTTAAGGCTGCTAATCGATATCCATCATCCTCAGATCCTGCAGGTGCTCAAGTTTGAAGTACTGAGAGATTTATTCTTGAAAATAATTTGAAGAAGGTACCCAAATGCTTGTTCTTTATGAGCAATAGTACACCTAACAGCTGCGAAAAGTTTCAGAAAATGGTGATATCTTGGAAGATCTCAAATGATACGCTCCGAAATTCAGATTTTATGGTTCTGAAAATGGCTGTGAATTAGTGGTTGGTGTACTTAGACAATCATTAACAGTTCTCCCATCTGGACTATATGTGCAAATTCTCGACGAGAGCAGTCGCCAAAAGTCATCTGTCTGAAATGCTGAGAAGTTCAAGTTGACAGATGCAACTTTTAAGAGAAATTTCTGCCAAAGTGGAAAGAGCAAACTGAATTTTCATATTTTTAGAGAAATCCTGTTTAAACTGATGCCTTTGCAGACTCACTGTTGCATTCATTGATTTGCTAAAAGATGGAAAATCTTGCTTTCTGGTCTGTCCTATGCTCTTTAGAAGACATGTTTCTGTCTTTTGCATATATAGCTGCTTCTGAACTGAACTTTTAGATGGCATTTCGCTCCTCGCATGAATACGATCATAAGGTGAAAGCAGTTCAGAAACTATATCCCATCTTTTATATATACACGTATTGAATCAGGTACAAGCAAAAGATTCAGAAGAAACCGCGGACTGAGCCGACAGCTCTCGGCAGCAAAACTGCGAAAGGAAACACCTGCAGTCCTGCACAGGCACATCTCCTTGCAATTCTGAACAAAGCCTCTAATGAACATCTCCCGTGTGTGTCCCGGCCGTCGTCGTCACTCCGTTTGCGCCTTGCCCCTGTACGGCTTGAGGATCTGGAAGGAGCAGAGCAGGCTGGCGTCGACGTTCATGAGCGCGCCGGCGTTGTTGAACTCGCCGCAGTAGTTGGGCGCCGAGAAGATGGTGACGAGCTGCCGGTCGGCGAAGAACTCGTACCCGTCCTCCACGACCTGTCGATCGTTGCAAGCAATGGACATTTGGCTTTTGGCAAAACCGATCTTGAAATCATAGCCATGGCCTCATCCGCTAGAGGAAGAATTACCTGGTGCGCGCGGCAGATGAGGTCGAGGTCGTGCTTGTTGAGGAACTCGGCGACCTTGTCGGCGCCGAAGGTGAAGGAGACGCCGCGGTCGTTGTCACCCCACCCCGAGTTGTCGCGGTCGGGGTCGGACCAGAGGAGGTCGCAGAGGAGGCCCTGGTCGGGGACGTCGACGGGGCGCTGGATCTCCCTGATCCGGGCGAGGCTGTCGAGGTCCGGCGACAGCCCGCCGTGCATGCAGAGGATCTTGTCGTCGATGACGGCGGCGACGGGGAGGCAGTTGAAGCAGTCGGTGAAGAGCTTCCATAGGCGGACGCTGAAGCGGCGCTTGCACTCGTCGTAGAAGCCGTAGATGCGGTTGATGGAGGCGCACTCGTGGTTGCCACGGAGGAGGAAGAAGTTGTCCGGGTACCGGACCTTGTACGCCAGCAGCAGGCAGATGGTCTCGATGCTCTGCTTGCCCCGGTCCACGTAGTCGCCGAGGAACAGGTAGTTCGCCGCCGGCGGGAGCCCGCCGTACTCGAACAGCCGGAGGAGGTCCGAGAACTGCCCGTGGATGTCGCCGCAGACGTTGATGGGGGCCTCGAGCTCCAGGAGGTTGGGCTGGGAGAGGAAGGTCTCCTTGGCGGCGGCGCAGAGGTGCCGGATCTCGGCCTCCGTCAGCTGGACCTTCGTCTTCCCCGCCGCCTTGCCGTGCTTCTTCCCCTCCAGCAGCCGCCGTATCAGCTCCTCCACCGCGGCCCCGTCCATCACGCACGCGTGTATCAGTATCACCGGCGACGGCGGCGAGCCTCTCGTACGTCGTCCTTGGTCCGGCCGGACAGGCGGGGCGGCCTTGCCCTTGTTGGGACGGGCGGGAGGGGGAAGACGAGAGGGGCCCCCGCGTGTCGTGCGAGCTGGTTGCCTCGGTTCCCCGTGCTATGCCGCGCAAACGCTTGGCCCGCGGCGACTTGCCAAATCGGGGACGGGTGGCGACGTGGCGGCGGGAAGAGCGGCTCGCCGGACGGGTCCATGTGAATCGCCGCCGGGGGCTACGAAAGCCCATTCCGCAGCACAGCCCAGCAACCAAGCAACCATGCGTATGACTACTAAAAGCTCATTTGATGATGGTTCACTAAAATTGAATAAAAATATTGTCCAACATTTTTTAAAAAAAAGTTAGACCAACATTTTTTTTCAAAAAGTTGAAAAAAAGTTTCTTAAAAAAATTGAACCAACATTTTATTCGACAGGGAATTCGATCGCCAGCCGCCCGGGGGACGAGAGTGATCGGCCCAGTGGGGGAAGAAGGCTGATCCATCTTTTGGCTGGGCTGATCTCTTTGCCCGATGAGTTTGCAATTCAAGCTTTAGCCCAAGATAGGGTCCGGCCTGGGAACATTTTCGGGTCGAGCGCCGTTGTTCTGATCGGCCCAGTTGGAAACACACGCTCGACACTCCAAAAGATCGATCTCTCGGGAAGGAAACATTTTCGGGTGCAGGCCACGCGACGGCATGTTGCTTGCAGTACAAACTAGGCCGGCCCAACTCCGTCAGGCCTGGAAGATAGCAAGTGAGGGAACAAGCCAACGTACTGACGGAGATGGATTTGGGCCCAATTTGTAGGCCTGCACAAGATGGCCTGCACCAAGACATAATCACTCAAGCCAATGTATCTTTCGTACTCCAAGCTTAGTGCTCTAGGAGATGGATAGCAAGTGAGAACAAGCCAACCAACCATGTGCAGGACATGTGGCATAATTTGTAGAGGGGATGAATAAGTGATTAATTGGTTTGAATTTAAGATTTAAAATACATTCTCTCTCAAATCGTGAGTCTAATCTTAATTCTGTTTGAACCAACATGTTGTTTATATAATTGCAATTAATTGAGATCTAATATGTGTATATTTTACATGTTTTATCTTACTTTTTTTAATCAACATTTAGAATGTACTACTTCAACATTATATTTTTAAATATACATGTTCAATTTTAGATATATTTTTCAACATTTCGCATAAATGTTAGAATAATTTATTAGAAATATTGACTTTGATTTCACATATGGTTGAATCAAGATTAAGAAAATGCTGAAACCTACAAATACACAAAATCATAGTCCAATAAACATGATTCATTACGTTGCCCCAGTCCCAGAAGGTCATCTCATGCATGTCCTTATGCACTCGCATTTACGCTACAAGGGTATAATAATCTCTACTCGATACTACTACAAAAATCAGTAGGGATAGTAGTGTTGATTAGCTTAGGATTCATTACATGTACTCCCTCCATCCCAAATTATATGTTGTTTTAGCATTTTCAGGTTCATAATTTTTGCTATGCACCCAGATATACACTGTGTCTAGATACATAGTAAAAGTTATGAATCTAGAAATACCAAAAATGACCTACAATTTGGAACAGAGTAAACAGAGTAAGTACTTTAATTTGAAGTGAAAGGTAACATGGTAGGGCTGAATACATCTCTAAGAATATATAGTCGACCACTAAATATAAATGCCATCTATAGGTGCCATATTAGAGCATCCAATGAGATGGAGTCAACCACCATCTGTAAGAAAGATCCAGAAATATGCACATCATCCAAGTACGTATAGCATAATAGACAATATGTCAAAGGCATCAAATACAACGCATTCTTCAAAGTTAATATGGGTCCGTCCACATGTCATCAACTTTATGTCATGTAAGAGCAAGTATACGAAGGTCATATAGTTAAGCGGGCTGTAGAAGTTGCAACATCAGATTGGCGCTAGGGTGGAGGAGAGAGATTAAAAGCGGGATGCAAACTACAGCCAGCTGAGACACGCCTCTAAGAAATTTTATGAGACTGTGGGCCATTTATTAGTGGTGTAGTATACATTAGTAGCCAATTGTTATATGGGTGGGCTATTATTAGATTGACTATACGCGACATGCATGTTACTGCTCCCTCCATTCTCCTTTGATAGACCTATTTCATCTTAGCACATTGACCAAGGAGAATGAACCCTACTTATCATCTAGTAATGAATCATGTCATTATGTACTCCTCGTTATCATATACATGCACCTTGGTATCAATGTCATCATATACATATGCACCAATTATTTTTCTAGAGAAGTTACTGTGCACTGGGATTGAACAACCATCTATGTCAAACTTGAGACAACAACTCAAATAGAACTATCAAAAGAGAAAAAAAAAATCAATTTTGCAAATAGGAATGGAGGAAGTAGTATAAAGCCAACAGCTGGCTAAATTATTAGTCGTGCTACTAAGCAAAATGCTGATGTAAGCAAGCTTATAGCAGCCGAGCTGGCACATATATAGATTTCATTCATAATAAATGAAGTGCCGCATAAAATTGGTGGTATGGCAATAAAATTTTGGGTGGAGATAGATAGAGAGGGGGGGGGGGTTTGTCTATATAAAATTAGGTATACATTATTTAATTGCTCTAATCCCGTGCATCACAAGTAAATACTATGGACAGTTTATAAAACTACAACATATTGGAGGAGATTGTTTCATGTCAACTCAAAGCTCTAGATGATACCTATTGGTGGACCGAATGTCATGTCCTCCGAATTGAACACGCGTCAACATGTAATAGGGGCACTAAATGATTCGTGCATCTTGGATTAAAGGAGTAGTTGTCATGGATATTCTCTCCTCAATGTATATACCATGGAAGTTAGGTGACCGCTCCCTTCATCCTGAAATATCTCCCTCTGTCCTAAAAGAAATAAATCATTCTCTGTGATTTAAAATTTATTCCATAATTCCTACCTTATTAACTTAAAATAGTTTGATTGGGACAAAATTAGAATCTCTTATATTCTAGGACAGAGGGACTATACCTTATTAATCATTATTAATAAGAGGCATCCTAATGGAGTGTTTGGCTTGAGAAATCAAACAAACTGATAATTTTGGTACGTCACACGATGGCATCATGATGATGATGGAGGTATAACACAATATTATTCATCACCATTTCTTTATTTCCTCGAGCGGACTAAGAGAGTGTTTGGTCCCTATCACATTGAATGTTTAGATGCTAATTAGGAGTATTAAATATAGGTTAATTACAAAACCAATTGCATAAAATGAAGGCTAATTCGCGAGACGAATCTATTAAGCCTAATTAGTTCTTGATTTGACCATGTGATGCTACAGTAAATATGTGCTAATTATGGATTAATTAGGCTTAATAGATTGGTCTCACGAATTAGCCACGGCTTATACAATTAGTTTTATAATTAGTTCACATTTAGTCCTTCTAATTGGTATCCAAACATCCGATGTGATCCGAACTAAAAATTAGTCCATGGATCAAAACATCCTCTAAACAAATGGAGTAAGTTCAACAGAATCAGGAATTATTCAGCCTCGCCTCCCTTCCTTCCTCCTCCGTCCCTCGAACCAACATGGATGTACGGCACGGCACATGCCTTTTCTCTCACTTTCCGCTAGATTCTGGCCTTGCTTCTGTGATGGAGAGCATATTGTATATTTAATTTCCACACACCAGCCATCAGTTCCTCATGCGATATAGGGTCATATCCGCTTTGCATATAGGGATTTATATTGATCTGGGGCATGGTCCGGCGGCGTGCACTGTTTCGTTATAGTTTATCATATGCAAGATCCATTATGAACCAAGCACTTGGCGCCTTTTGCATTAACAAAACCTAATCTCCCTGATCGAAGCAGTCCGTTAAATTTTTGCAGGCTTGCTGGCCCTAGCATGCGTGCTCTTCTAGTGCAGCTTTGCATATCCCTTTATTTTGGCCTTTCATCTTTGGAGTACAATACTGCATCAGCCACTGACATCGTGGGCGCAATAATCGATCTGTTGATCAACGCGCAGGCTAGTAGGTCAGGCTCAAGGCATGGTGATGTATCGGTTAATGCATGGATTAAACTACTAACGGTACGTCAGTACTAGCTTAGACTAGTAGTACAGGCCATGTGTCGCCATGATGTGTGCTTTAGCAAACAATTTGAAGACACCAAAAGAGCACGCTTTGCACGCCAGGTTTGCGATTATAAAACTGCAGATTTCATTACCAGTAATAAACAAGAGAATAGGACGGACAGGTCTCTTGAAACTTAAGATATACGAAGATGCTAGTCCCAAATAAAAAGCGAGTGATGGCACATGCATCGCCTCATTTGGACAGAGGCGCGTCACTTGCTTGAGTATTAATTACTTTCCTCGAACAATTCCATGCACCTGATGATAAGCTTTGTCCATTACCGAGAGTACACAACAAAGGGTACGCAACTTCAAATATTCCCGTCACCGCCTTACACACACATGATATGACTATAAAATCCCTTCTCAATTTATGCTAGCTAACCACCCTCTCATGGTCTCTCGCCATCATCCTCTCTGATGCCTCACAAGTCACAACGCAGCCATAATATAAGCCCATGAGAGACTACTACTGCGCTAAGGATTGACAGCTTGAATTCCAGTCCTCCACAACATCTTTCTTGGACTCTACAATCAGCCCTGTGCCCTTGACCACCTCTAGATAGTCTAAATTTTGCCAGTTACGACTAGCCCTGTTAATTGGGTTGTAACCCATGTTGTAACCACACCAATCTATTCTCATAAGAAAATAAATATAACCCACCCTAAACCAAACCTCCACTATCACACACCACACCACCCCAAACTTACCATTGCATAAGTTATACAAATTACTTGCCAAATATGGTTACAACCCAATAAGAAACCCATTAGGTACCCAATAAAAACCCATTAGTTAACTTTTTTTTTTGAGTTTGTATGTGACTCTCAACGTGGGGCCCACATGTAAGTCTAGCCATACTACTTTGCACAAAGTAGCGGACTGTCAAGCTAATTCATCTGCAACAAGTTTCGGTCAATTCATCCAAAATTTTAAGGTGTGAACATGAGGTTTTAGTTTTAGGGTCCGACTCTTGACGCGGGCCCCACATGTAAGTCCAGCCGTACTACTTTGCATACAGTAGCGGACTGTTAAACTAATTCATCTGTAACAAGTTTCGATCAATTTATCCAAAATTTTAAGGTGTGAACGCGAGGTTTTATTTTTAGGGTCCGACTCTTGATAGATGAGGCTCCAAGCTTTTGGGTTCTTAATGGGTCTCAACCCACGGGTTGAGAGTCTTTTAGATCCAAAAATAATACCACACACCCCAAACACCTTCCAAACTATTTATTTGTAAAACCCAAACCAAACCAAACCATCTAGCAGGCCAACTCATTATAAACCAATTCAAATGAACTTATTATATAAACCAAACCATTAAAACCAATAAACCCAACCCAATTAACAGGGCTAGTTACGACAAGGTTACCGCAGATCTTCTTGGTGGACAAAATTTGATCAATTTTTATTTTTTTTTCCCTAAATTTCAGCTGTTAATCAAATTTGTTGGCCAATAAATAAAATTTTGTGCTAACCACGCCCTCTCAGGGTCTCTCTCATCCTCTCCGGTGCCTCACAGGTCGCAACGCAACCATGACTATATTGCGCTAAGGAATGACTGCTTGGATAACCCACCCCCTCTAACATCTCCTTGGACTCTACAGATCAATCTGCCATGAGTGTGGATGATTCTTTTTGTCAACATTTGGCAAGTTACTAGTTACCACTGTGGCACATATCTTCTTCTTGGTATGTTCAATTAGAGTAAATTAGACAAACTTTGATCTACTTGTATTTTTCTTTTCTAAATGTCAGTCATGTTTCATAAAAAAAACAAACTTGTTGCTTGCCAATAAAATTGTATTGGCTCCCTCTGTTTTTTTTTAACTTCAACGACTAAAAACATTACAACACACGCACATATTAACACGATTAACCTAGTTTCACCGATTCACACTAACTTAAGCCACCGCCATCAAAATGCGATGATGATCCTGCATCCATGAATGATGCGAGAACAATCTTCAAGGAAATTAAATAAATCAAAATTTTGGAAATTCTCGATTTCTTAAAAGACTTCAGCTCGAGCATCTTACCTCAGTGCTTGCAACAATGAAGTCTAATAATAATCCAGATGTGTATATATCCATGTTTGTGTACTCCATGTATACATGTATAGTGCATATACTAAAAATAGTAACTATTTTAATTTAAGGAACTACCTCTTGGTGTGGGACATGGTAGAGTCATCATAAAGTCGATTGAACTCCATCCACCAGGGCAAAACCTTCTCAATTCTCATAGGCCTTTGTTACCGCCGTCAGAATCTCCAAAGATCATCTGAGATGAATGTATGATCATCATCGCCGTCGATCATCATATCCTGTGACGGCTCTCCACTCGGCGGCATCACTGGGTGCGGGGAACCGTACATGAAATCATCCAAGGCCGGAACAATATGATGAGCATTAGTCCCCGCCGCCGGCATTGACGGCAATGTATCCATGAAAGACCAATCAAGCGCGTCGTCACCGCCGGCGAGGGAAGCTCCACTACCGTAAGTGGATGGCTGTGACAAGGCCGTCCTGTCAGTGCTTGCTCGTCCCCCCGGGGTGGTAGCTTGCTGCGACGGCGACGACGCGAGCGGGCTCGCCGGCTGGTTGGCGTGCCTGACTGCTTCGGCCTGGATCTGCTCAGGCGTCAGCAGCGCGCCGGGGACGTGCCGGACGTTGGGTGGGGACTCCGGGAAGTTGAGCGACCCGGCGCGGGAGCCCCGGAGGCAAACGGCGGCGGCGTCGAAGGCGCGCGCCGCCTTCTCGGCGGACTCGTAGGAGCCCAGCCAGATCCTCTCGCGGCTGTTGGGCATCCGGATCTCCGACACCCACCGGCCCCATTTCCGCAGGCGCACGCCCTTGTAGCGCCGCTCCGCCGCTGGCCGCGGCGAGCCCTCGCCGTCGCTGCGGCTTGCTCCACCGGCGCCATCATCCATGCTCTCCCTCGTGGTGTGTGTGCGTGGAACACTGGAACGGCTCGCCAATTAAGCTTGATTTA
Organism: Setaria italica; assembly: GCF_000263155.2. Taxonomy (NCBI): domain Eukaryota; kingdom Viridiplantae; phylum Streptophyta; class Magnoliopsida; order Poales; family Poaceae; genus Setaria; species Setaria italica. The sequence continues at coordinate 29,468,837 of NC_028455.1, read as the reverse complement.
GAGCTAGTGATCGATCGAGTGGAAGAAGCTTGGACCAACCGAGAGGGATTTATACTACATGGAAGACGCGGGGGCGATGACTTAATCCTCCGTGTGTGCGACCAATGGATAACACGACGAAGTTGATGGTCAACCTCGCCATGGGGGAGAGGGGAGGGGAAGAGGAAGGAGGTTGATGGGTGCATCAGGTAGTTTTTTTTTTTTGAAACACGCATCAGGTAGTTTGGTACGGAGAATTAGAATATTCTACATCTCTATCAATGTGACTCCATTTTGACGAGCACGTTGCGAAAATGCAAGTGGGTGGCTGATGCAATAGTATATATTCCATCCATTCCAAATTATAAGTCATTCCAACTTTCGTGGAGAGTCAAATCATTTTATGTTTGATCAAAATTATAGAGAGGATCACAAATATTTATTGCACCGAATAGATATACTATGAAAATATATTTAATGAAGAAACTAATGGTACTTATTTGGTATCATGAATGTTAGTACTTTATTATATAAATTTGGTCAAACTTGAGATGCTTTGACTCTCCAAAAAGTTGGAATGATTTATAATTTGGAATGGAGGGAGCAGCAGGTATGTGCCTTTTGTTGTTTTGTCCCAGCTGAGTGAAGCCACGGTGATCTTTCAGATCTAAAATAAAGTCAGATCTGTGGATAATGATATTCTAGGATACACATGCGCTACTTGGGCTTCATTTCTTTATGATCTGCAAGTATAGCCAGAAGTGCTATTGGAAAAAGAAAAAAAGTGCAAGCAGTTACTGAATAATTTTGTGCATATTGTGCATGTGAGCAACCTGAGCTAGATCTGGAACTTGCAAAGAAACTCATGTAAAGGTACATTTACTACGCTAAAAAAAATACTAATAGGAAGTAGGATATTGTGATGAACCCATGTGTGTGTGTGTCCAGTAACCAGTAATATTAGAATAAGTTTGGAGTGCACATGGAGATTCATTTCATGTGGCAACTTCATCAGGGCTCAGGGGGTAGAATCAGTCAAACTCTGATATCCCAATTACTTCTCCCTGATGGCAGCAAGTCTAAATGAGCTTATTTTCTTTGGCACTGGATGCCGTGCAGAATCTAGGAATATATCATCTGATGAGCTTTTTGCAGTAATAAAGTCTGTAAGAATCTTTGGTGAGATCATTTAAACGTGGTCTGACAGACAAGGGATCGAGAGGCGGCCTGGAGCGAGTGTGGGACGCCGGCCATGCTCAAACAGTTGGCTGGATTCGAAGAACACACCCTCCATCCTCCTAGTCCTAGATGCCACGACAAGAACATTTCTGTCTGTCAAGTCTTTAATTAGTTTCCAAAACGGGATCTAGATGAGTTTTTGGGAATATAGTTGGCTAGTAAACGTTCCTTTAAGCAAGTGATGAGCAATAATATCCGGTTCTATTGTTCGTAGGAGACATGATACAGTAGCCGAAAGTGATGAGCACACAAGTCCTTGTTTGTGTACAGTAATCAATAACGTTGTAATAATGAAGTTTGGAGTGCATATAGCAACTTCATCAGGGAAAGAGACAGTCAAACTCTGAGATCAGTTGCTTCCCGCTGATGGCACCAAGTCCAATGAGTTTATTTGTCTTTGGCAGTGCACTGGGTGCTGTGCAAAATCTAGGAACATCATCTGGTGAGCTCGTTTCCAGTAATAAAGTTTGCAAGAGTTTTTGGAGATCATCGCCATGGATAGCTTTGTCAGGAATGGATGGAGAAGCAAAAATAGACTTTATTTTTGATTTCTTCGTATTGTTTGCATGCTATTTCTTTAACTTGTGTGATTAGCTGATGTGCTGAGAACACGCAGAGGCTGGATATTTAGCCATTTTCTAAAAAAAGCCGATCAAGTTAAACGTGGTCTGACAGAGGAGGGAGAGGCTTGGATCGGCCACGGGACGCCATGCCAAAACAGTTGGCTGGATTCAAAGAACACATCCTGATCAGCCCTCCCAGATTCCACACAAGAACATTTCTCGATCTGTCACTTTGTCAAGTCTTTAATTTGGTGTAGTCGCTTAGCACTGCGGGGATAATTGCTGGCTGTGTGGTGGTTTTGTGGCCATTTTAATAGACTGTGTTCCATGCTCGGGGCCCGGGCTTGCATTGGGTAGGATTGTGCAGGCTCATGGCCATTTGTCCCACATGGCCATTTTCCCAGCATACGGTCGAACAAAGAATTTTTTGTAAAAACTCGGTTTCCTAGGACTTTTTTTAAAGATACAGTAAATGTTGCCTAATATATTATGAGGAATAAAATTATCTGCATCATAAGATACACATAGCAAAATTATGTATATTATGTAAACACAGAGGAAATAAAATCAGCATTTCTTTAAATTCCTAATGAGGAAATATCACTTTCCTTCACTATCTGGAGACTTCATGATGGAAGTGTTTCTAAATGGGCCAGTGGAGTTGGTCATGTTCTAGCAAGGGCAATCAAAATGAAAAAAAAAAAAGCGTCTTTGTCCTACCGTAGGTTACGTTGGATTGTTTGGCTTCTGCTTGTGGTTTGATTACTTTTGAAACATTATGCCGGCCGGTATCACACATGCCAAACCAAAATAAAACATACTGGAATAATCAATCGTGCACTTTTCTATTGCTCACATTGACATTGTGCGTGTCCTGATCAAAGCACTCAGCATCTTTGTTCCCATAGGCTGGCTAGGTTAAAAATAATGAGTATATACCCTAGGTAAATTGACTGCATGCGACAGTGTGACACCACCGGCAAAGTGCGCTTATCTGGAAAGTAAATCACCATCTCAGACATGTTTCATACTACCTAATTAAGGAAAGTACGACGACCACCAACAGCTAGACTTTCTAAGAGTTACTTCTTTTCAAATTGTAGGTCCTTTTTCGTTTTTCTAGGTTCATAGATATTATTATGCATCTAGATATACACTATATCTAGATGCATAATAATATCTATGCAACTAGAAAAGTCAAAACGATCTACAATTTGGAACGGAAGGAGTAAGTCGCTTTCCTTGTAATCAAAGAATCCAGTCCTCTGCTGGTCTTGTGTGTCGTGAAATGGAGTGGGTGTCACCAGGGAGCTCCTCCATGTGGTTCTTAGCCTAACGTTTCATAGTTAAGTAAACTTTAGTTTAAATGTCTATAGTGCCATGCATATATGACTTTAACCTAAAGGAGGATGCATGCCGCAGGCCCCGGGCTACAATCCCAAGCTCAAACCACACCAAGGTGGAAGATTGGCCTACCGCTAGTCTCTTAATTATATGCACCTATAAGGCCATGTATTTTGGGGCCTTGCCGCGGTGGTTTCGTTCTTTGCCACTTTGTTAGACATTTTTTTTTCTTGCTGGTGGTGTTTGTGTAGCTTCTTGTAGTTATAGTTGTTGATGTGTCGTTGCAGTCCTATTTGTGATTTTTTTTGTTTGTTTGAGAACAGTCTTATTTGTGAATATAATAGAGCGAGAGTTGTTAGAAAAATAAGGGTAGGTGAAGAAGTTGTCCTTTAACTGATTTTCATAAAACATAGAGAACGAAGTCTAGAAGGAAAGAAAGAGCTGTATCTCCAAATTTGAATTCATAAAATTTTCCAAAACTTTCTTGGAAGTGCATACCCAAATCATATGAAAAAAGAATGCCTAAAAAATCAGATGTAAAGAGCTAACCTATTTAACCTGCTATAAGTCTAGTTGATGGCTTCATGAAGACAGGATGTTGCTGGCCTAATAGTTAAATGGAGGATGAATTCTTAGTGGGGGCAGTTTTTGTTGTTGTACGAACTTAAATCTAGCTGCACACATATGCAGGGTGCAAAGATAATTCAGTCAATGCTGAGACCAGTGACCGGCTAGCTGCCTCTGCACCAGCATGCACGGTTCATGCGCGACAGCAAAAAAGCTTCTGTCTCCCACTTTGGCCTTAAGTACTAGTTAACTCACGAGCACACACTACACACTTACACAAGTATATATGTTCATTCCCTGTCACATACCAAATCGTGTCGGATAAATCAAAGATATCACAGTAACAGAAAGACGTTGTTTGGTGCAACACCTTTTCTTACAGTGCATTGTTTAGAAAGAAAAGTTCAGGTCCGTATCATGCCTACTGTAGTTGCCTGAAAAAACAAAAATTCAAAAGCCACCATGCAACAATCATGCGCAAAAGGATTTGTATTCCACCTTCGCTTCTCAGTTGCCACCATAATTTTGACAACCTTATGTTGTCATGCATAAAAGAAATTATAGTTCTGTAATGGAAAGATTATTAGGATTGAGTAAAATGTGCTCTAGGTTAACTTGTTTTGGATTCTTGTTTAGGACCATAAATTCTGCAAGTGAGCATCCGGGACCTTTTCAAGTGACTCAGGCCTTGTTTAGTTCCACCCAAACTCCCAATTTTGACACTATGCAAAAAGAAGATTCTCCGTCACATCAAACTTGCGGTACATGTATGGAGTACTAAATGTAGACGAAATCAAAAACTAATTGCACAGTTTTGTTGTACTTTGCGAGACGAATCTTTTGAGCCTAATCAGTCAATATTTGGACAATAATTCACAAATACAAACGAAATGCTACAGTGTGCTACAGTGCTACAACAGTAATTCTGGACACCCAAATTCAAGGCAACTAAACAAGGCCTCACTACTGGATCTGGATTCTCACTTAAGTGGAACCTCTTAAAAGTTTGAATGACCTAGATGTTCACTTTGCATTAAGAGTTTATAAATTAAACCTAGAGAATGTAGAAAAAGTTAAAAAAAAACCAGCGCACTTTACTCTTAGGACGTACAACTTTTTTGCTGGTGTTTTAATAATGTCCACACAATGGTATCAATGTTAGGAACTATATAGTATAACATCAGGTTTTTTGAGCCGAACCTTCGAAAAGTGGATCTTGAGATTGGCAAAACCATTTATATAGGTGTACCGTTATCAATAAGCATGTCCATGCCACTGAAAGATAGTGCTATTCCTAGAATAAATTAAAAAAATTACCGTTGTCAATAAGCGTGTCTCCTGCCACTGAAAGATAGTGCTATTCCTAGAATAAATTTAAAAAATTACGAGCATTCATACTGAGCCGAGTACTCAAACACAAGTAGATAAATCCATCGTAAGGAACCTAACCAGCCCAGCTCATTAGTGGAACATTTACTTTGTTGAAGCTTGTGTGTGGGTGACGGAGTTTATCTTTCTCGATTGCATTGCTATGCATAAAGAATATTATTTAGAAGTAGTCCATCCGTTTAAAAATATTAGATATTTTAGTCTAAGTCAACTATTCCAACTTTGATAAAAAAAAATGATCAAGCAACTACAACATCGACTTAGTTTTATTAAATATACTATAAAATATATCTTAACAGTTTTTTTACTGAAGTTAGCCGAGGAAGCCTGTATTCCAGACTTATTTAATTTGTTCCCACGGGGAGTCGAATCCAGACCTGCTGGATGCTACTCAGGTGCTCTAACCACTAGGCTAGAGACTATTTCGCATATATCTTAACAATTAATGGTGCATTTATTTGGTATGGTAGATCTTGTATATTTTTCTATAACGATACTATTCTTTCAGTAGTAGCTAGGCAACGTGTCCGTCGACACGCTAGTAGTGACTTCTCGAGATGGCCAATCTTGAGATCTGCCGGTTCAACCCATAGTCATGCATGCAAGGTTGTATGAGTGTATTTATAGAGGAGAGTGTGTGTATATACGAGGGTCTATTTCTTTAAAAAAGTCGAGACTTAAAATCAGCCGTTATAATAAGCAAAGCTACAAGTGTTTCGCGGGCCTTACGTGGGGTGTGCCTCGTGGGCCGTGGGCCGCGCGCTCGCGAAGCTGCAAATAAAAAGGCACTAATTTGATTCACAGTTCAGTTAGCTTTCTCTTTGGTAAAAGCTGTAATTTTCTTTTTCCATTTTTAGAGTGCGCGGCCGGTACTGTCTTGCTTTTACCAAAGAAGGGACACTAATTTGATTCACACTTCAGTTAGCAACATACGAATGTTATTAAGGGGGTGTTTGGGAGGCATGGGCTAAATTTTAACCCCTGTCACATCGGATGTTTGGACACTAATTAGGAGTATTAAACATAGACTAATTACAAAACTAATTGCACAACCCCTAGGCTAAATCGCGAGACGAATCTATTAAACCTAATTAGTCCATGATTTGACAATGTGGTGCTACAGTAACCATTCACTGATGATGGATTAATTAGGCTTAATAGGTTCGTCTCGCGATTTAGCCCAGGGGTTCTGCTATTAGTTTTATAATTAGCTCATGTTTAGTCCTCCTAATTAGCATTCGAACATCCGATGTGACAGGGCTAAACTTTAGCCCCTGCTATCCAAACACCCCCTAAGTTGTCCAATTAATCGCAATCAATCGCCTTTATCGGTTCCCTACCACCGATAATGCTCACCGATTCGATTTGGTCAACTAGCCTGCTGGTCGTCCAATTAATCGTCGACTAATCATGATGATTAGTCGTCCGATGAGGGAGGGGACGACTAGGTTGAACCAACTCTGAGCTTGGTGTTTTGGGCTGACGACTTAACTCATTAGATTTTAGATCCATCTCAGTCTCCTACCTGACTACCGAGTCCGAGCGAACCACCTCCTGCCCGTGCGTGAGCTTGCTCCCGAATCCGCCACCGCCGAATCCCGTTTCTGCCATGGCCATGCCCTGGTCTGCTGCCGGATCCCATCCCTTCGAGTTCTGCACCTATCTGCCCGCGTCCGTCCCTACCTTGGGTGCCCACGAGACTGGAGGCGTAGCCGGCTGACATCACGGCCTATGTGGAGGGTCGTTTCGGTGTTGAGCCAAGGTCCTTCCTCGTTCACCCACACCACCAGGAAGATTTCCTCATAGTCTTCCGGGATGCCGATGCCATGCTCCGTGTGCTTCATGCCCCGCTCTCGGAGGAAGCATTCAAGGTCGTGTTCCGGCGTTGGTGCCGTGAGGCATGGGCCAGCGTCGCCTCCATGGAATACAGGCTCCAGGTCGGCATTGTGGGGGTGCCAGTTCACCATTGATTGCAGAGCACAGTGCAAGAGATTCTAGGCTCTTCTTGCAACATCATTGCTTTGGCTCCAGAGATTGAGTCTAAAGCAAATCTAAAGGAATTCAAGGTAACAATAGGCTGCATCCACCCTGATCTTCTTCCCTTGGAGAAGGTCATGATCACACCAATCCCAGCAATCCACCCCTCGTACCAGCCTTGCCTACGCTATTGTGCCATCATCAACATCCTGGACGTGCAGGAGGCACGGACACCACCGGCCGATTCCTTGACTTCCGCTGGCGGTGCTTCAACCCAGGGTGCTGCCCATGGAGGTGGCGGGGGTGGCCATAGGGGCGCCGACCCGCCACCACCTCTGCAACCGCCGAGCAATGCACCGGGTCGGTTCATGAGGGCTACTTCTTCCACGAGCGGCCATGGCTACAGTGGCAGGTGCTAGTTGATGGGCACACCGGTGGTGCCAGCCCAGCCCCTGCTGCCCCTAGATCGGGTTCCTTCCCACTCTAGGGCCTACAGGGGATTCATGCACCAGCACCTACGGCCAAGTGACTCCGTCAAGCCAACCTCTCCACCTTAGCACCTCTGTTCCACCCACTAGCCTCTGCTGCTTCGCGCCCATCCTCCGCGTTCATGTCACGCCCCTCTACCGGGTCTTTACTCCCCGAATCTTCGACCCATGCGCAAGCTGCTTCTATTGGGGGGAGCACACCCACATCTGCACCCTCCTCCAGTAGGCTGCTCGATGTCCATGACCTAGACCTTGGGGTGGAGACTGCGCAAGTCCTGGAGCGAGGTCCCGACCCAATGCTCTGGGAGGCCAACCTCCCCCACCACGAGGTGCACGGTTGGGACGCTGGTGCCTCGCCTAGGGCACCCAGCCGGGTGTGGTTTGCGTCAAGAGACATCTCGGTTCGGTTGGTGTTCAATCGCCTTGAACTTTTGAAGGAGCTACTCCCAGGGCACACTGCTCTCCCGGTCGCGGAGCGACTGTTGATGGGTGGCCCGGCCCTCGAGACTGTACGCTTCCCGGATATCACCCTCTCAGAAGGGGCTCTATCAGAAGATCCGTCATCGCCCACTAGGTCACTTTTGGTCGGGTCTCCATCGGGTGAGGGGTTTCCGGCGGCCACACAGGAGCTTGGATCACTAGAGACGTTGGTGGCTGTGGCTCCAACTGCCATGGCTACCCCTTCAACGCCAGTGGTGGACCTAACCAATGTCACCACAACAAGGGGCTCCTCTCTCGGTAGCTTACATGCCCTGGTCATTGAATTCTGTGCCTCAGTGTGTACGAGCGCCCAGCCTCCTGTCATCCCCGCAAAGCTGAGGGTACACCGCGTGAAGATCCCGCCCCAAGGATGACGCTCCGCCGCAGTAGTCGCACTGCTGTGCTTTCCAAAGGACGTGGCATTAACCCGGTGGCTGCAGGACAAAATGTAATCATGCGTCGGTTGGGGCTGGTTAGACGGGATGAGGCTCCAGATACAGCCTCGTTCAAGGAGTATATTCGCTTGTTTGCTTTTGGTCTTTCGGATGCACACTGTCTCGCTATCCGGGAGCCGTTTGGGCACATGGTCAACACGTCTGGACAGGCGTGTGTTTTGGAGGATGAGGACTTCATGGAGGCTGCGAAGGAGCTGTTCCAGGACAAGTTTGCGAGCGCAGCTGCTCGGCAGGCCTGATCCGGCCGATTCTACTTGGTCGCTTTTCTTTTGATTTTCAGCCATGAATGAAAATCTTGTAAATTGGAATGTATGTGGGTTAAACCGGCGCGCTAGGTGCAAAACAGTTAAAGAGCTAGTCAGGTCAGAAAAAGTTTCTATCCTATGCCTTCAAGAGACTAAGCTTAATGATGTAAATAAGACCTTCATGCTGGATATGTTAGGATTGAATTTTGATTACGTGGCCCTTTCGGTTGTTCACACTCAGGGTGGAATTTTGGTCGCTTGGGATGTGAATGTTTGGGACATCTCTAACCCTGTGCTGGGGTCGCACTCTATCATAGTCTTGGTCATTCTGTGATGCGCTCCAAGGCAATCCTGGCGGCTCACAACGATTTACGACCGCCAGGAGGATGAACACAAGGTACCCTTCCTTCAGGAACTAAAATCCGTTAGAACATCAATCACTTACCCATGGATCTTATGCGGTGACTTTAACCTAATCTACCAGGCAGTGGACAAAAACAATAATAGGTTGTCAAGGAGGATGATGGGTCGCTTCCGGAGGTTCCTTGATGACCTTGAACTAAAAGAGCTACACCTCCACGGTCGACTCTTCACTTGGAGTAATGAGCATTTGCACCCTACCTGGAACGTATTGACAAAATCTTTATCTCAATTGACTGGGAGGCCCTTTTCCCATGCTGCTTCCTGCAGGCTCTTGCGACACGATGCTCTAACCACGCCCCTTTGCTACTACGATTTGATGATGGCTTCCACCTGAAATGTCACTTTCGGTTTGAAGCCATTTGGCCGCAATTCGAGGGGTTCCTGGACACGGTCAAGGAGGCTTGGGACGGACCATGGCCGGTTATAGACCCCCCTGCGCACCGTCGACCACTTACTAAGGGAGAGTGCAAAAAGCCTTAAGAGATGGAGTGCGAAAGCGGTCGGGAGCATTTGCACACCAATTCAGGTCACCAAAGAGGTCATCTTTCAACTTGAGTTGGCATAGGACCACTGGTCGCTTTCTCAGGCAGAGCAGTCGTTGAGGCGCTTCCTGAAGATACGATACCTAGACCTCACCTTCCTGGAGTGCACTATAGCGCGACAGCGCTCAGTATGCGATGGTTGCACGAGGGGGACGCTAACACCAAGTTTTTCCACTTACACACGAACCATCGTCGCCGCCTGAACCACATTGTCTCGCTGGAGGTCGACGGTCACACTGGGGTCGATGAAAATGAAAAGGCCGACGCGTCATTTAGTTACTTTGATAAAATTCTGGGGTCGAGTCATGATAGATCATGAGTGTTGGACTTTTAGGCGCTGGGCATGCCACAGCTGGACCTATCTGTCTTGGGTCACCCTTTTACTGAAACCAAAATATGGGATGTCATCAGAGAATTGCCAATGGATAAAGCCCCGGGTCCTGACGGATTCACAGGTCATTTCTACCAGTCGGCCTGGCCTATCATTAAGAGCGACTTGGTCAGAGCTTTCAACGCTCTATCTTCGATGGATAGCAGGAGCTTCCATCACTTGAATGATGCACTGCTAGCTCTCCTGCCCAATAAAATCGACCCAACTACCCTAGGAGACTATCGCCCCATCAGCCTCATTCATAGCTTTGGCAAAATGTTGTCTAAAGCCTTGGCAAACCGCTTCGCCCTATACGTACACATGCTCATCTCGCCTAACCAATGCGCTTTCATCAAGGGTCACCACATACAAAATAACTTTCGCTATGTCCATGGTACGACAAAGGCCTTGGCAGCAAAGAAAATCCCGAGGGTCTTATTTAAGATAGACCTAGCCAAAGCTTTTGACTCCGTTGACTGGATTTTTCTGCTAGAGCTTATCTCGGCCATAGGTTGTCCGAGGACTTGGACAGATTGGATCTCGGTCATCCTCTCTACGACCAGCACCAAATACTTATGAATGGTGTTCCCGGAATAAGAATCTGCCACGGTCGGGGTCTAAGGCAAGGGGACCCGCTCTCACCAATGTTATTTGTTCTCATCATGGAATGCTTCAACGCAATGATCAACCTAGCTGACAATCGTGGTCTGTTTCAATCCTTGGGTCACTCCGGGATCAAGCACTGCGCCTCCGTTTACGTGGATGATGTGGTCATTTTTCTATCACTGGTCGAGCATGATTTGGTTTTGACAAGGGAGATCTTGGCATGCTTCGTAAAGGCTTCGGGGCTCGCGGCAAACTACACCAAGAGCAACATTTTTCTGATCAGATGTTCCGAGGAGCACATTGCGTTATCTAAAGATGTGCTATGCTGCCAGATCTTAGAGTTTACGTGCACTTACCTAGGAGTGCCTCTTTCAATTCACAAGCTACGTAAGGCAGCTATGTAGCCTTTGGTCAACAAGGTCGCTGGTCGCATTCTAGCTTGGAAGGGGAGGCTTCTTAACAGGAGTGGTCGCTTAGTGCTTGCAAAATCTACATTAAGTGCCATTCCAGTGCACATTTCCATGGCAATCACAGTGTCTCCATGGGCTATCAAAGCCATCAACACCTTAATCAGAGGGTTCCTCTAGAGTGGCACGGAGGTCACTTCGGGTGGAAAATGTGCGGTCGCTTGGATCAATGTCTGCTGCCAAAGGAGCTTGGAGGGCTTGGCATACCAAATTTCCAACTTATGGGGATGGCCCTGCGTATGAGCTGGCTTTGGCTTGAACGGGTCGATATGTCACGAACCTGGATTTGTCTTCCTTTCACAACTAACAAGCTAACGAAGGCCTTCTTTGATGCTTCCATCTCGGTACATATGGGCAATGGAGAGGTTGTGCTCTTCTGGATGGACAACTGGATCAACGGATGCTCCATTCGCTCGCTGGCCCCAAATCTATGGGCGGCAGTTCTAGTGCGCACTAGCCGATCGAGATTCGTAAGGGACGGTCTCACAAATCGAGCGTGGGTGCGTGACATCACACATGCTTTTACTGTCCAGGTGGTTTTGCAATACCTCAGGATATGGGACCTCCTTCTTGGATGGTCCTTGAGTCAGGTTCCGGATAGGTTCATATGGCGCTGGTCGAGTATGGGGGAGTTCACGACGGCCTCCACGTACCGTGCTATTTTTCAGGGTCGCATCGAAATGCTAGGCGCCACTCAACTTTGGAAGGTTCAAGCGCTAGGAAAATGCTATTTTTTCGGTTGGCTGGTGCTACACGGTTGCTGCTGGACCTCCCACAGGTTGCGACGGCACGGTCTGTGAGATAGAGATGATTGCGCCCTATGTGCCCAAGAGGTCGAAAACCATGGACCATTTGCTCACAGGTTGTGCTCATAGTAGAGAAACGTGGTTCAAGGTCCTTCGCTATGTTCAACTCCAGGCGCTAACCCCATTGCGGGAGGAACCCTTTGTTGAATGGTGGCTGCGAGCTAGGAAGAGAATCGCCAAGACGCAATGAAAATGTTTTGATTCGCTTGTATGGCTCCACGCTTGGTCGTTGTGGAAAGAACGGAATAGGAGAATCCATGAGCGGGTAGCCTTACAGCCGGTCACTTTGGCCCCTTTGGTACTGGACGAGGCGAAGCTTTGGGTGCAGGCGGGCTTTCTAGGAATAAGGTCGCTACTAGGTCCTTTGCAGTTATAGTTTCCCTTTCATATCCCCTTCCTTTTCTTTTCTCTCCATGTTGCTTTCTCTTTAGGTGATCTGTTATTTTTTCCCTCTTCTTTGTGCTCTTGGTCTGTAACCAACAGTTGTAACAAACGTTGAAAAATGTGCTTTGCACGTTCTAAAAAAACCTATTCCTCTACACTGGCCGGCCGTCTGCCATATTCAACCCCTGCCATGGCCGTCCGCTCAAAGCTATACTGGATAGCGAAGATGAGTTCCTTCTTTGATGGTGAGTGAAAAAATGTATCTCCTATTGCTCTTCATCCTCGAGCTTCATATTGCTCTCTTGTTTGCTCATTTGCTCGGCGCTTACGCCTCACAGTAATTGATGGCTTACTATTAATTTCAACATCTGTGTACTCAATACTCGTAATCTCAGGTGAGAAGTGACCAACTAGGCAACTGTATAGTATATATACATCCTTTGTGTAAGGGTATTTACGCTGGACGACTAGGTACCGACTAGGCTCAACTAATCAGTCTTATCGATGACTAATCATGATTAGTCAACTTATCGGTGGTCTTGCGATTATACGATTTGAAAACATTAATACGAATGGCCGGCATGATGCACAATCATGCATTTAAATAGAGAGAAGCTACGATGAACATGTCAATCAATTACTTGGTGTCGGCAAAGCTACACCCCTATCCCCTGAGCACCTCCTCGATGACGCCATCCAGCCTTGCCGCCATCTCCGGCATCATGTGGTTACTCCAGTCCCCGACCACCCCCTTCCTGAAGTAACTACTGTTCTCTATCCTCATCAAGCCCTTGGTGACCATGGCCCCGATCCTGTTCTTTGGCACGCTCTGCTTCCTCTTCAGGCTACACAGCTCGGCTATGGCGCGCGCGTGGCACGCCGGCCGCCTCCTCCGCCGCCGAGAATGGGCACCCCATGAACTCCGCCATCGTCCTCAGGCTGCCCACCGTGTCACGCAACAACACCTCGTACCGGAGGCAGAGCACGTGCCCCGGCCGCCGCCTGCTCACCTCCCAGTACTCACGGGCGTGCTCCCACTACGGGCCCAGCCCGCACTGGCCCCAGTAGTACCGCTCGAACGCCTCCTCAAAGCTGCCTCCACCGTCGGCCGTCGGCAGAGAAGGCTGGAAGCGGGCTTCCAGCTGCATGTGGGACTCGAAGTGCCACAGGGTGACCAGCGTGTCCTTGGGGTCCCGGGTGATGTACACGATCCAGCAGGGAGTAGGTCAGGTGCGTGCTGAGGAGACGTGGCGCTGTGTTGCCGTCGTCGACGTCATCGAGGAACTGCAGGGTGTCGATGAACTTGACGAGGTCGTGGGAGGTGGTAGAGAGGAGCGGGTGGCCAGCGGCGCCGCCGTCGAGCGGCGAGTGCGCGGTCCTGCGCAAGGTGGTGAAGGCGAGGGCCTTGAGCTAGGTGGTGCCGGTCTTGGGGAAGCTTGCAAGGAGGATGTCGGTGGGGCGGCTCTCGAAGGCGGCGTGGACTCTCTGGAGGAGTAGCAGGGTGCTGTCGGGGATCCAGAACCCGCGGTACTGGTGGATGCCTAGGAACGCGGGGCAGTGTGGCCCTTTGGGAAGGGAGGCGACGATCTCGGGGGTTAAGGTGAGCTCGTCACCCTCGCTCGCCACCGTGGCTTCTTCTTTGCCGAATCGGTTGCAGGACATCGCCATGGTACTATGGTAGTATGCTACGGCTATGGAAAGATAGCAAGAAAATATGTCTTGGGATGAAGCATGGCTGCGCACCACTTATCTCATCCATCAAAGAGATCTCTGTCAAGTAGTCGCGTGTCATGTCAATAGCCATCATCAATTAAACCGATAAAGAAGTTCAGGCATGCATTAATTCGACAACCGTTTGCAAAGGACTATTATCTTCCTACTAACATTTCCGCTATTTTTTTAGATTGCAGATTTATTTGCAGCTAATTTTTAGTATTTCAAATTCTCACCAACTCCTGTGAGGCTGTGACCCCCTGTCTCTTCTCTCCCCTTGGCCATAATAAAGATGGAATTCTAAAGGGAAAACACTTGGCTGATGGGTTCTATTTTGTGTGTAGAATGATTTGCACTAACTTGAAATTGATGAGAGGTGTCATCTATCTAGTGTAACAATAGCGAAAGCAGGACTCCTAAAATTTCTTCATCTATTCCCACCATTCGCACCAGCAACTTGTTTCCAGGTATCTGTGATTTGTGCTAGGGCTTGAGTTGAACAACCAACCTTGCTCAGAGCATGCTCTGATTTCTCTTTAAGTTCACTTGCTCGCTTCATCATCTTTTTAGATTCCTCCCCTTCCATACCATGATGAATTGCAGTTGCAACCTCCTCTTTGCTTGTAAACCGATTCGGCCCAACGGTCGCCACCCATACCTGAACCTCTAGCATTGAAGCGTTCATATGTTGCTCTGCTAAGAGTGGCCACGCAATCATAGGAACGGCATAGTACTCTCTAGCGATGAGTTCCACCCGCTGTGTGTGATGAAGCACCCAACTGACGTGTGGGCAAGTATCGATGACTGCGGGACCCACGCTTGGATCATTAGCCCTATCCCTTTGGTCCTCTCAATGAAACCCTTGGGCAGGAAATCCATTGAAGTTTCTTCTCCTTGAGTAGCTCCAAAGAATGATCCACTTGATGTATCTTGATCCGGCCTCTTAACAACCATGAACCTATGCTTGCTGAGCTCTAGCCCGAGCACTAGCTCAGCCGTTTGCTACCATGTAAGCGTGCCACCGCTGCTAAATGACACTTAGACCGCCGATCGACGTGGCTGCCGGTCCAACCACCTTAGACTCTCATGGTCCCAGTCCATGCTGACCGATCTGGTCAAGACCAGCGGCCCGACTGGGTGAACCAGCACCTCCAGACCTTCCAGACTGTCGCCCACTGCCGGCTCGAGATCACGGAACGTGTTCACGAGGATGTTGTCAACTCCTCTGAACTCCTCGGCCATGGACAACATTCCAACGTACGACTCGCTACTCCGACCCGCGAGCATCTACCTCAGCAGCTCGTGCGCGTGGATCGAAGTGTACCCGAGCAGGAAGATGGACTCTGTGGCATCGTGGTGCTCGCCAAAGCACAGGATGTCGAGCTCCGGGAGGCGCAGGAAGAGGGACAACGCCATCCACGGTGACGTGAAGAACACGTACGACGGGACGCCGAGCTCCACCATGACCACGAGCGCGGGGGTTCCGATCATGTCCGTCACTGTCAAAGATCAAAACACGGTTGCCTATCTTGGCTCGCCGTGGTTGCATGTTTATTCAGGGGGAAAGTCCCAACAGGTTACAATGGAGATAGTTACAGATAGATGTCCAACTGGTGTTCAAATACATCAAAAAGTATATCTCTATCTCTATCTATCAGCCAAACCATAATCCATAACACCAAATATCTCTAACGATTACAAACCGTGTCACATACGACGACAACTTCTAATAGCCCCTCTCAATCTAAACTTCTCTTCCTTTTGAGATTTAGATTGCTCTTGAATGCCTCTAGCATACCACACGGCAATGCTTTGGTGAACCCATCTGCAAGTTGATCTTTGGAAGCAACCAACCGCACCTGTAGTTCCTTATTCACAACATGCTCTCGAACAAAGTGAAAGTCAATTTCTATATGCTTAGCACTTGCATGAAATACTGGATTCGCTGATAAGTATGTGGCGCCCAAGTTATCACACCATAAGCAAGGTGGCTGATCTATCCGTATCCCAAGTTTTTTTAACAAAGACTCCAACCATATCAGTTCAGCAGTAGCATTTGCCATAGACTTATATTCAGCTTCTGTGCTTGATCTTGACACAGTAGCTTGCTTCCTAGCACTCCAAGAAATCAAATTCGGTCCAAAGAAAATAGCAAAACCTCTGGTCGACTTTCTATCATCAATACTTCCTGCCCAATCAGCATCAGAAAATGCACTAATCAAGGTAGAAGGCGACACCTAGAAATTCAGTCCAAGATCCAAAGTAGACTTAATATTCCAAAGTATCCTTTCCATAGCAGTCTAATGCATAGTAGTGGGAGCATGTAGAAACTGACAGACTTTGTTCACTGAGAATGCTAAATCAGGCCTAGTAAGCGTGAGGTATTGCAATGCACCAACAAGACTTCTATACCTTGTACTATCAACTGAACTCAACAGTTCACCTTCATGCTTAGATAGCTTTTCACTAGTAGATAGCGGAGTAGATGATGGTTTACAATTCACCATACCTACTCGTTAAAATCTCCTTTGCATATTTTTCACCATACCAGGAAATAACTGAGGTCCCCCAAATCTTTTAAGGCAAAGTCTTCCTTGAGATCAACTAGCAATGCCGCAACAGCTTCACTTGATGAACTTGTGACAATAATATCATCCACATAAATCAACATATATATTGTGACATCCATCCTTTAATAAATGAACAATTAGGTGTCTGATTTTGACGCCACAAGACCAAGAGCAATGAGTTTAGAACTCAATCTTGCATACCAAGCTCGTGGAGCTTGCTTCAAACCATAAATAGCCTTGTCCAACTTGCAAACAAGACATGAAGCTCCTTTACTTTCAAAACCCGGGGGTTACCTCATATATACCTCTTCTTCCAGAACACCATGAAGAAACACATTCTGTACATCTAACTGTTTGAGATACCATCCTTTTGAAATAGCAATTGAAAGAACAAGCATGACAGTTGCAATTTTAACGACTGGACTGAAAGTATCTTCGTAATCAATGCCATACCGTTGTCGAAAGCCCTTTGCAACAAGCCTTGCTTTATATCTATCTATTGTCCCATCTGATTTTCTTTTAATTTTGAACACCCATTTGTAATTAATAATATTGTTACCCTTCTTTTCTGGAATCAAATGCCAAGTCTTATTTCTGATGAGAGTATCAAATTCATTTTGCATAGCTTCCTTCCATCTAGAATCACTTAGCACTTCATGAAAATCTTGTGGTTCCCCAGTAGCCAAAAATAAACCATACCTGACCATATCCTTGAATTGTTTTGGTTTAGTTATGCCACTTTGGAGCTGTGTTCTCCGTCTCAGTGGCGAAATAGGAACCATCAACACATCTCTAGGCACCGGATCAACATCGGACGGCGACACGGACTCGGCGCAGGCACGGACTCACCCGCTAGCGCAAAGACCCCCCCCCACACAGCGGAGTCAGGGAGGCTGGAGCCGACACGGTCGCGGTCGGGCCAGAATGCGCGCCAGGAGAGGTCGGGATGGTCGCGGTCGGCGTGTGTGTCGCGCTAGGAGAGATCGGTGTGGTCGTGGTCGGGCCAGAACGCGCACCAGGAGAGGTCGGGGCGGTCGCAGTCGGGCCAGAACACGCGCTAGGAGAGGTCGGGGCGGTTGGGGTCGGGCTAGCGGGTACTGTGGCAGACACGACCGGAACAACAGGTGGGGTAGCGCGGGTTTCCATGTTGGATACGCCTGGACCATGCAGCGGATCATCTTGGGAAGCGCCGCCAGGATTGTTTGCACCACCCATCACCCAGCCAGGTATTGGTTGTTCCTGAAAAACTTTTTGCATAGTGTTATCAAGCAAAAGGTCAGTAGTATTAGTAATATGATCAATGCAACTTACATCCCCTTGATTACGAAGATGATCAAGTAAAAGAAGGATCTCTTTTCTAAGAAGGGCGCCTGCATTGGGATGTAGGTGAGCAAAAGGAAACACTGATTCATCAAAGATGACATCCCACAAGATGTAGATCCTACCAGTGGTGGCATCTAGACATTTAAAGCCTTTATGCATGGAACTATAAGGAAGGTGCATTTGACAGATCGAAAGGCTAATTTGCGACTATTGTAGGACCGTAAATTCGGGCAACAAGCATACCCAAAAATGCTAAGGGAGCTATAATTGGGTTTTTCATTGAGCAGACATTTTATAGGAGTTTCAAAATTAAGAACCTTGCTTGGAAGAATATTTACAAGATAGGTAGCGGTCAAGAAAGCTTGATCCCAGAATTTAAGAGGCATTGAGGTGTTTGCAAGGAGAGCGAGGCTGACTTCTACGATATGGTGATGCTTTCTTTTAACCAAGCCATTTTGCTGATGAGCATGGGGACACGAGACACGATGTGCTATGCTGATCTGTTGAAAAAATGAGCTTAATCTTTCATATTCGCCTCCTGAGTCGGTTTGCATAGACACAATTTTCTTGTTGTGCTTTCGCTCAACCAGATTCTGAAAGTCTTTAAAGACTTGAACGATATTAGATTTCTTTTTTAGAAGATAAATCCAAGTGTATCTACTATAGTCGTCAATGAAGCTCACATAATAAAAATGACGACCAACAGATATAGGTGCAGGGCCCCAAACATCAGAGTGAACAAGATCAAGAGGAGCTTTAGAAGAATTTATTGAACTCGAATATGGAAGCTGATGGCTTTTAGCCATTTGGCATGAATCACAAACCGACTCAAAACTAGTAGTACTATCACAAGGAAGATTATTATGACTAAGCACACGCTGAACAATAGGGAAAGCAGGATGCCCTAAGCGACTATGCCACTTAGAAATGGATGGTTTAATGGTGCCATAAGCTTCCTTGCTGCCGGCTTTGTCTGAAGAGATAGACTCTAGCGGATAAAGACCTCCTGTGCATCTACCTTGATGAAGGATTTTCCTCATTTCCTGATCCTTAATAAAGAAGAATTTAGGATGAAATTCAAGAAAGGCATTATTGTCTAATGCTAGTTTATGGACCGAAACAAGATTCTTGTGAGCACTAGGAACATGGAGAATATTTTTGAGATGCAATTTTCTAACAGGGGTATGTAAAGTTGAATGACCAATATTTCTAATTTTCATACCTGAACCATTGGCTGTTTGAACTTGTTCTCGACCATTGTACTTGTCTTTGACAGTCAGCTTGTCAAGCTCTCCTATGATGTGGTCGGTGGCGCCACTGTCCGCATACCAGTTAGTATCATAACCAAAACCAGTGGCTGTAGCACCGGCCATCTTGGTGTTTTCTTGATCGTCGTCCTCGTATCTATACCAGCATCTTGGTGCTTCATGACCGACTTTCTTGCAAGAAATCTGGCACACAATTTTCTTGGGCTAATTGGTGCTGCCACGGTTCTGTCCACCACGGCCACCATTATTGCGCCCATGACCGCGACCTCCATTGCCACGTCCTCCATTGCCTCATCCTCGAAATCCTCCACGATATGCTGAATTTGCTGAAGATGTATACTGACCCCCTTCGTTCTAAGCCTCAAGACGCATCTCGTAAGACATCAAGTGAGAGTATAGCTCGGAGAAAGGAACAGGATCCGAACAACCAAGCATCGATGAGACAAAAGGATTATACTCAAAATCAAGCCCATTGAGAATATAAGATGCCATCTCACCATCATCGATGAGTATTCCAACTGCGGCCAATTCATCCTTGATGGCCACCATCTTTGTGAAGTAAGTTGACGAGGACATGTTACCCTTCTTGAGAGTAGATAGCCGCATGCGTAGATTCGTCACACGAGCTCTTGATTGGGCTGCAAACATAGTCTGCAGTGCACTCCATGCTCCTGCCGAAGTCGTCTCTGCTACCACTTGCGCTAGGACTTCTTTGGTGATGCAGTTGAGTAGGTAGCTTAGCAATTGTTGATCTTTGGCCACCCATAGATCATACTCCGGATTGGCAACTATTTCTTTCTTGTCGTTGGCCTTCACCAATTCCATGGTCTTGGCCGGTTCCTTGATGGATCCATCTAAGATCCCCAAAAGCTGCGCACCACACACAGCAGGAAGGAATTGTGCCTTCCATAAGACATAGTTCTCCCATGTAAGCTTCTCCGCAACAGGAGCTCCAAGCGGCGCCGATGATGGGGTAGACGACGACGACGCCATGAGAGAGAGGGAGATAGTTTCGACTGAAATAGAAGGATATGGTTTCGGCCAGGTGGTGGTGGTGTTTCAGATGTACTGTGGAAGAAGTGCTCCGATACCATGTCAAAGATCAGAACACGGTTGCCTATCTTGGCTCGCCGTGGTTGCATGTTTATATAGGGGGAAAGTCCCAACAGATTACAATGGAAATAGTTACAGATAAAGGTCCAGCTGGTGTTCAAATACATCAAGAAGTCTATCTCTATCTCTATCTATCAACCAAACCGTAATCCATAACACCAAATATCCCTAACGATTACAAACCGTGTCACATACGACGACAACTTCTAACAATCACGAGCACGGCGAGGAGGGGCGCGGCGGTGGCGCGGGCAGGGACATGAGGTCTACGCTGTCGAGGGCGGACGCGGCCAGGGAGAGGTACTGTGCCGGGGGCGGCGACGTGGCCGCGGCGAAGAGGAGCGTGGCGGCGAGGCTGTGGTCGGCCACGAGGCAGCGCGAGAGCTCAGCGAATGGGATAAGGTGGCCCGTGCACGAGCTGCACACGAGGAGCACGCGCGGGCACGGCCGCACCACCGTCCGCTCCTGGACTTCTTCCATGGCGTGGCGCCTAGCTGATCTGAGATGCGAGCGCAGGACGAGTGCCACCGATGGTGCTCCGCTCCGGTGAGAGCTTGGGGGTGGAGTGCTTGTGCAGTTTGTGTTCTTCGTGATCCTCGGAAGGCTCGGTGGCCATCAGCTTTTGTAGTGTTTTTTTGCACAACACGACGAAGAATGTGTTAATCTTGCTCTCGCCTGGTAAGTCCAACATTCCGGTTGATATACATCATTGCTTGCATCATGAAGAATGCATTCGTTACGTGTTACGTGCCTATATCATTGAGCGTGTAGATCGATGCAGTTCAAATTTCCCAGCACAGTCAAAATGGGCGTCACGGCTGCAAACTGCAGGAGTGCTATGACAGTTGTGTCCATCTACAATAGTGGAATCAGAGGTGTAGAGGCAAGTAATTTCCAGGTTGCTAAGGTTGTGTTGTGACTCTGATTTTTTGTACAACTTGTGATTCTTCACACAATTTGATTCATATATGATGTGTATCAGTGTATGCAAGGATGTGAAATCAGTGAATTTCATATCAGGAAAAATTGTACCAAATCGTGTGCTAGTAAAGTAGTGGAGTTGTATATTTACAATGGTAACGTGTGCTCCTTGGAGTTTGGTGCTGTCCAGTTCGTTGTACCAGCAGAACATTCAGCTTATATGAACAGAGACTAAAGTAATGCCTACTGGTACTTGGTACTGTTAAATTGTGGATACAACTATCTAAGAGTTTGCGTACGGATAAAGTACCTTGCTATTTATGAAGTTTATGTTTGAAAATTGCTTGATAAAACTATAAATCACATTATGTTTGTTTCCTTTCTTTTTCAGTGGATTTTCTTTTCCTTATCTAATTATTAGATTTATTTTTTGGAAGGGGGAGAAAAACACATGGCTGTCCGTCTTTTCAGAGGCCCACATTTCTACTTGGCCCGGTCGGCAAAGCAAGATCACGAAAAGAAAAAAGTCCTATTTACTTCCTGGATAATGGGTTGAGTCTATATTTTCACCTAAGATTTGAAAAATGTCCATTCTATCACCTCGTATTCTTGAAACCGGACAAGTGACCCCCCTATCCGATTCTAGCCTGGTTTTATCCTATGTGGCACTGACTGGCAGCGATTTTGACATGTTGATGCATTTTTGTTGACGTGTCAACATAAAATAAAAATAAAAAAATAGCTCCACTCCGCTCCTCTTCCACGCTACGCCCTACGCTGAGAGCGAGCAAGCACAGCCGCGATACGCGAGGAGGTTCGTAGGTTGGTGGTGGTGCTGCCCAATCTGCCACCGGCGCTCCGCCTGGTTGCCCCCGACCTCTGTATTCTTGGTAGCGAGAGCATGTAGCGAGCGCCATGCTCTGTACTTGTCAGTGGAGCGGCACTCAATGTGTAGGCATGTTGGATCGATTGATTGAATGACTAAGCTTCTTAATTTGGTCGGAGAGTACTCAATTTTGTCCCTGAGATGCTCAATTGGATGCAGGTGATCAATTAGATCCTTGCGGTGCTTTCTGGTTGGAACCACCGACGGCAAGTTCGCGGCCACGATTGGTCCCTGAGCTGATGCAGTTTGGTCCTCATCGTTGCTATCTTGCTGACATCAAGCTGATTTGATTAATTGCTCTTTGGCTCGGATATCGTGTTAAGGTGTAGCGCCAGGGAGGCGACACAGGAGCGCTGGGAGCCGGCAGCGACCGGATCCGCTACTCTGGCGAGCCAGCGCCGTGCCGCCACAGCATCCCCGATGGTAAGGTGCAGTCGTCAGGCTCACAAATTCCCCTTCCTCCACCCATATTGCGTCATCATGGGAACCCAGCCTGTCGGCCGCGTCGAGCGATAGGGAGTGGAACTGGAGGTGTGCCCTGATGAGCGACTGAGCGATGCGACTGCACGAGGTTCATAGTGCTCTCCAAAAAGCGGACAACGACGAGGAGCCCCGCCAGGAAGGCGACCCCCTGAAGGCGTCCAGGGGGTCGCTGGAGGCGGACACAGGACCCCCAACCTTGACAGCGTGGGCACGGTCGCGGTCGTGGCGTTTCCCTGCGAGCTCCAGCCGCTGGATTGGGGAGGTCGCAGCCTGGGCTGCAACTGATAGAGAGGGAGGGAGCTGAAGATTACATGGGCTGACATGTGGGCCTGTTGAGCAGGTTGCCATCTAGAATATTCTAGATGACGTGGTGCCAGTGTAGGATAAAACCAGGATGAAATCAAATTGAGGGGGTCGCGTGTCCAGTTTCGAAAGAACGAGGAGCTAGGATGATGGATGGTTTTCAAGTCATTGGGTAAAAATGCGGACTCGCCTTATTGTCCATGGAGGTAAATAGGACTTTTCCTCCAGAAAAAAAATTGGAGCAAAACGGGCCGGCCCGTGAGACGGTAGCCCAAGCACAAGCCTGAGTAGAAAACGTAAAATGAGCCCTGCCCAAGCGGCGTCCGGCGCCGAGGGGGCGACCGGGTAGGCGGCGGTAACCATGGCTGGCGAGGACCGAGAAGGCGCCGCCCGGCGCCCTCCAACTGACGAGGAGCCCAGCGGCGGCGCCCATGCCGTCCACTTCTTCAAGCGCGCCCGCGGAAAGGCGGGGATTCGATGGGTAAACTAGCTACAGATAAAAATTCCTCTTTTTTTTTTCCTGATTCGTTCAATTTAGTTGAGTTGTTTTCTATTTTTTGTTATATAATCTGAATGCTGGTGATGTAGTTCTTCATGTAAATTAATGGCATAGTGGTAGTCATGTCCTGTCAAAAGATATTGACACAGTAAAACCTTTGGATTTTGGGGCGTTAACATGCAACATTTGCTTGGAAACGAGCCAACGAATGTTTTGTTCTAGTTTCAGAGTTCAGATAGAACATTAGTATCTCTTAAGAAACTGAGCAAGGAATGTTGCTTGCAAATGACTGGTGCCTGTACTTTGTGACAATTAATATGGGCTAGTGGGCTACGGGCTACAGCCATACAGGAACAGGAAGTCTTCCCAGGGAAGAAGAGGTCAAGGTTGCGCAGTCCTGATGACCTGATCCATGGAATGCTGCTTGCCTAGACTCTAGGTCACGAGACTTGCCCTTGAGCTCAGTATGACCAATTACTAAATCCACTTTATAAGGACGATACCACTTGTCCTTTTTTATTGGAAAAAAAATTGTAGTCATTTGAGTATATATAGTATAGTTATAGATAGAATTAATTTGATTTTGTTGCAGAAGTTCATTGTGCAAAACTAAGTCCCAAATTCTAAAACTTTTACAATTACTATATGATGAACTAAAGGTTAAATAGCATAGCTTCCTTTGCACATACACAATTCAAGTCCTAATCATACTGGCAATGATGTGCAGCTCTCCTGCATATTCAAGAAAAAAGTTCTAATCATACTGCAGGCTTGTGAAGGCGAGAAATTAGTGAAGGACTTCCTAATTCCTTATGAAACTGAAATTAGTCCATTGTTTTTCCGCTGGTAATCACAGCACAATTGGGGCTAATATTTCTACATCTACAAGGCATATATGCCCGGGCATGGCACAGCAATATTTATTAGATATGTCCTGTTTGTGCCGTGAAGACTCGTATTTTTCATTGACAGTCAACTAGCTACAGGGAAGTAGTACGATTGCATTCTGAAGGTACATGAACATCCTGCCATAAGATAGAATGCACAGTGCATATCAATACATGATATTATGAGACTGGTCTCCGTGAATTTAAAAGCTATGGTTATTAGATCTGACCTGTTATGTGGCGTGTAGACTAGGTCTTTGTGATGTTTAACTAGCTACAAGCCTATAACCCACTAGGTTGCATATTTGAATAGTTTATAAACGTTCGCAGTTCTCAAACACAGCCAATGCACTGCAAATTTCCTGCACTGCCGGTGGTACATGGCAAGTCCTCTAGCTTCAAAGATCTCACCAGCGTTTGCACACATTATGTTGCTACTATTTCTGCTTCTTATTCTTGCTCTTATGGTTATGACTGAGGCCGTGCCCCATCATCATGCTTCCGTAAGATCTCAAGCAGCAGCATTGCTTCAGTGGAAATCTAACATGCAGGGCAACACTGCTACGCCTGTACTCAGTTCTTGGAGGCCTGATATTCACCCATGCAATTGGACTGGCATCGCATGTGATTATGTCAAGAGACAGCATGCACTTAGAGTATTATCCATCACCAGTATCACCCTTGAAGGCACTGGACTTGTTGGACGGCTGGACACACTTGACCTTCTCTCCTTACCTGATATAACCAGCCTTGACCTTAGCAACAATAGTGGTCTCTCAGGTGAAATCCCGCCATCCATCGGTTCCCTTAAAATGTTGTCCAACCTCAACCTCTCTGGTGGTCGTCTTGAGGGAATCATACCATCTACAGTCGGTAACCTCACCATGATTCGAGGTATGTGTTTAAACAACAACTGGCTGTCTGGTCCAATCCCTGAAGAGTTTGGAAAGCTCTCCTTTTTGCTGCACTTGGATATTTCTTGCAATATCTTGCCAGGTGCTATTCCAGCTAGCATTGAAAATCTTACTAGTCTATCCTACTTGTCTCTCTCAAGTAATAATCTTACTGGTCCCATTCCTAAAGAGATTGGAAGTCTCGAACACCTTGTTTACCTTGATGCTGCACACAATATCCTGACGGGTTTTATCCCTTCCACTATTGTAAACTTGGCTGGCTTGCAAAATCTGATACTAAAGGTGAATCACATAGGTGGCACCGCCCTTGACAAAGTTGAGCATCTTTTTAATCTTCAAGTTTTGAACATCCACCATAATGCATTCATTGGCTCGATTCCTTCCAGTCTCATGAATCTCTTTGGTCTTCAGAAAGTTAATATTGGATATAATAATTTTACCGGTGTTATTCCTCTGAGTGTAGGAGATCTCTCTCTCCTCCGTTTTCTTAGTTTTGCTAATAATCGTCTGTCTGGAACCCTCCCCGTGGAACTTGGGAACCTAACAAACTTGGAGTACATTTGGATCTACTTAACTCGCATATCAGGCTCCATCCCTGTGAGTTTCGGGAACCTGGGAAATATGATTGATATGCGGCTATTTGCAAATTATCTCTCAGGGCCTCTATCTCAAGTGCATGCAAACCTTACTAATTTGGTTATTGTTGATTTGTCGAAGAATAGATTCACTGGGAAGTTGCCGGACCTATGCCAGGAAAAGTTTTGCAACACCTCAACTTTGGGTCAAACATGTTTCATGGTTTTGTTCCAGACAGCTACAGACACTGCACAAGCTTAGAATTTCTGAGCTTCTCAAGCAACCAACTAGAGGGAAATTTGTCTCAGCATTTTGGAATATACCCACATCTTACTGTCCTCGATTTAAGCCTGAACAACTTCTATGGATTCTTCTCACCACATTGGGGTTTATGTCGTAATTTGACAACTATGTGGATGTTTGGAAATATGATTAGTGGAACCATACCTGTGGAATTCTCCAAACTAATAAATCTTGGAGAGCTATTACTCTACTCAAACAGTTTAAGTGGTGAGATTCCACCAGAGATTGGTAATATGGGAAACGTCTATTGGCTAGATTTGAGTAAAAATCAACTGCTCGGGACAATACCTTCACAAATTGGCCATCTCAACAACCTTATGAGGCTTGATTTATCTCACAACTTATTGAGCGGAACAATTCCAAAGGAACTTGGAGACTGTCAAAAGTTGATGTTAGTTAAGTTAAATGACAACAACTTTAATGGGATTCTTCCGACAGTCATTGGAAGTATGATAAACTTGCAGATTATGCTAGATCTGAGCAAGAACAATCTCAATGGTGGAATACCCCTAGAATTAGGGGAACTGATCATGTTGGAAATCTAGAATCTCTCTCACAATCAATTGAGTGGAGGCATTCCATCCTCTGTAACAAGTATGCGAAACTTGTCAATCTTTGATGTATCATTCAACAGTTTGGAAGGTCCTGTTCGGCTGTTCCCAAAGGGATGCACAATGCTTCAATAAATTGGTCTGTCCATAACAAGGGTCTGTGTGGCCAATATGTTGGTCTGCCACCATTTTATTCGCCAACTGTGCACAAAGATGGGAAGAAACGCAGAAAGTTGTTACTAGCATTTGGGTTTCTTCTACTTGTTAGTGTACTTTCAGTAATCACAGTTTTCTTTATTCGACATAAGAGAAAACCTAAAGACACAACTGCCAGGAGTGCCAGAGATATATTTTCAGTCTGGACTTTTGACGGAAGATTAACATTCAAAGATATCATTATTGCCACTGACAGTTTTGATGAGAAATATTGTGTTGGATCTGGAGGTTATGGTAGTGTCTACAAAGCACAATTAGAGGGTGGAAGTGTGTTTGCCGTAAAGAAGATACACTCGAATGGAGAAATGACAGATGATGCAACATTTCACCATGAAATTGAAGTACTAATGAAGATAAAGCACCGCAACATCGTCAAACTGTATGGCTTTTGTTCACATAGACAATTCAATTTTTTAGTTTATGATTACATTGAGAGAGGAAGTCTGACTACTATCCTATGTCATGATGAGCTAGCAAATGAGTTTCACTGGAAAAGGAGAGTATCCCTCCTTAATGATGTAGCTCGGGCTTTATATTATTTGCATCATGAGTGTAATCCACCCATAATTCATCGGGACATTACGAGTGGTAACATCTTGTTGGAGACTGAGTATAAGGCCTTTGTATCAGATTTTGGTACAGCTAGAATCATAAAGCCAGATTCATCGAATTGGAGCGAACTTGCTGGAAGCTTCGGTTACATCGCACCTGGTATGTGCAATATGTGCATCTATCATGACATACTATTTATTTTCCAAAGAACAGTATTGATTTCTAATGGTTATTAAACGAAATTAACTTTGATTTTTTATTTTTTTTTGCAGAGCTCCTACAAACCTGTGGCTACAGAAAAATGTGATGTGTACAGCTTTGGTGTGGTAACAATGGAGGTGATGATGGGGAAGCACCCAGGTGATCTTATAGGCCGCCTAACCTCACTTGAAGAACTGGATGGTTTGCTTGAGGACATCATTGACAAACACCCTGCGACACCGACAAGCAACAAAGAACAAGATATTATTCAGCTAATTATTATTTCCAAACGTTGTGTGCAAGCTTCACCAGAAGACGCACCAACAATGCAGCAGGTGTATCGAACTCTTACTGGCGCCTATTAGCACCCCTTTGCTTGTGTTGATACTCCGCAGTTTACCGTTCTGAACCATTGTTTGTCAGGCTTTCAGTTTCAGCAGTAGAGAACCGAAACGTTTACTGAATGAAACATCTTGCGACAAGGATGTGAAAATTACTGAAAATCAGCAAAGCGAGTTGTATTCTGATATATGCTAGCAGTCATTTTGGAGTTTTGGATGCCTTTTCCTGTACCATCAGAACTTTCAGCGTATGTACACACAGGTTACAAGTAATGAAGTGATAATTTATCCGTGTGTATTGGTTTATTTAATAATAACTGGTGGAAAAGTATAAATCAATCTGGATTTTTTGCTAAAAATAATCTCAATTTGCGCACTTTTATTTGAAAAAACTGTAGGAGAGGCATGAAACCGTTCATCTGGTTTCTATTCGAATTGCTATTCCTTTTGCACAATTTCGCCAAATTGGAGTCGAAACGGGCCGGCCGGCATGTCGGCGCGGCGGCCCAAGCCTAGGCCCGTGAAGGAACCGAACGGCTGGCTTTTGACTTCCGTCGGACACTCTCCTGGGGCTTCCGCTGCCTCCGCGTCGTGCCGTCGCTGCCCTCTGCTGCCCAAGCGCCGGAGGCTCCAGCGGAGCGGTTGCCCGTCCCGCGACACCGCAGAGGCCTCCGCCGGCGATGGCCGGCGAGGAGGCGCCGCTGGGCGCGCTCAACCTTTCCGAGTACGCCTCCGCCGGCGCGCGGACGGTCGACTGCTACAGGCGCATCCGCAAGATCGGCGAGGGCACCTACGGGTAAGCGAAGCTGAACCGAAATCCCCCCTTCCGGCACGCGGCTGACCTGTTAGAATTCCTCTCGCATTACGTCCTGCTCCGCCTGAATTGTTAGCGGCGCGCCGCAATTGAACCGTGGATGGTGTGTAGCCGTGGGATCGTACGGGCGCCGGCGCCGGCGGCGGAGTGGTGATGATCCGTTCGGTCCGTGGTCGCACGATTCGTGGCGTGCTTGGAGCCAATTGTCGGCGGAGATTTTGAGTGGGGGCGTCGCTAGTGGGCGGAGCAGCTGTGCTTTTTGTTGCTTCGTCCTAGATGCCGTCAGTTATTGGGGCTAATTAAAGTTGTAATCATTTAGTCATTTGTTTAGTTATTTCTTAGGATTCCTTGTTGGGCACTAGGTGTTTCTGTCAGCATGCCTTTGCAGACTCCTTAATTGTTAGGAACATACTATATATTGAAGTTCTGTTGTACAGCAACTATGGAAATTTGTCATCTGTGTACAGTGCAGCTAGGTAATGTCACTTTTTAATCTGATGAAAGGAAATATAATCTCCTAATGACATCCTGATGGTGCTGTTTTCTCCAATGTGATTTTCCGTAGCTAGGCCATCTTCTGTGCAAAGTAGGTTTCTTGAATTCATGTATCAATGTTTTGGAGCATGTTAGGACCATCACACGCATTTCATTCAGTAGATAATGTAGATGAGCTGTCAAATTACCCTGTCCGGCCAATGCTTTGACAACTTATGATGGAGAGTTGGAGGCATTGAGGCCTTGGATGATGAGATCCTACAACTATGCAACGTCTGCAGATAAGAAAGAACCCAATATTGTCTTTTTTTGTGTGTGTGAATGATGGTTTACTCGTTTGGGCAATAGTTCAGGCTAAGAAACAGGCACTGTTCCCTCCACTTGGTTCTTTGTCCGTTTCATTGGGAATCATAGTTCAATACTTGAGTGGGTCCCTTTGGCCAATTGAAAGGAGTTTTTCACTCTTTTAAGTAATATAATTGTTTCTACTTTAACCTTAGCCTTCCTCCGCTTTTCACTGAAAACTCTGTAGTTTACTTAACAGAAAAGAAAGATAAGCATTCATACTGAATCCTAAATTACTGCAAGAATTATTTTGCAATTAATCGTCAACTCAAGGGTATGCTTGGTTCCTGGGAAAGATGAGCATCATGCCTCGTTCTGCAAATTTCGCTTTTCAGTAGTGCCTGAAAAACATGCTTCGCTTTGCAAACCTGCCCACTCAGGAGATGATATCCTTGCCTGTGGAGGCAAGCTGAATCAGCTCTCCTGCGTGAGCAAGGCTGCGCAGCATACCACCTTCATCAGCAGTTGTTACCTCGTAGCAGCATGACCTCAAAACATGAACTGAACTGAAGACCAGCATTTTTCTCCTTGGGACCTTGGATCACGGTGCCAGGGAGGAGGTGGAGGGGATGGGCTTAGGGTGCTTGCAGTTCTGGCACATTGCCAAGGAGCGATTATGGTCAGAAAGAGAAAACTAGTTGACTTCGAAGAAGCGGACTGGACTGATTGCCTGTAAGGAGGTTCTGGATCAATTACTCACATGGACTTTGGAGTTTGGATGATGAGATTCCTTTCTCCTTTCTTTTCCTTCTTTATTCTTTCCACTTGTTCATGTTCACAGAGATAGCTATCAGGGATAAGTAATGAACCCGTCTCATTGTAGTTCTTTTTTATGTTGTCGATTATAGCCTATATGGCAGTGTGGCAGTGATTTTTGACAAGGAGGTGAAGAAGGAATCTGGAGTAGTAAGCAGGAGAACCAAACACCCCTACCTTTCCTTACCGAGCCTTGGCCAGCTAGTCTGGTAAATTCCTGCTCAGGTAGCTGGCCTAGCATGCTCTCAGTGTTTGAATCTTGTAGAAACTGAGCCTAGCTCAGTTGATGGGAGGAGTGGGTGTGCACCCCTATCATCGAAGTTCGGGTACTCTTCAGTTTGAATTTGGGTGCCTATTTCTTCTTATTTACAGTGCCACCTAGTTCCTCCTAGGTTGGTTGAGCTTTCCGTTCGATTGTTTGAATGGAACAATTTGTCTTACCCTACTATGTTGACTACACCCGGCTCCTCCCTGTTAGAGGATCTAATTATATTAATTGGAAATCAATGAAAACTGTGCCTACCCTTCTTTTCTATATCCATAATTGGTAATCGATGCAAGCACTTCAATTGCAAATTTGAGTATGCATTGTTGCAATATACAAGGTGTATGAAGATTCAAAAATTAAACTTTCTGAGAAATTTGTAGCATTCATGGAAAATAAATAGAGGCATAAGCTAGTCTTTTGCACTAATGATAGTCTACAGTCCTTTCTGAAATCTCACTGAATCGGGTGGGCTGTAATATCTCCCATTTTGTCTTAAGCTCTCTGAAATAAAAATGCCAGCTTTCTAGTCTTGGTGTTCTTTCTTATCTCTGGAATCATTTCCTGATAAGAAAATATAACAAGAGTTGTCCGCCATCATTTTTGTAGATTGTATTTCATCACCATTAAACTTCAAGCTGGCAAAGCTTTTGCTACTAGATACATGTATATGATCTGCATAACCGCCTAATTTGTTGCTGCCATGTTTTTTACTACAAATCTCAGTGAGGTATTTGAGGCTGTGGATATTATTACCGGGGAAAGAGCAGCACTCAAGAAAATAAAACTGGATGATGGCAAAGAAGGGGTAAGCTTTATGATCTCAATAAAGCTAATTAATGCTCTTTTAGTCCTTTTATGATTTGCAAGCACATTGTAGACCCCTCTGAACTATTCAGTACCTCTGTAGTTTCCACGCCAAATCTTGCGTGAGATTAAACTATTAAAAAAGCTGGATCATGAGAACATCATCAGATTGAAAGAGATTGTAGTATCTCCTGGTAACAAATGTTCATCTAGTCATTTCTAGATATACATTAGAGTATGAGAGCATTGCTCACCCATTTTTAAATTTTCTCAGGTTCTGCACATGGAACAGGGGGATCAGGTACATCACTATGTTTGCTTTTGTTTAGTTGCTTATATTCTTCGTTTCTGTGGTTCATGATGACTGATTTGAACTTTGCCCCATTTAATTGATTTAACCTGCATATATTTGATCCTAGAATTGTGTTAAACATATGCAGATAATAATCAGATGTATAGAGGAGATATATACATGGTTTTTGAATACATGGACCATGATTTGAAGAAAGTATTGCATCATAGTACCCCATCCCAAGTTAAGGTACTCTAATGTACCTACTGGGAAAATATCAATTTAACAGTGAGATGTGTCATTGCCTTAAAATGTATCATTGTCAAATTTCCATTTGTTTAGGTTTATATGGGCCAGCTGCTAAAAGGATTGCACTACTGCCATGTCAATAATGTGCTTCATCGTGATATCAAAGGTTTACTTTATTTGGATTTAGCTTCAAGTTTTACCTCTCTGATATTCTTATCTCAGAGTTCCTTATTTTTGGAACTGTTTCTAGGGGCTAATCTTCTAATAAGTGGTGGTAAACTGTTAAAGCTTGCTGATTTTGGCCTTGCAAGGCCATTCACTAGAGAAGGAACTTTCACAAATCATGTCATCACTTTATGGTACCGGTAAGTGGAATGAGGAATCAGGGAAATAACATCATCATATTTCTCTTGCACAACGTATTCTGGCCACATTTGTTTACCCAGTTATATCAACACAACTTTTTCCATAATTACAGGCCCCCAGAGTTGCTTCTTGGTGCCACAAATTATGCTGAAGCTGTGGATATTTGGTCTGTTGGTTGCATATTTGCTGAATTTTTGCTTAAAAAACCATTGTTTCCTGGCAGAACCGAGGTATGATGTACATCCTTTTTCTCTCTTTTCGTCTGCTGTTACTCCTGGAGTCCTGGTGCTATTTAGTATATAATCACTGTATTATTCTTTAAACGGGAATAATTTTTTTTCAAGAATTTGAACTTTATATGTGATGAGGCTTGGCGTCATGCACAAATTGAGCTTTTTACTCCTATGTATCTGTTGTTATTACTGGAATAGTGTGATGATCCCTATCTGTCCTAATATGTTCTGTCATCCCTTTTCCATTACCACTGGTATCCACTTCAAAATCTTTTGGAATTATTAGTTTCGTAGAATATGCAGATAGCTACACCAATCTTTGAAAGATAGATGTTTCTATGGACTATCAAAGTTCAGAACTTTTCTTTGGGCCACTTTTAAACAAATTGGATGTTGATAACCTGATATTATGGTCTTATATATTATCTTTCACTGCCGATTTATGGAACTTATGTGAATTGGTACGTTGTTCTGTAATATTTCCTCAAATATGGCTTGAGTACTTAAATTCAAAATTTTCTACATGTTTATGCATAAAACCTTGACAGATGCTTGCATATTGTTTCAGCAAGACCAGCTATCCAAAATATTTGAACTGTGTGGATCTCCAAATGAGGAAAACTGGCCAGGTGTATCCAAGCTGCCATTGTACAAAACTATGGCTATCCATCCTGCAACGCCTACCAAGCGACGCCTGAGAGATATGTTACAGAAGTAATCCACTTACTATTTGTTTACACCTATGTATTTGAGTAGTTATTAGTTTCTTTTAAGGTTTGAATTTAATGTGGCAAAATAATTATCTACAGCTTCGACTATCATGCTGTCGATTTGATTGAACGTATGTTGATCCTTGATCCTACAAAGGTATGTTTTATTTCACACTGATCTATGTTTACAACATTTAATTTGTTATCTGAGGTTCAATATGAAACACGCTAACTAAAAACTTTGTATCATCTTTTTTGTAACCATGTTTAGGAGTTTAAATGGACCTGCTATACAAATCACACCTTCTTTGAAATTTGTTGACAAACTGTCAAATATTGGTGCCTTTCTTTGTTTGCAGAGAATATCTGCAAAAGATGCTCTTGATGCGGCATACTTCATCAACTAAACTCGTGTGGATTGGGTTTTTTGACCTTATCAGACCTTCTCTGGGGATCTCATTGGTGTAAGTACTACATGAAGACTGAAGTCTTGTTTCTCCTGCTGACCTTGGATTAGGGCTAGCGAGCAGTTTAACTGTCTGTTTTAGCTTTAAATAGATACATAGATGCTGTACATTGTTACTCATGGTAAACTGTATTTATCATCAATTCATTACAAGTAATGATTATTCTTGGTATAATTTCATATGACAAAGTGTTTAGTGAATGCTATAGGGAGTGCATCTGCCTCTAAGCTAATTAAAATACCAGTGCTGGCATGCTAGTTGCTTCATCAGCTGAGCTGCTGAGGCATAAGTGAAGAACCAATTAACAATACATGATTTCTACACAATGCCAGTGAGTAATAAAGTAACGATGAACTACTAATTGAATGATATACATTCAGATTGGTGGCCTCAGTCTCTTGTATGCTTAGCATACAATGAGTAGCTATGAGCTATACATGTATACCTGTAGTAAACCAGTAACCAATGCCTGTCTGAGAACACACGAAATATCTTTACCCTCCCGTTTTGTTAATAAAAATGCTTCTAACTACCCTCCGCCTTGTACTATGTACATTTACATATGGTGAAGAGGGTCAGTTTGCTTCTATGCAAAATTTGTGGCTGTTTTATCCGTATCTACTACTACTATGGAATTCAGGAGTGTATTCTCCATCAGAAGTACTCCTTGTGAAAATCGAAGCGTGTTCCCGTTTTGTGGCTCATGTCAAGTGACAGTTTCTTCAATTCTTTGGCAAGTGTAGGTCTCCCACAGTAGAACACCCCTGCATGCATAATAAAATCTTATGAACAGAACTATATTCACTTGAGTCATGCTAAACTGCTAGTGGTTATTTCATGCCAATAACTTGATGTCATTTGAGGGGGAAACGAACACATTGGGGTAAAATATTACCAACTGTGGAATTCGGGTGCTTGGAAGCGATTCTTGCGAAGACTTCCTTCCAGTTTGGTCTTGCAAAATGTGTCCTGACCTGAAACGTGAGTACAAATTACATGTTCAATTTGCAATCATTGTCGTCAAATTCCTCCCAGATCATTCACCTGTGAAGTCATGGTACTCTGTTTGCTCAAATAAAATGTGTTTACCCTGGTGCCTGATACAATGTCTACGCCATGCTTGGCATGGTTCAGGGCTTGCACCATTGACAGTAGCGTTGTCCTTGCATCACGCTCCTCATACACGCTTGTCAGATAGTTGTGCAGCTCAATGACACCCTGCTTGAACCATCAGGAACACCATCATAACTCATAAGTACATCAACATTTGCAGGGGACAACAGCACAGAGAAAGGGAAAGGGGGCAGAGACTTCACCTTCTTGTCCATTTCAGCGACCTCATTCATCACCCCCTTGAACCACTCGAATGATCCTGGCTCCCTTGTGACCCAGTAGAAGTGCGCACAGCTCGTCCTGTACGCCCGCCTCTTGTTGCTGCTGCTCGCGGTCGACAAGCTGTTGGCACTGTCCTCAGACTTGCTGGTCTCCATTGCCAGGTCCTGAAAGGTTCAGAAAGGAGTGACAGTCAGGCAAGCAAGATTTGAGTCACAGAAAGCTGAAACTGGATGCTACAGACGAAACGATACCATCAGCTCATCAGCCAGCTTGATATTGTTCAGCAGATCCCTCAGGATGCTGATAAAAGGTGTGGCGCCGATCCCAAGACCGACGAGGAGTAGCACATCATAGTTCCTGAAATCCTGCGCAGGGGCACCATAGGGGCCATCGACCAGCAACCTTGGCGGACTGCATTAGATGCAAGCTGTTGCTCAGTTTCGTTCAGGCTGGGATTAAACAGACAAAAGAGGAGCAGACACGCTTGGAGAATGCATGGAACCTCTTCTGCTCCGCCGCGCCTAGCTCCCCGAATGCAGCTCGTATGGGCACGCATGGCGTGAAGTAGTTCTCAACGAAGATGCGCTTGAGCTCTTGGGTCCAGTCCCCCCTGGTCTGGATGTGGACACTGATGTAGTCATCTCCAGGAGCTGAAGTGATGGAAAAAGGATGCCTTGCAAGTGTGGAACAGAGTATCAGGGATAACAGTACCAAAGGACATATATTGGCGGCGAGGGTGATTGGTGAATGAAGAGTCAGGCATACCATTCAAATGGAGAGATTGTTGGACACTGGAGAAATATATACTGCCCACTTCTGTAGCGAAATCCATATGGTTTCGACATTGTTATGGTCAAGACATTTCCCGGTAGAAGGCACACCTGAGTGAATGAGAGTGCTATAAGAACATGCGTAAACTTTTGTAAGTTGTCACCTAATACCAACCATCAGGTATTTGTTCGATATTTCTCATCTATATTCATCTTAAATTGATGAGACTTTTGGTGTGAAGTGACCAGCTAGTGATGAGCAGTTGTTCTAAATGAGACAAATATTCAGTTAAGCCTACATGACCCCTGTCCCCTGCATATCATAGTGCCACCATGACCTAGCACCATATCCCCATCTTGCTGTCCACATGCCAGACTTTTAATGACTCTGAAACCTTCCATTCTGAAAAGGGCAATGATGGTTGCAACAATTTGCAAGACACAACTGAGACCATACCAGCACATGCCCCCTGAATGCATGTTATACTCTGCTTGTCGTTTCGACCAACTGGAGATGATAAGGTGATCGTTTTTTGTCAGCGAGGGTGCTGACTGGGCGACTGGTGCTTAGCATCCAGATAACGAGATGCTAGATGAGCTCTTGGATGTTCAGTTACCTTGAGGATCTTAACAGCATACGCCTTGGATCTGAAGGCACGTAGCGTCCGCTCCCCAACGTAAAGCACCAATGGTACAGAAATGTACATCCATGTCTGGAGATCATCAAAGAGATCACACAGTTAACATCGAGTTTTTGTAGCAGGAGAGTCGCACCATGATGTTAAGAGAGCGAAGAAGTTCAGAGCAAATAACTCAAGACATGCGCAGAATGTCTCAACATAGCATCAGGATATCTGATGAACAGATCAAGGGAAGACCGTCTTACTAAATTGCATGCAGAAACGTTGGTGAAAAGAGGGTGCAGAAAGCAACTGTTAGTTACAGTACTAATGTTTCAGCATACAACATTGTTCCAAGTTCCATGTAAATATAGGTTAATTTGAAGTGCACCAAGACATTCAGCCACTAAACATTTTTGGCAGCTGTCAGATTCCCTAGGGATGATCATTCAGTATATCATGCAACAGGATCGAGAATGGCAGTTGTAGAGGTGAGTGAAAAAGTTGTATTCTTCTGCATTTCATTAGTGAACATTAGTAGTTCCTTTGACAGAACTGATCCCTAAGCATCTTCCTTTTTTGGCGAATTGATTCCTAGATACCACACCCGTGACACCTTTACAACTAGGCCTCTAGCAGTTTAGCTTGGGCATTACAATCATTGTAGCATTGTGCAGCCAACATGTGGCAATGAACGCAATAAATCAGAATTCTTCCCACAAAAAGATTTCTTTTAAAAAAAATCATACAATTCAGAAAGGTTGTTGATTGCAAGGGGTCAGAAACGGAGCAATCAAGCCAGATCAGAACGAGTCTAACCCGCGTGCACTCTTGGAAATGTGAAGGAGACCACATTGTCCAAAGGTGTCAAAAGTCACATTCACTATTGGTGGTTGATATTCAAGTCAAAAGTCCTGTTTGCGTGACCATGTGCTTCGGGGCAGACAAAACAAAATATTGGCTTTGACAAAGGTGGTGCTGAAAACAGAGGCTTTTGGGTTTACAAGTATCTAATGCAGGCCTGCTGAGGCTAAGTCAAAGCTGTTGGCTTTCCATGCAGATTTGTAAACTGTGGATCAGTGGATGCCACGCTGAGCATCGTGATGCTATACAAATAATGCAAATATATATAATGCAGATGATTTATTTCATGCAAATGATCTAATGCAGATTTTCTGATAACGGCGGTAGCTAATAATAGGAAAAAAAATAGGTGGTTCTTCCACATAATCTCAAAATACATGTTGATTTTTTCGTAAGATTTATCGCTATACTACTTCATTTTAGCTTTAACCATAATATCTGAAATTCCACATACATTGGGCAAACATGTTAGTCAATGTACAAAATAGCGGGTTATAGCGAGGCTATAGCGGCGTTATAGCGTTTGATGCTAACTGCCGCTACAACAGTGTTGTACTAATTAGCTGAGCTATAGCGGAGCTATAGCGGTTGAGCACAGCTCTACGCTAAATCTCATAGCCCGCTATTTTGTACATTGATGTTAGTGCTAGTAAAATGAAAATAAAATCTTGCATAATATAAGACTATTTCTATTTAAGTAATATACATACAATATATATGGTTCCTTTTCCTTAGATCGTAGGCTTTGGCATATCTGTAAGTTAATGAGGTGGATCCCCCGTCCGCTTCCGAAGGCGGGTACGCATATCCGAAACGGCACATCACAGCGCTCCCACTGCTGAGAGTACGGGTGCAGGCCATGGCAAATGGTTCTCTCGCTGTGCAATGCCCTACACTAATTAAGCTGCCTCTATCCGTTAACCCAACCCGATCGATGCAAAAGTGATTGATGGACCAACCGACAAGCACGCGGGGTTAATGCTAAGCAGATACGGTCCAAGTCGGATCCGACCTCAACAGACCACCAACCAGCAGCATGTCCCTACTTGATTTTGCAGTCTTCGACGACCACATCAGCCTAGCAGTAAACCCCTCTTCGCCAAAAAAAAAATGTTGGAGAAAAACCCCAAGATGGGATTTGACTAAATTTAAAACTTTCATTAAAAAATTATAACTTGGTGGACATGATCAAGCTGTCCCTGTATGTAGGGCTCGGAGCACATTTATGCAATGTCGTCGATCTTCCCTCTCTGAAAGCTCTGCGAAACAGTGCAATGGTGTTCTATGTACTCCGTATATGGGAAAGATCTCCCTCTAGCCGTCCAACATCCATGGCCCTACCCAACCCAACCTCATTAATCAGTGGACATGCCTGATGACTACACCATGCTCGTCGTGTCCACTGTCCAATCTCTCGATGCATGTGGAACCGTTACTCTGTTAGTTTGCTAAGCCTTGGCCTCAAGAACATTTCCTTTCCTTTTCCATTGTGCCCATCAGCAATTCAGCATAGTAACACCCAAGAAGACGACACCATAAGTAAAGAAAGAAGAAAAGAAGAAAAGGGAAGGGAAGCTTACGTACCGTCCTCTGGTACCACCTGTCGACGAGGAACATGAACCAGCCGTGGACGAGCAGCAGGAGGTAGACGACGATGAGGAGGTGGTGCGAGTACCAGAAGGCGTTGAAGCCGGCGAGGTGGCCGAGCGGGAACGACCACCGGAGGAGCCGCCGGCCGCCACCGCCGGCGGCGGCTGCGGCGGCGCCCTTGGCCATCTCCTCCCGCTTCCGGAAGGGGCGCGTGGCGAGGGTGAAGGAGACGGCCATGAGCGTGACCATGACGATCCCCGTGACCCCCTCGGCGCCGGCGAGGAGGGCCCGGTAGGTGGGCTTGTCCCGGCCGAAGAAGCGCGCCACGAGGCGGTACTCGTCGGGCCCCGACGCGATCAGCCGCGGGAAGTCGCACGCCAGGTGGTTCCCCGCGTGCAGGCAGATGCCCAGCGCGATCGCCGTCGCGATGATCTGCATGAAGCTCCAAAATGGTTTGGCATGATTACCACATGGTAAAAGTAAAACCATCTCAAATTTACATTTTTTAAAAAAAAATACTAAGAAGAAGAAGATCACGAATAATTTATCATGACAAGCTGATTAATAATTGTATAAGTAGATATTCGCTTTGGGTCGTCGGGATGGTTGATGACCACACGCTAAAACGCGACAATGCATTGTAGGGCTTTGCATTAAGAAAGGAATCAAGGCGTTAACGAAGTGGCAAAAGCGACATCAATTAGAGGGACCCCAGGAAATCTGTTTCTCTACACTAGCAGTCTTGTCTGGCTAATAATCACATTCCTCAATTAAAATATTTTATTTAAGCAAGTGTGTTGGTCTAACCAGTAACCACTAATTGCGAGTAGAAAACGTTGTATATTCAAAATATAGCCAAATTTTAACATGCTGGAACAGATGTGTCAATACTTTTTTTCCCCCAAATTCCAGAAATAACCAAAAAGTAATTACGTTGGTCTAAACTTAAACATATATATTGACAACATGTAACCTAAAATAGTTTTTTCTTATTAAACTAAAGGTT
The DNA here is from genome assembly GCF_000263155.2 of Setaria italica. Taxonomy (NCBI): domain Eukaryota; kingdom Viridiplantae; phylum Streptophyta; class Magnoliopsida; order Poales; family Poaceae; genus Setaria; species Setaria italica. Next base: position 29,428,909 of record NC_028455.1, on the reverse strand, counting down.
TCGTTAAAGTTGTGAAGACGTGCCGTGGACTTTGCTGGTGAAGTGGACTGAGCAAAAGGTGAATAGTGCCCATGTTAAACATTGAAACCAACGCTTAAGCTTTAGCCCGCACCAAACCATAACAAGTCCACTGTGTTGCACGGCCAAATGCAACGTGGATCAATCAAACGCTTAAGAAGGTGTTTGGATATTAGGTGCTAAACTTTAGCAGTGTCATCTCGGATGTTTGATACTAATTAGGAAGACTAAACATAAGCTAATTATAAAACTAATTGCAGAACCCCTGTGCTAATTCGCAAGACGAATCTAAGCCTAATTAATCTATCATTAGCAAATGGTTCATGTAGCATCACATTGTCAAATTATGGACTAATTAGGCTTAATAGATTCGTCTCGCGAATTAGACTCCATTTGTGCAATTAGTTTTATAATTACCCTATGTTTAATTACTCCTAATTAGCATCAAAAATCCGATGTGACAGGTGCTAAAGTGGGTATCCAAACGGGCCTAAGTGCACATTTCAAATTTCAACACGTTTTCCCTCCTGGACGGGCGGACATGGGCCCACCTGGCAGCGGAAAACCTGTCGGTCCGGCGGCTTTCATTTCATCGACGTGAAATCTTGACCCCGACGCGACCGCTGCCGTGGCGCGCGTACCCGGCGCGGCGGAGGCACACATGCTGCGCCGTCGCGTTCGCCGGCCTCACAGCAAACGGCCGCCATCTGATTTCTGATTGGACCGCACGGCGACACCAAGGGGCCCACCCCAAAGTACGCTGGTACGCCACGGCCCAAGAGGCCAAAAAGATACGCGGCAAAGCCGCACGAGATCCAAGCCCGCCCCCAGAGCCCCACGCGGCAGCGGCCCAATGATTGGCCCCGCGCGACGCAAGGCGACGGCGACGGACGCCGGCGCCTCGCCGCCGACGGCGACCGCCTAACGACCACGCCGCCGACGCAAAATAAAAAAAAAATACTCTCTGCTACGGGCCCGCGTGTCAGTAGCGCGTGGAGACCGATTTGTTTTACCTTGTGGAAGGCGATGCTGTCGTCGAAGGGGACGAAGAAGCGGGCCCAGGTGGAGCGGAGCCACGTCAGCGTGTTGCGGCACACCGGGAGGAGCACGAGCGCCATGTTGAGCTTGAGCGTCTCGGCGGCGCCCTTCGCCGTCGGGAGGCAGTACCCCATCACCCGGAACGCCGACGACCGCCGGTACTGCACGAACCGCCACGTGAACAGCGCCGCCATCGCCGCGAGCCACAGCGCCAGCACCCACGCGCGACGCCACCCCTCCGCCGCCGCCACGCGCGCCCTCGCCGCCGCGCGACGCGGGCTCAACCGCCGCCGAACCTGCGACGCCACGCCGTCCCGCTGCTGCCCGCCCGCGCCCGCGCCGGCCCCGGCGCCTGCGCTGAGGCCCTGGCTCCACTGCCCCGCGCTGCCGCTGCTCATCGGCCGGCTGTAGGTCATGTACGCGTCGCGCTGCAGGAGCAGCGCCTCCAGCTGCCACAGCTGCGTACGTGGCGAGTCAGCAGGAGTGTACCGACACGTGGCAGCGTGTACAGCAGCGGTGTCTGTATTTGTACGTGCATGCATATGCAGTGTACCTCTATGTAGCCGAGGTTCTCCGGGTCGAGCTCCTCCATGATGAGGGAGGCGTACTCCTCCGCCTGCTCCTTGAGCTTCGCCAGCTTGTTCGCCGACGCGCTCAGGACGATCAGCTAAGGGGAAAAAAAACTTCTTTTTAGTTAACCACATGCTCGATATCAAACTTAATTACCGACACAGTGAAATTCCATGCACAACTCTCCCAAAGTGAGGCAGTGCCAGTAATACTGACATGTTAACTTTCAACTACTGATAACGAAACTCTGTTGACTGATTAATCTAGTGAGCTTAGCTTGATTACCTCTTGCACTTCCTCCCTCGTGATCCTGCCGTCCACGTTGGTGTCCACCCTGAAATGAATTTGATTTTCCATGCCAAGAACGTCATGAGGAAGCAGGAAAAAACCGATTGATTTTGGAGCGGTGGGTAGTGCGTACATGTCGAAGAAGATTTGGAGGCGCGCGTCGAAGCTCTGGTCGGAGATTTGGAGCCAGAAATCGTAGAGCTCCTCCTTGCTGATCCGCTCCAGGTTCTGCCGCCGCCGCCGCGCCAGCGCGTCGAAGATGCCCACCGCGAAATCCTTCGAGTCCTTCATCCCTGCACCCACCCGCGCCAATGCCATCACGGTCATGGTGATTCCGTCGTCGATCATGGCCGGCTACGAGAGCGGAGATCGAATTCTCCACACGTACCGATGCAGTCGCCGAAGTCGTCGCGGGAGACGAGGCCGTCGCGCGCGAGCGCGTTGAAGCGCTCCTCGACGCGGCGCCAGAGGTCGCCGCCGCCAGCGGCGTCGTCGCCCGTGGTGCGGCTGATGAACCGGAGGCCCTTGAGCGCGCGCCGCGCCCCGGACCGCGACCGATTCAGCCGCGCCTGGACGCGCCGCCGCTCGCGGGCCGCGAGCGCCGCCTCCCGGACCGCCTGCTGGTCGGACGCCGCCGACGCGGGGACCGGGTGCCGCTGCGACGGCGAAGGGGACGGCGAGCGCAGCCAGGCGAACTTCCTGCGTATCCGGGACGACGTCGACGAGCACCGGCTCAGGCTCCGCGCGCCGTCCGGCGTGCGCGCGCTGGCGCCCCCCGCCCCGGCGCCGGCGGCCAGCGACGTGGGCCCGTAGAGCGCGGCGGCGGTGGGCGTGACGCTGCGCACCACCATGGACTCCTCGTCCAGCTCCAGCATGACCTCCACCAGGTCGCCCTGGTCCGCGAGGAACGCCGGCAGCATCCCCTCCGCGCCGCCGCCACCGACACCGCCGCCGCCCCCCGCGGCGGACGACACCGAGGCGGCGCCGAACCCGAGCTCGTCGCTGTGCGCCGTGATGAAGGACTCATTGTCGGACGCGTCGGTCTGATCGTCGGCGAGGTAGTCCACGATGCGCCGGCGCCAGGTCCGCCGCCCGCTCCCCGACGACGACCCCCGCGACGGCGCCCACATGGCCGCTACGCTTCCTGACGCCCCTGCCGTCCTCGCAGCATATCCCCGCTGCTCTCCTCTGCTCTGCTTGGCCTCACCCTGCTCGTGCTCGATCAGGTGATCACCTGCTTGTCGCGAGCTGAGGCGAGAAGAGGCGAGCGGCAGGGTGGGCGTTGTATACTGCTCGGCCGGGCGTTGAGCGCCGCGACCGGTGGTTGGGATTCGGTGCGCCGAGCCGTGGACACTTCCAACCGGACCGGATAAAAGTAGGCAGACGGTGGGCGTCGTGTGACACGGGCCTCCATCTACGTACTTCATACAGACAGTACAGGCCCTACAGGCATAGGGTTTGTAATTGTAACTTCAAATTTCAAAACCATGTTGGCAACGCTGGAATTTTAGTTTTCTCGAGGATTCGACTGGTTATCTGATAAAACTTTTGCAAATGTTGTCGTGAAAATTAGCCCTTGCACGTCACTCTGCAGATGCACTGTAATTTTGTGGTTGCAAATGCAGCTGCAACGTAGTACAAGACTCTGGGTCTCGTCTGGTCTGAAAACGTGTAGTGCTTGGGAAGAAAAGAACGGTGAGCCCTGCATGACTGCACCTGTTGAATCCTGCCTGCCTGTCTGTCCGTCTGCAGGATGATAACCGACACCAGTGTCCTCTGCTATGCTGTAGCCTTGCGGGCTTGCGGCCCTTGCCTGCAGAACAGCAGAAGCGGCTGAAATGCTTGCTGCTCCAAGCTCGATCGGCGGCGTCAACTTCCATGGCGCCCATATGTCGGAACAGGGAGGGCACAGCACGGTGATTTAGACGTGAAAACCGGCGACAAAGCTGCTATTACAATACTAATGATTAACCTTCTTGTTTTCACCTACTGCTAGAACCCATCAACGTGTGTGACAGCGGCCGGCGTCTCTGCTGCGAAAGGCACGCCGTAACGGGCCGACGCTGATCGAGTGACGAGGTAGCATAGCGAGGGCAGCGTGAGGAGCACGGCTGCCATGGCCGGAGAGCAATCTGCGTCGATCTCGACAGGTGCTCGCGAATTGCCGATGGCATCTCCGTTTTAGCATCTGGAAGACGAGCATGGTGCTTCACGACCACGTCTTTTGAAGGGTAAATTGGCCATTAGCGTTTTGTTTGCCGCTTGTTCGGATCAGAGGCTGTACAGCGTCGCCAACCTCATGAACAATCGATTAGTTGGGTCACACGGATCCTCTATCCCTAGCAGGGGCAGGATTACATGCATGAGTCCTCTAGAGAGAAAATGTGCATGACTTAACAGTGACATTGTGGCATTACCTTTCCCTCCAGAAAGAACAGAAACATGGCATAGCATTACCATTTTACAAAGCCTTTTATCTTACAAAACCATTCTCGCTTTTGCATGTGAACCTGGATTTAAAGCCCTAATCGATCTATTCTGCTTTTTTTTTTCCCATGGGACATGACAATCATCATTCACATGGCAATGCAACACAGGGCCTTTCTTCTTTAGTTGTTGCCACATGCTTGTCTATCTTTTCTGAGGGCTAACTAATAAAATCGAGTATCGAGTTCATTCATGAGCAAGCCATCGTCCGTTAAACCGACAGCTGAAATTAATCGGCCAAGAATTAATATGTCGTCGATTCCTTCTGGTCAGCTTGAGAGAGAATTTACTCGCAAAAAAAAAAGATTTTCAGAGAGAATTGGCTAGGCAACAAGGAACGATTATTCCTTTCGGAAAAAACAAGCAAACGATTGTATTCAATTCTCTGAAACCATATCACTATATCAGGCATATATGAGCTGCTTGGAAACGATGACTAGGAATCCCTGCGTGTATATCCGCATATGCAAACTCCGTGGACGGCCGTACGTGCTACAAACGGACACATCCTACTTTCTTGGCAAAAGACAATGAAAGCTTTGTAGGACAATTTGGCTGCTTTCACTTCAGAAAAGATAGGCTTATTAACGCTTATACTGTACTTATACCACTACGTTTCTGAATACTGCAGTGGCATGTTTACTTTGGGTTGTTTGGTTATCTCATGGAAAAAGCTTCATACAACTATCCTGTTTTAGTTTTTTTTTAATATAAATGTTAGGCTAAGCATGCATGACCAAGCAAGCAAGGGTTTTCTTTTCCTCTAACATAAATCCCTTTGTTTAATTCCAAGGATAATGTAATTGTTTTGGGAACATGTCTTTTATATAGCATATGAGTTAACCTACTACTCTTACTAATCATCTTATACATCTCATGCATATATACATGGTATGCCTATTTTTTTTAAGGATGGTATGACTTTTTGTGAGGGGTACTTCTGGTATATCAAATTTAATTACATATATACTACCTCAAGTCAAACAACTATTGTTGTGGATGCCAATATGTAGCAAAGCAATTTAAACTTTGATCATCATTACATGCTTCCATCTATTTCTTTAGAATATTTAGAAAATATATACAAGTGCATGTGTCTCAAAAATAGGTCCATGGCAAGTATAAATTCATTATATTTAATTAATATATTAAAACAAAAATTAGGAATGGAAGTTGTGTTGTCAGGACACTGCATCGATGTTTAGAGCCCCACTTATTTGTCACCGGAGTGTTTTTATGATTTGTGACACTATAAATGCGTGCGCAAACACGTACCAGAGCAGTTGTGTCTGACTTGTCGCTTGATCCAGTATAGGACGGCGGCAACGTGCCAGGCCAAAAGAGTAGTGGTCACGTATAATGTAACCTCGTGCAATATAGGGGGTGATTGGTTGGGTGCATATCCCCCGACCAGGCTCACGGGATGCAATACTCTGTTGATTGGTTAGCCGGACGACCCCGACCAGGCTCACGAGATGCAATACTCTGTTGATTGGTTAGCCGGACGACCTCTCGGGCCTGACTCGTCTCGTGTGAAAAGGACTCCGCAGCCTAGCTCCACACCTACGAGAAAAATGAGCGTTTCCGACGAGCCAGGCTCGCTGGGTGCAAGCGAGTGCTCTGGGCGCCCAGGCTTTTGGCTCCGCGTGTGCACGGCGTGTCATCGCGGGAGTTTCTTTGGGTCACCGCCTTGTTGGCGCCAACAATCTGCATTAACCTCACCGCTCTCCTCTCCCTTCAATCTTATCCTCTCTCAGTCGATGCTCACCAAGAAACCTCTCCCCGGTCTTCCTCTCCTCTGCTCTTCATGTTCCCCTCCTTCCCGATCCACAAGAGAGGGCCTTCGATTTGTTTCAATTCACCGCCCTCTTCTACTATTCATCTCTACTTTGCATCGATTTGCCTTTTTCCGCAGAGGCTTGGATTCCAGATTGCCTTGCGTGGTTGCACAGGGTAACGAGGCATGTGTTTCCCTATCTATTTTTTCTAGTCAGATTGCCACTTGCTATTGCTCGAAAAAAATGTTGCATATTGCGGTTTTTAGTATAGATCTACCGCCATAGCTTTATCACCCCTCGTTTCACTGTGTAGGGTTATACTCAGTTGATTTTTTGTCCTGCGCTGCTGAAAGGTAAAAAGCTAATTAATTCTTCCATGAATTTCGATTTGCACACGATTCTTGTCCTTGTAGTTAGAGGGATGTTAAATCCCTATTCTGGATGCCATTCTTATTTTCGGTATAATTTACCATGTTTAATTAGGATGCAAATTTTGCCTGATGATACATATCGATGCCAAGATATTTTACTGGTAATGCAGCACCTCAATCTTGACTGTCAGTATGCAGACGTAATTTTTTTAAGAACGATTCTGGTATCTAATATCGTCCATGATAGTGCTTTTACAGAACAATGCTTTGTATCTGATATCGTTCGTATTTGACAAGTAAAAATGGCTATGAAGGAGCTCGCTACAAACTACAAAGGATGCAAGACAAATCATAAAGTGCTTGCAGCCAACCAATTTGAAGATACAGAAAGAGAGGTCACGCTAAATGACAATAAAAAATTTAAAAAAACAGTTTTGCTTTCACGTGTATAGATGGCATAATATCAGGTCAGGTTGCTGTCATTGCCATTTTGCTATGGAACGTGATGTAATTTGTATGTTATAATTGTTTTTTTTCGAAACGAACCAGTAGCTGATTACTATATTAAAAAGAAGGAGTTCCGGACTAGAAAGATAAAAAAGAAAAATAAAAGGAAAATAAAACAAACTCGCTCGGTTAGATTGGTACATCAACGCGTGTAGTCACTTAACTCAACACTACCAGACCCGACCGGTTGGATTGGGATATCAACGCGGCCTTATCACTCCACTCGCTATGGTGGCACCCACCAACCTCAACGCCGAAACCTCCAAACGTGGCCCGGCGTCAATAGGAAACCGATAGAAATAGATTGCACCGCACCGAGAAGACCACCGCCATGCGGGACCTTCCATTGTAGTACCGCTGCAACACCACACTCCACCTGATAGGGTGAAACCACCAAATCCGGACCTCTCGCAGGCTGCCTCACATTCGCCACCACGATAACACAACGCGCGGGGGCCTCGCCACATCCGTCATTGGACTCCACCTCACTCTCGTTGCCTTGAAGAAACACCACGCACGGGGCCTCGCCACGCCCGCATAGTACTCCATGTCACGGATCCGTTTCTTTTGTCATTGTTCGAGTGGTGAGTAAGGTTGCCCCGCTCCACAAGCTCTCCGTCGATCAGCTAAGTCGGCGCCACAAGATCGACCTCGCCTCGTTACTTCACCCGCGCAAAAGCATCCGCCGCCATGTCAGCAAGCTGGAGAAGTCGTTTTGTGCCGTCTTCCGATGATGTACCACACCGAATAGCCCAGCCAAGCTGAGCAACCCGTCGCGATCTGCTGCAAGCCAAGTTATCCCACGACACCGTTGCCGCAAGCACCGTCCTCCGATGCAGTCCCACGCCACACTGACCATTGCGAAGCAACACCAGCCGCCATAGCCCGCTGCAAGCGGCCAAGACCAACATTATGCGACAACCCCTGGCTGCCACCATCACTGCGATCGTCTCCATGTGGCCTCAGCAACACCCTTCTAGCTTGCCACACGGTAGAGTTGTCGCCACCCGCTACGGCCGTCCGTAACTTATGGACCAGAAATGCTATAGACCGAGATGGGTCTCTAGAGACGACGCCTCCAAGGAAGGCACGACACCAATGGTGCCGCCATCGCTCGTCCAAAATCTAGACAGGGTTTTCACCCAGAGGACCCCGTGCAGTAGGATTTTAGCTCAAAAATGATGCCCCCAACAGGGAGAACGACGCCCTAGGACGCCGCCTTCATTTCCACCAACAAACGTCGGTGAGGACTTTCACCCGGAGCATCCCAATCTCTGCACGCTCACGGCTCGGCACTCCCAGCCACAGTCACGGTAGACCATCTGGGACGTCGCCGCCACTGCGCCTCCTTGCACCACGCCGCCCTACCTCCTCCTCCGCTCTCACACCGACAGTCATCCTCCTTGCCGATCATCGTACTCCCTCCTCATCTCCTCCTCCGATGCCTCCTCCACAACTCCTCCTCCGTGTTTGCTCCTCCTGGCGGCCCCTCCGCAACTCCTTCTCCATCGGGCCGCCGCTGACGCGCTCCGTCCTCCACCCGGGCCGAAGCCGCCTCCGCACCCTCCAACCTTCACCCGGGTCGCCTCCACCGTCGCGCAACTTCTCGGACCTCCGCACGTCGTGCCGCTGCTGCGGAGCCGGGCGCGTCGCCCTCGCTGGCCTCGGCCATGGTGTCGAGCGTCCAGTCAAGCTCATCGACGGTAGCCCAGCAGCTCGACGCAATCGCGCACCGCCCTCTCCTCGTGCGCATAGTTGGACAACGAGGCGAGCCCCCTGACCGCCCCCTCAGCGCTCACAGCCTTGCCGAGCCCGCCGCATCACCGGCAAGCGTAGTGAGCGGTGCGGCGCCACCGTCCACGCACTCCACTACGCCGGACCTGCACTCGCCCGTGGTGCAGGAGAAGTGGCCAGAGCCCGAGTCCGCGGCGCAGAGCGTGCGGCCCCAAATGCGGCCCGACCACGCCGGGGGCACATCCACGGAGCGGGACTCCCCTGCCGCCAGCACGAAGCCCGTGGTGGAGAGCAGCCGCGACCCTACGCTCGACAAGAGCCCCCCGCCATCTTCACCCGGGCCGCCACCACCTTCGTGCACTTGCTTGCCGGGGTGGGTCGTGGGCAGCGAATCCGGGGACGGGAAGGCCGAATCCGCCCACGGCAGGGCCAGATCCGGGCCGCCGCTGCTCCGGCGCGCCACCCCGCCCCGCCCCGATGCAGAAGCCACAAACCGACCTGTCTACCCCACCGCCGCCGTCCTCGGGAGCTGATCGGGCTTTCGGCAGCCCCCTCTAATGGCGGCGAGACGGGCACGAGAGGCAGTGGGGGGTGGTTGGTAGCGGCGGCTCGGGCGCCGCCCGTGTCGCTCGCGGGGGAGCGACGCGGGGGCAGACGATGGTTTTTAATGTATGTTATAATTGTGCATTTGATGGTCAAAATCACCGGTGGGTGTCCTTACCACCTCATGGAAGAAGTAACCGAACCACGTATCTGCAGGCAACTAATCAGACTCAGTTGACATGTCATTTTTGAACTTGTTATGCAACGTGGCTAACCAAACAACGTCTCTAACCAGCTAGGCTAGATAAAGGAAGGCAACCAAACATGGCACAAACCAATCACGCCCATACTATCACATACACGTACAAGATGGGCTGCCAAATGCCGATCGACAGATGCACAGATCGATAGCAATGGTGATGCAATGAGATAGGCAACATGAAGAGGCAAAACGTCATGGCCACTTCGGATTGGGACGTGCATGGGGCACACCATGGATTGGCGAGATCCCTCTGCAGACGGCTGTCGTAAGTGTAGACAGAGCACCAAGAAGGTTCCGCTTCGTTTCTCATGCAAATTTCAGAAGCGCCAAGTTCAGGCTTGCAAGCGAATTAGCAGTTGGGACTCTTTGCAGGGTAGTGCTAGTCATAAGCCAACAGTAGTGAGTGCCATAGATTAGGAGGCGGCCCCTAACCCTATCCATACTTACGTTTTCTAATGTGTTTTGGTCAAGATAATGCTTGATTAAGCCCGGTTAATGGAAGACCATCGCTAGTGCTGGTTCGTTCATCAAGTCCTCTGCTCTGCATTGCAACAGGAGATTCCTATCGTTTGGGCCAGTTTGCGTTTGTCTCAGTACCGGCCGGCACGACAACGCACCCCTCTATTTTAGCAGCTAGCTTTTTTTATGACATAGTCCAGAGGTGAGTGATAAGCGTTTCACTAGGCAATCTGTGACGTCTAACCTATTGATTGATTTTATTTAGTTCTTATTCTGTAACCTATTGCATGATTGTAGTTCTTGTTTCTGAACATGCGTTCTTATTCTCGATCTGACGTAAATACACTTTGAATCATCATATGTAGACTCTCTATCAGAACATACCAGCCCAAAAGAATTTCAGTTAGCACGACGTTAATCTCGCCGCTGATTGATCTGATGGAGGCCGGTCGTGCATGAAACCGCGTCATACGGATCTTGAAATTCTGCAGAAAAGAACAAGGACTTCCAGCACGCCAGGAAGAATAGTCCATATAACATTAACTGAATGTCTGAATCTAGCACTAGACTTCAGTTTCAGCTATCACTTAACTGTTGGTAGCATCGTTCTAGCTCTCACCGAAAATTCGGATCAAGCAGAGCCACCGTCGAATTGATTCCAAGATCGTGGACGAAGAACGAATAAGTCGGAATGGCGGTGGTTGTAGAAAAGTTAGGCGTTGAAATGGTGATGTCAATGGAAACCGACCTCAACCCTCTCAAAGGTAAAAAGTAGCTCATGATCTTTACCTCCTTTTTCTATGAAAGGATTTCATCTTTTTGTTCTTTACTGGCAAAAAAACTTTTTGGAGGGTCTGTGATGAGAGTGGTTAGCATGGGGGGGGGGGGGGGGGGTGTTTAGAGAGAGACAAATCTTGGTTTGCACGTCTTGTTAGGTCATTTGTTCTTGTTATGCGTCTAGAAGAAGAGAGGATCAGATGACACAGGTCAGAAACCAACCACAACCAGCACTCCAGCAGTAGCATGTCACCGGACAGAATGAAACGACAAGTGCAGTTGTTGCAGGGTAATATACTTCACCGTTATGCCACTAACTAAAAGCGAAACAAATCTTACTTTTTTCTTGTTATTAGGAGTAAACTAAACGACGCCGCGCGATAATCACACGGGTGATCTTTGAGCCAAGTTTGAAATTAAAGTCTGTAGTTTCACTTGAATCAGACTCTACAGCGATAATAAAAAGTGTAAAAACAGTAGGTCGATTGAGCTTACAAATTATTTTAAGTTGCTTTGAAACAAATTAAAGGAGAAGTTATTAGCTGCAATTGCAACCTTGAGGCCACCGATCAAATGGTCACGCACGCTCAACATGTACAAAGAAGTAAACGTGACCCGTCAGAGACGGCAAAGTGGCAAACAGGAAGCAGCTTGAATTGAGGTACTGATGTTGCTAGGACGAACTGGACATTTACCAACCAACGCTTGATGCATACCGAGATGCTACAAGAGTACAAGTCGAATACTGTCCATCGCAACTTGCTGCGGTCCGGCACAGCTATTCTACGTCGCGTCTGAAAGAGCGGTTTCTGTTCTTTATGCTAGTCCACAAAGAACAATCTGAATTTGAAATGAGGATTTGAATCTGACAAGCGACTACAGTCGCCAGTGCTACGAGCATAGGACATGCAAGGAACGGTCGGGCTCGTCGCGGTCATGGCGGCAGGCCTGTTTATTTGATGCAGACGAAGAAGTATAGGCGGACAAAAGTTGTGGCTACCGGATCGGAGCCATAGAGGCCGTGACCGCAATGTGGACATTTACTAGTACTTCACAAATCAGAAATGCCGCGGGTGACACTGGATGCAAATGCGCATGACAAAACACTGGGGGCCAGCAGGTTCAGAGGGGAACAAGCAGAAATCCCGTGATGGCTTCTGTCCCGATGGACGTCTGTTTGGCTGTCTGCCGGCTGCCGGTGAATTATCTATCCTATTCTCGCTCAACCCAGGATGTTGATGGAATAGTTTGAAAATATTTTTCGAAAAGTTCAATTTGCAAATATCCGTCGCAGTGAAAACAAACCAGTAGTTCAATACTTCAATTCCCCAAGCGTTTTGTTGTCAATTTCTGGATATTTAACAACCAATTCATCAGCTAGCAATCGCGAACTTGTGGTGATCCAGCCAGCATGGCAACATAAAAAATTCCATCAGCTGAAATTTCAAAAGCTTGAGCAAAATCAGAGAGCCCAAGTTTTTACCCGGTGACAAGGAGCCATGGGAGCGACGACAACCTAGAGAAGCTGGCGACCTGGGTAGAGGCATGGGCCGGCCGGTTGGTGAGGATGAGGACTCCCCCGTCAGCGCCAATATGATGGAAAGCGCTAGCTGCGCGCGCGGAAGAGACAGCCGGATCCGGTGTTTTCTCCACGGCCGCGCCGGAGTCGACAGTGACGGCGACCAACCACGGTCAGTCGGTCACCACGACCGGTGCGCATACGTGACCAGGCAGGCACTCACGCGTGGCCACCATGAGTTCATGGCCCCCCGCGCGCGACTCGCCGGAGGCGGAGTGGAGACCGGAGAGTGAAACATGCACGTCGCGGTTGTTGATGCAGTTGTGATTTCGGCTCAACGACGGGATCGAAACGCTGACGAACGGAGTTGTCGGGTTCCCGGCCGGAGCGAACGAGAAAGGTTTTCTTCGTGTCAAAGGAAGTTTGGGCTGGTGAACAATCTGGCGATGGGGATTGGTGTTCCCATCGAGGCTGCGCGGCAGGACGGGGATCTCACTCGAGCGATCGCGGCGAACTCTCCGGTGCATCACGTGGAGAAATGCTGGCACAAGTGCTGAAGTGCGGGTAGGATCGGGAAAGGGACGGGAAAAAAATCTAAAACAACACAGCAAGCTCGTTAATATTTATCATACCGGATGTCCGATGGGAATTTTTCCATTGGACGTTTCGTTACAATATCAAAACAAAACATCTGCAACGTCAAAAATTTATAGTTGCAACATTAAAAAATATGCGAAAAAATGACTACGTCATTTGACTTGGGATAGAAAATTCCTGCCGCAACATCAACACTATATCTCATACAATATTCACTGTGAAATATGAAATTACAACACCAATACTTAAATGTAGCATTACCCCTCCCGGAGAGGGTGCCACGTTTGCCACTTTGCCAGTGTGCCCTGTGCCGAGCTGAGAGCATGCGGCGGCTGCGGATGCGGCGGAAGCGGGCGAGATCGAGCGACTTCCGTGACGATTGGGAAGAGATGGGCCAGGCGCAGGCAGGAGAAATCGTGGTTCCGCCTTTCCAGGGCCGAAACTGAAGTGCAGTGGACGGCATGTTGAGCTCTTGTTGGGCTCCGCCGGAAGGCCATGATGGGCCAGAGTGTTTGCCTTTTTTTCTCTCTCTAAATTCCGTGACGGGCATGTTGAGTGAGATCTTGTTTGACAGTGCCGTGAGCTCGCGAGTCCTCCGTGACGGTTCATCGTGTAACACGACGATTCGTGTTCACCTACGAAAACAGCCCAAGGCCACTGCCATGGTGCATTGGCCAGGCTTGGATTGCCAACCTAACAGTGCGTTTCTATGGCAATGCGCTTGCTTTTGCATTCGCAAGGTACCGTGACCGGCCAAGCAGAAGCAGGTAAACTCTACACCCGTGGCTAGAGGTGGAAGGAACCTCTGCGAGACTGCAACCATGACAATGGGAGGAATGGCCTATAACAGAGAGCCGGCCCGGTGAGAAGCCTCTGATAACGACAGGTGACTCGGTGTCATAGGTAACACAGTAGATTACACGGAATACATACTTGTTTACAGTTCTCTGAACACGCGTTCAGATACGAAGCCCAAGAGGATGCAGTTTACTGTAGCAAATTTGACGGTGTGTTTTTTTCTCGAAAACTGCTACAAATATTTGAAGGTAGACAATAGCTGTATAGTATATTTCATGACAAATCTAATAATATGAAAGTTTTAAGTGTTTATGACATTTTGCTGAGAAAAAATAAGCAGTCAAAATTGCTATAGTAAACGGAAACGGAGGTTAGTAATAGTTTTGAGTATCAAAGAAACGTGTTCACAGCTCAAACTTCTGATTGCCAAAATGGACACGAGACAGCAAAAACTGATAAGCTGTCGATGTAAGAGGGTCTGTGTCATGCAGTCATACTGAAGCAGATAGTCAGGCTCAGAGCAGGGCGTCTGAACTCTGAACTTCTGAATGCACAGCGACTTAACGAGGGAGGAAGGAGAGAAGCAGGAACCGCTAAACAAAACGGCAAACGGAATGTAGATGGAGACGCGGGGAATCGAACCCCGTGCCTCTCGCATGCGAAGCGAGCGCTCTACCATATGAGCTACGTCCCCGTTGATGCTCCATGCAACTTGTCCATAATTATAAACGTATACTCACGACAATCAAACACGCAACGCAACCGGCTCTATGTGATGCCAGCAGTTGCGTGATGTAATCCTGCAGTTCCAATGTGACAGCGTTGCCCATAAGCTCGCAGCGGCAGCGACCACACCACGTACTGACGCACGGACAGTCGGACACGCCGGTACGTCGCCACGCCCGCGGCCCCAGGATCCAAGCGAAGAGCCGCCATCGATCCGGTCCAGAAGCCAGTACGCGCACGTACAGGAGAGTACACCGGGTCACGATAGAGATGTTCCTGACCCCGGGGGGACAAGGGTTCCACGGACGAAACACACCAAATTCAGCTCCATCGGTCGGGCACCAACATGTCCAGCAGGGCCAGGATCGGCAGGAGCTGCCAAGCCCTCACATGGAATGTTCCCACACTCCAATCCGCTGCCACCTAATGAGATCGTTGTCTGGATAAGCGAATGACGAGAGAGGGACCGGGACATACGTGTACTACGCTTGAATAACAAGTAGCACAAAATAAAGGGATCCTATCCAGTTGGATCTTGGCGGATTTGTTTGTTTTCTCGCTAGAAGAAGGTTCGGATCACGGAGAACGACGAGATACCAGCAGAGCTGCATCGACAGGCTTGC
This sequence comes from Setaria italica, assembly GCF_000263155.2. Lineage (NCBI taxonomy): Eukaryota > Viridiplantae > Streptophyta > Magnoliopsida > Poales > Poaceae > Setaria > Setaria italica. The sequence continues at coordinate 29,413,814 of NC_028455.1, read as the reverse complement.
CGGCTTGGCTTCGGAGATCAGGCTCCAATCCATCCAAAGTCACCAAGGACTCGTGGGTTTCCAGATTGCAAACCGAAGAATCTGCCTCACCGTGCAACCTACAAACTGACGAGAACATAATTTTGTACCATTAACTGGTGTTCAGTATTCAGTCAACCCAAAGTTATCAATGCCCGAAACCGCAACTTCATGCCGCCGGAGTCATCAACACCAGGTTTTTGGGACGCAGGATTTTCAGAGGAGCAGAAGAAAGCAGAGCCATCAGCCATATGCTTTGCATTGAACACAGTACTAGGCAATTACAGGGGAGGGCAGAAAATAAAGCAGGCGGGCGTACACGAGATCCTCATTTCAGACTTCTTCCACAGATCGAAGAATTGAACAACACGTCTTGCCAAGGCCAAAACTAGAGACTTTCATCGCCGCCCGCCTACTTCCAATCCGATTCCCACGAACTGATCATCATCATCATCCTACCAGGACTCTAGATACACTACCCTACACATGCCACCCCAGACTTGTCAGACACGGATTCAGAAGAACACAGAACATATGTAGAAGCACGACGCGGCCTCGAACTGGCAAACACACACACACGCTAGCTGCTAGCTTCCTCTGTACGTCCGTCCTCTGCTCGGTTGCTTATTCCGCCGCCGCAGGATTCGCGCTGGTTCACCGGTCCAACGAGCTGATCACCACCCTGCAACAGCATCAGGTCCACAAGTGTGTCAGAATTCAGAACCGGCCATGGATGAATTGTTGTGATGACGCATCATGGTAGTGCAAGAGACTCTGAAGTGAGAGTGAAGGCCGTCGAACGCACCAGTCGTACACGGTGGGGCTCCTCCGCCCGACGGCCGGCTCCGGCCCCTCGGATGCCTTGGGTTTCCGGCGAAGCCTCCTCCAGCTATCAGCCTTGGGCGTCGTAGCTGCACAAGACACACCACCAAGTCAGAGGGTCAGGCGTGGTATCAATCAGATATTCAGATGCATGCACTAGTTCTCATTGCTTTTCTGAATGAACCGTGCTCTGCCAAGTTTAAATTTTTGAGCCTATTCGTCCCCAATGAATTTCCGGTTTTCCACAAATAATTTGTTACACGTAGATTGGGAAAAAAAAACACAGAAATTTCAGGGTGTTATGCATGACCAAATTCTTGCAGTGTTTTACTTTTACCAACTATCAAGTGTCAGATCTGTGACTGCATCAGGCTCAAGAAGGTGCAATGAAACGGCAAAAAAAAAAAAAGAATCATTCGTTTTCCCCTCCCATTTCATCGGAGATCCAATCCCCAATTGTGGCATGCATAGTACTGTAGGGACCGATCCTAAAAAAGAAAATATTTTTACTTCCCCGAAAGAGGGAGGAGACCAAGAAACGGAGGCTGATAATACGAACCTGTGGCGAACGGGGAGTCCGGCGCGCTGGCCGGGGAGGACGGCACGGAGGAGCTGTAGGACTCGCCGCGCGGCGACTGGTCGACGGAGAGCGACGGCGGGCGGGCGATGGTGATGCTGCGCGTCACTGCGGGCGGCGGCGCGTCGGCCGCCGCTGCCGGGGCCAGGGAGGACGACGAGGAGGGGGAGAAGGAGGAGTACTTGCGGAGCCTGCCGAGGCCGGACTCCGGGCGCGGGCCGGCCACCGTCTCGTCCCAGAGCTGGTCGAGGAGGCCCATTCCCACCAGAACCGTACGCGATTGGCTGGCCCTGCGTAAGTGGTTGGACGTATGCGCGCGTTTTCTCCTAGCTCGCCGACGAGAGAGATGAGGAGGGGGTGCCGTGCCTTGAGCAGTTGAGCCTGGTGGCGGATGACGATTCCTCTGGTCTCTCTCGGGGAGGGTGGATTGGGGAGGATTTTATAGAGAAGAGATGGGGTTGGGGGAGAGGATTCAGGCGAGATATTAGGGGTGTTGGTGTAATTTTGGATAAGGGGATAACTGGTGCTGCGCTCACATCTTTTCACCTCTTCTCGTTCTGGCTCGGCTTGGCTCGGTTAGGCACGGCTCGGCTGAGCCGGCTTCACTTTTTTCCTTTTCAGATGACGTTCTTCGCTATTCCATCAAACCCTAATCCACTGGCCTTTTTTAAGCATATTCCACTTCTCTAGCTTAAATTGCAAAATAAATAATTAAATAAATAAAGACACTGCCACATCTTTGTAGTTAGCAGTTAGCATACTCTAAATGCTTTTTTAGTTCTTTTAAAAAATATTTGCACAAACCCTGCTGAATAACAACCGCTTGACCACTTTATTTGACAGTCTTGGGAACCTGGGTGGGTTGTTGCCAGAAAAAAAATTGTATTTATACTTACCATGATGACGATGGTCATAAGTTTCATGATGTGTGCATCCTGATTTCAACTATAGTTTTCTTCTGCTTTATCGCGAGATGAGTAAAAATGGAATTCCACGCTGATCAATCCTTATCTAGGAAGGGAAGATTGTCATTGATCAATGCTAGATTTATTTCCCACAGGTTCAATGGACATACAACTACAATTGTATTGTTATTTATGGTTGTTGATTTCAAAGGACATATTGGCTTGCAATGCCAATTCCATATTGCAAGCTCTCCTATGGTTCTTCATTGTAAAGAGGGCATTTTAGATTCCAAGGTCAATTCTATGCCACAAGCTTCTCTACGACCAATACGTAGTATTAAAGTAACAACCAAGCAAAGAACTTCAACTTTCCTTATATGCCCCATGTCCAGAACACAATAACAATCCATTGGAGAGAAAAGGAGTAGAAGGAGGGAAGACGAGGATGAATAAAAGAGAGCTCTTTTACTCACCTCCTCTGTGCTTGTCACTATGCCAAAACCTTCAGGCACTACATGTTTTTTTATCATTTATTAACTTTAAGAGGGGAACTCCAGGTTGAGGGCTAAATATATATTGTCCTAACTGTTGATTCATTCAACCCCCCCCCCAACCCCCCATAGTGGGAGGAGAGGAAGACAAGGAAGGATAAGGAGATTTATAGGATCATCCGGCAGTACAAGTTCAATTTATCAAGATCGTTAGTTAAGTTTGGAAGTGATAGGTACATGAATTTGCAACAACACAAAAAGTTTTGCTAGCCTCCAACTAGCAATAGTCCAAATAGCCATCTACAATTTGTTTTGGGTAAACCATCTAATATATTAGTGCAAATTGCTTCCTATTTCAAGTTTGTTTTGATACCAAGCACAATAATTAGTTTTAATATTAAGCCTATAAATATAAAGGTTGCCAGCTTGATCTAGACTTTGGCAGCTTATATCTTAAATTCAATCTCCAAGATATTTTTTTGTCACATTATCCCTCACAAATTCTATTGTTCACGGTCTCACATTATCCATGCCAAATCGATGAGATTAGGTGCGAAATTCCAGACTGATGGTCGGTGAATCGCTTGGTGCTACAATTTATCCTTTCCACCATCGTCCAATAGCGGCTTCTTGACTCCCATGGTTTCTTTGAATAACTGTTTTATTAGTTCCATTAGGCCAATCCCAATTAGGAGAGGTCTAACAAAACTTCCTTAGTGATTTAATTGTTTGCACATATAAATAGTCATGGAATATTATGACAATCTGATGTATGGTCAACTTGTTGGAACAAATGGCACGATCTACTCTTTTTATAAAGCATAGGAACATAGTTACAATATCCCCCCGCAGGTCATTTTGTTTATATACAAGAGAGCTGCATATCTTACGTTGACGGGACAAATCGCATTAGATAATAGATACTCATGTGTCGACGCCGGTTTCACAATCGGAGAGCCCTGGGTTGGTCAGTTGGCGGCTTTGGCAGCCGGAGCCGAGCTGGGCTTACGGCAGGGCTCCCTTCCCGTGAGCTTGGACCGGAGCGGGAGACTCGGAGGGAGTTTTGACCGGCCCTGGTGCACCATATCCAGGGCCCCACCACGCGGCAGCGTCCACGTACCAGATAAGATCCGTACCTCTCAGGATGACTGCAACACGCCACGCAGTGGGCCCGGGCTTCCCGTCACGACTCACGACGCCAGTTTCATGAATCACCCACCACAGAAACCTGCACGATCACACCTTTGCTTTCGTTTCTCCTTCATTAGATGAGAACTGGAACGTGAAAACCTCCAGCAAAAAATAGGAGCAATACTAAATCGCTCGGATTACATTAAAAAAAGGATGCTTTTCCAAACTGTCTTAACCTTGATGTTACCAAAATGATTTTCCTTTAAGACGCGTGCGCGCAATTAAAGATCCCGTCTCATCTTTCTTCAAGGAAAAAACATAGAGAAGAAGAACAGCGTCTCAATTGTCTGCAGCAGAAGCACAGTGTTCCACGATGGAGATGGTGGAAGCGTGGGACAGTGCGTACGTGGCCTAAGAGCAGGCCCAACGCGGTAGCTCCGGTGGTGGTCTCGGATTTAAAAGAAGATGTGACTAGCGTTGGCAGGGTAGTAGTCTCAAGTTAATCGGGTCTACGTGGAGGGATACTTTTAGCGTTGGGCTTGATCTCAAGATGCTCAAGCCTGAGCATGTGGCCGAGGATGGGCCCTGAAATGCACATGGCGATCTGATTATTAGGTTCATTTCCCATCTTGCTCTCGCAAAAAAACAAAGAAAGAGTTGATCGGAAATACTAATGATCTCCGGGTGACTTGGTGCATCAATCAGAGCTGATACTGAATTACTGATAAAGCACCACTGATAAAGAGATGTATAAGCAAGCATGCGTATACAGTGAACGGCTACGGATCGATCAGCTACGACATCATCAGCCTCTTGAATACTCGGTACGTTGACAGACGCTGTACATGTAGTTCGTCGTGGCTGGTAACGAGCGGTGCAGTGGCCTGTCGTACTGTCCGTCCCTTCTGGCTGCTTTGTAACTCACCTTAACTACTTCGACGGCAAAACAGCTTCAACCTTAAACCCTGACAGGGATGATTCGAAGCCTGCTGGCACATCGTGAACCAGTGAACAGGAACAGCATCATCACTTTCACTCTCACTACGAGCGCCCTGGCCACTGATTGCACGGGATATTTTGCCTTGTAGTAATATGATACCATGTAGTAACAAGTATCGTCCTAATCATGCCCCATCACAGACGTGACGGAACGCTGCAGCCTGCAGCGTCAACGTAACCACGGCCCACCACTGGCAGTTTGTTTGCGGTCACAAAAAATAACGACGACGATACACATTGTTTTTCTTTGACTAACACAGTTAAAATAAATGGGTGTCGGGATCACCAGCGGGGCCTACTACCTCCCCTAACCTTCAATTATTGGGGCCGCCGGTCTGCTGAGCTTTGCCGGGTGTATTCCAAAGCAAAGCAATGGCCAGTGTCAGCGTCCCGGCCGGGCAGTGCCGAGTTAGCATCTGGCCGGACGACGGACCGGTCACCGGTGTGCTCAGCTTTAGATGATCAGCAGCTCAAACCTGCGCCACAACTGTTCATGGCCGCGGCGGCGGCCTTTCGCCGCCGATAAGTGGGGTGGTTGTGGCGCGAGAGGATCCACAAGTGGTTGGGTTGGGGGAAGAACCGGGCACTGGGTCCATGATTGTGAGGGTTTTGGGTAGAAAAAGGGAGGAGGCTCTACCATTGAGCCACTGACATGCGCGCCCCATCGCATTTGGGTCCACATGGCATAGGCTCAAAGGCAGAGAATCTCGTTCCAGAAAAAGGGCATGCTGCGCATGCTAGAAGCGAGATGGCTCGCCTGATTGGCCGTTTCTGGTTCGCCGACTAGGACCTGACGACGCCTGATGGTGATCTGATCGATCCATTTTCCAAGTTTTATTGGCGCGCTGATGTATCAAATCGTGTGCTCGTAGCTCGCTTGCATCAGGAATGAATACATTGGAATGGATCCAAAAAATTGCTTTGGCTATTGTTTAATTTTGCTCATGTGGGTTTCTTTTCTTTTGCGATTGCCGTTGGAATCAGAATCACCTGCATGCGGTTGATGATATACTACGAAAGAATCAGATGGTCCTGGAGAGCATGGTCGTGACTCGTGCCCAGCTGGGGTGACGTCGATCTACGACTTTAATTTGTTTGAGCAGGGTGCATCTTCAACGACTTTAATTTGTTTGAGCAGGGTGCATTTTCAACGACGTTGAGGGTGCATTTTCAACTAGCTGGTTGATGGCTACCGTCGTTGTGGACGCTAGTTGAGGGTACACGAAAGAAGCCATCAACGACGACCGTGCTGCCGTGGACGCTAGTCGATCACGACAGCAACATCGGCTACGACCGTGTGGTTTCGTGTTAGAGTGGACGGCAAGAATTCGGATTGGTTTTCATCTCTCTCTTTTTTTTTCCCCAGATCATTTGAAATCCAAGCCATCATCATGTCTCTAAACCTGACCCATATTTTGCTCATCCTCTTCAGCACAGGGACTATTCATATGGTAGCGTAGTATTAGTTTTCATCCGGGCATGTAAGGTTGTTCATGGTAAAGTTGTCTTCTTACTGTACGTGTGGTTCAGGTTCATCATGGTGATTGGCGAGCAGTCATGGCAGGGCGAGGGTCAACGTCTAGCAGTAAGGTAATGTCGCTCAATCTCTTTATACTTTTAAGAAAAGTACCGGTTGGTCTTGAAGCAAGCGAATTTGTGGTGGATACAAAGTTGACGATGGCTGTCAGCGGACTTTGTGTGATTGTTATGTTGTCGGAGGCTCGCCGCGTTTGGCCAGGTCACTTGGTACTGAACACATCCAGCCACAAGCAGAGCACCGCGGCATATTCCGTTTATTAGGGAGATCCACGCCATCGCCAATCTCCGATCTCGCCTTTGACACAAGCGTAAACCTGGCTGTCCGCGCGTTGACACCGTAACCTCCTCTCCCACAGTTCCAGTTGCGGAGCCGATCAGAACAGTCGCCGGCCACCGCGACGCGACGTCGCTGCCGTGCCGGCGACGGGCTGGCCGGCGAGCGCCTCGCGTTTCCTCCCCTTCTCACTGTCCACTCGCTCGACTACGACGATGCGCGGCTGCCGTTTCCGCTGCGCTGCTGGTGCCGCTTCGATCGGCGACGGGCCTGTCAGGCGCTTTGTATGGTAATGGCATTGTATTTACCCTGGGCAAGTGGGCAGTACCGGACGGTCGGCCTCGTCACGTGGCACGGGGTTCGGATCAGATAGGGAGCTTGGCGACACTGATATAGCAGAAAAAAAAGAGAGTAACGGAATCTGGGCACGTTATGTGGCTGCCATGCAAAAAGCTGGCCGGTGTTGCTTGATTAAGGAGGTGTTTGATTTCACGGACTAAAGTTTAGTCCATGTCACATTGAATGTTTAGATATTAATTAGGACTAAATATAAGCTAATTATAAAACCAATTGCACAGACGGAGGCTAATTCGCGAGACGAATCTATTAAACCTAATTAATTCATAATTAGCACATAGTTATTGTGACATTACATTATCAATCATGGACTAATAATTAGGCTTAATAGATTCATCTCGCGAATTAACCTCCATCTGTGCAATTAGCTTTGTAATTAGTCTATATTTAATACTCCTAATTAATATCTAAACATTTAATATGATAAGTATTAAACTTTAGTCATTTAATATGACAAGTACCGAACTTTAGTCCGTGGTCTCCGTGGAATCAAAGACCGCGTAAACACTGGCAGCCACGCACGAGAACCAAAACAAAAATCAGTTGTATTCTCGCCACAAGCTGTGGCGCCGAATTCTGCCGCCACAAGTTTGGCGCTGCGGCGTGGTGTGGCAGGCGATGGCTGGTAACCAAGCAGGTTTAGGTCTTGTTTAGTTGCCCAACTTTGGATGTCAAAATTACTGTAGCAACACTGTAGCGTTTCGTTTGTATTTGTGAATTATTGTCCAAATATTGACTAATTAGGCTCAAAAAATTCGTCTCGCAAAGTACAACAAAATTGTGCAATTAGTTTTTGATTTCGTCTACATTCAGTACTCCATGCATATACCGTAAGTTTGATGTGACGGGAAATCTTCTTTTTCATAGTATCAAAGTTGAGATTTTGGAGTGAACTACACCCCAGTATCCGTGGGCACGACAGGATGAAAGCGACAGTTTTCTTCTTTTCCTTTTGGCTTTCCGTGGGATTGATTGGCCACGGTTGGCAGTTCGGAATCCTCTCGATCAGTTCGACTCGGAGCTCGCTCTCAAGTCTCTGATCTGACTGAACCCAGCAGCTCACGCTGGCTGCTGTACGTTTCCTTCATCCGCTGACGACGTTTCTTTCGCGGATGATGCAAATGGAACCTCCGGGGGCAACAAGTACATTCTAATAGATCATTTCTTTATTGACTAGAGCAAATAAACAAAAGCTAGCAGAGATCCGTATGCCCCTCAGAAGTCAGAACTAGACTTGTCCATTTGTGAAAACAGGATCAATACACAAAGTTTGAGTCCACAAGTTGCAACACGGATTACTTACGGGACATCAACGCGAAATAAGAATGGAACCTGGATGTTAAAGGCACTGATTATGGTTCAACAGAAAGATCATAATATCAACTCGAAGTACTTAAGGATGATGCCATTTACAACTGCATATGCTGCTTACACAGCATACACAAAACATATACTTCCTCAGTGAACTGCACTAGCTGGCCCCATAAAGTTGGGCACATGGCTACACGAGTGCACGAAAGCACCATGGAACACTGTCACAACTTCATAAAGTTCTACCCAAGCCACCGCTGCTCATATACCAACTCCAGTATCATCGGATAAGTCCAACAATCATGGAGCTATACTTGGCAAGTGAGACTTTTAGTGCTCGTCTGCCAATGACCCTGAGAACAAGGGAACATATGGAATATAAGGAGTCGAGCAATGGCTTCCAAGTCGACTTACAAAATGGATCCTCATGTGATCCATTTCATAAGACATTAGTGTTTTGTCTGTCCGCAAACCATGACAATCACATTGTGTTCTGGATGAATTGATATAACTCTGAAATAATCTCCAAACTTTGAATAGTAATAAGCTCCAAACAGATCCAGAGGGTTGACATTGTGCTTCAAAGACCAATTTTCACTATTGTAGTCCTCAAGAACCCAGACTGATAATCCATAGTCATCGGATTCATCAGATACATATCTTACTGCAAAATACAAGTGTCCCTGAGATAGGTAAACATCACCTACGTTTCTCCATCATAGTCTGGCATAGAAACAGGGATGCCTCTCAAAATATTTCCCTCCACGTCAATGGCTAATACCATGCCATAAAAAGTAGTCAGATGCAGAACCCCATTGAAAAAGACACCTTTTGAATCCATGGGAATCGCAAATTGACCACCCCATTTGAAATGGTCCTCGTTGAAACTCCAAACTCCAGTTTTGGAGGAGTAGGTGGCCACTACTTGTATCCTTCCATCAAAATCGTTCTCGTATGTCATTCTGTAAAAATCATTCACGTCCATCTCTCGATCATTCATATGCCAAACATGATCTGGTATGAACTCAAACACATGGAAGTGTGTGGAGATAGCTGGGTCAAACCCCAAGCGAGCGATCCTTGGCTCATAAAATGTAGCTTTGCTACACCAGCCAGAGTCGGGAACGACCACCCATTTCTCAGTGGCGGGATTGCACGAGGTAATCCAGTGTCACAGGATTAGTGGGTTTCCAGCCACGGCAAAGGAGGAGTCCGTTGCAGCTGTCCACGAAGTCAATGCTCTTATATTCGGGTAGGAACGAAAGGGCGGGGTCGATCAGAGGGTCGCCTGCTCCTGAGACGCTAATGAAATAGCGAGCCGATTTCGGGAATCGGTTTCTGTCGCAGCTCCCGTAGAAGAAGCCGGCAAGGGTCTGGGGCAGCTTCTTGCGGTGTTCGGTGTTCGGGGTGGGAGATGAGGTCACGCCAGCGCCTACACGCCGATTTGCCGAGGCAGAGCGATTTTACGGGCACGCGCGAGAGAATGTCGACGAGGACGTCTTCGGTGAGGTCGGCCACCACGTCCCGCGCCCCGCCCTTCTTCTTGTTCTTGTTCTTGGAGCCCCTCGCCACCCTCTTCTTCTTGGCGCACCCCGCCATTGCCGTGGAGACGGGAAGCGGTCAATCTGCAAAAGAGTACGGAAGGGGAGGGGGTCCCAGATCCGTCAGTGAGGGGAGCATGAATGGAGAGAGGATCTGCCGAGTGCGCAGCATGCTTACCGGAGGAGACCTGTGGAACGGCGAGCTTGCGCGGATTGGGTGCCCCCATCGGCTCCGGCGAGCGGATTGCGCGCCGGTGGGGGTAGGTTTTGGTTGGGGTGCGCGGCGGCGGCGAGACGGAGCGGAAGACGGAAGACGGAGCGCAATAACAAGCGAGCAAAGTTGGTTGGGCCTTTCTGATCGTGGACGGGTCTACGTAGAATACTTTTACAGGGGCCAGAGGCCCAGGCAGGCCTACCGAACTTACAAAATGGATCAGATTTGACCACGCAGACCCCTGTCACGGCCCACCTTAGATTTATACATTGAGGGTGTGTTTGTTGGGCTATAGTTTTAGGAAAAGATGCTGTGAACGGTGTGTTGTAAAAAAACAGCTGTGAGAAAGCAGTTGTAGAAAAAGCAAATTACCGTTTGATTAGAGCAACTGTGGCTTTTGAATAAACTGTCGAGTGGACTCTAAATGTCATCCGCAGTCCACGCCACTCAACTCTCTCTCTCTCACTAACGAGCGGGTCCCACTCATCAGCCCCTTCTTCTTCCTCCCGCTGGGCAGTCCACCCCACAGCGGAGCTCTAGCAGTGCCATAGCCATGCCTGCATGGCACAGATCCGCTCAAGCACCACCGCTCAGCAGTGTCGCTGGCCCACGCCGCAGGTTCGCTCGCGCGTCGTGACCCCATCCGCGCGCCGCCGCTCGCCGTGGCCCTATCCGCGCGCCGCTCATCGTGCCATGGCCTCTCCCTTGCAACCACTTGCGCACCGAGCTCCTCGCCTTCCCCCCCCCCCCCCGCGCTGCTTGCCCAGGCGGCTGTCGCCCAAGGTCGAGTGCGTCTTCATCCTCGCTCCCTGCGACATCCAGGACCACTGCCTCCTGGCGTTGCCCGCTCTCGACTACCGTCGGATTTGCCGAGCCAAAGAAGTGCCCACCGGCAAGCAAGGCGAATCGAGAGAAGAGTGGGGATCTTGCCGAGCAGCTTTGCCGGTGAATCGCGGGTGGACTTGGGGACCTCACTGGCGATGAAAGATGGTAGAGCGGACGAGCAGCAATGAGCCGGCTGGGGCAGCGAGCGAGCGGCGGGCATCCGGAGACGGCGGGAGGAGGCGGACGAGTGCGCTGCGGGAGTAGGAGAAATAGAACGGGGAACGAATTGGTATCTTCATAATTAGTGGCAGGTGGGTAATTTTTTTTCCCCAAAGCAGCTGAAAGCAGGGGAAGGTGCTTTTGATTTTGTACTAGAGCAAAAGCAGCTTTTGACCTAAAGCACCCGTAGCCTTTAAGCTCTTTGGTTGGCTTTTGATTTTTGCAAAAAGTAAAAGCATGTTGGAAAGTTCAACCAAAGGCACCCTGAAGTTGAGCCCCCGTCCTTTTATTTTCCATCCATGCGAGATGCAACCCTAAAACTTATATAATATAAAAAAACTAACCATAAAACAAATCGTACGAAATGAAACGATCGCACCTGTACGTTAATAATGCGAGTCTGCGACATCGATCGTAGTTTCTATTCTTTTTCTCTATCGACGACATTGACTGTACAATTGTACTCCTGCTACTTGTTAGCACACATTATCATAACATTTTTCGTATGATTCCTTGTCCATGTCATGTAGTGTTGCACTGTTGTCCTGTTGATCATCCACAGGTGAGCCGCACAGTGGCAGCCACTTCACCTGCTGGCATCCACAAAAGCGGCTGGATCCTAAAATCTAGTACCGCCGGCATCCGCATGTCAGACCACATCCAATCCACTTGGACATACCAGTCGGCCGGACCTTTCCCGAAGTGGCTCCCTCCAACTGGCGCCCCCAACTTGCCGAAAAGGAATCGTTCTTCTACCCTTTCCTTCTCCCCGCCAGTCACCGGCTGGTGGTGCCGTCGCTGTTGAGTGCAAGCAGCAGATCCGCCGCACGCACACTTGACCAAGATCGGTTCATCTACGGGATAATAACTTCGAGAAGTAATCCCCCAAGTTGTGCCACTAGTTCTCGATCGCCTTTTTTTTGCCTGGTTCCCCGTCGCCGTCGCCTCGGATTAGGACGGTCGGCCGCTGTAGGCCTCCTAGTGGGGCGGTGACGTGGGATGTGTTTGAATGGGTTAAAATGTAATGGGCTGGGACGGGTTGGGTATATCATAATTACGAGTTGGAGTGGGTTGGAAGTGGTTCTTTGGGGGTGTTTGGATACAAGGTGCTAAACTTTAGCAGGGTCACATCGGATGTTCGGATGCTAATTAGGAGGACTAAATATGAGCTAATTACAAAACTAATTGCACAAATGGAGGCTAATTCACGAGACGGATCTATTAATCCTAATTAATCCATCATTAGCAAATGGTTAGTGTAGCACCACATTATCAAATCATGGACTAATTAAGCTTAATAGATTTGTCTCGCGAATTAGACTCTATCTGTACAATTAGTTTTGTAATTAGACTATGTTTAATACTCCTAATTAGTATCAAACATCCAATGTGACAGGTGCGAAACTTTAGCAGCCTGCGTCCAAACAGGTCTTTTTTTGTTTGAGTTCGTATGGGTTTAACTCACAAGTTAAGTTTAAGTTTCGGTTCTTGACGTCGGATCCATATGTGGATTTAGTTACAGTACTTTGCACAAAGTAGCGGACTGTCAAACTGATTCATTTCCAGCAAATTTTGATCAATTTCTCTAAAATTTTAAGGTGTGAATGCGAGGTTTTAGTTTTAGGGTCCAGCTCTTGATGCGGGGCCTACATATGCCAGCCGCACTACCTTGCACAAAGAAGCGGACAGTCAAACTGTTTCACCTCCAGCAAATTTTGATCAATTTCTCTAAAATTTTAAAATGTGAACGCGAGGTTTTAGTTTTAGGGTCCGGCTCTTGACGTGGGGCCTATATATAAGTCCAGCTGCACTACCTTGCACAAAGTAGCGGACTGTCAAACTGATTCATCTGCAACAAATTTCAGTCAATTTCTCTAAAATTTTAAGGTGTGAACGCGAGGTTTATATAAATTCATAGGTTCATATATCAAATATGCGGGTTGTGTTAGGTTTGACAATAAAATTATGAAGCAGGCAGGATGGGTGAATGAGTTAATTTATTACATATTGGGACGGGTTTCAACCTAGCCGCCTACAAGTTGTGCCGCGAGATGCCGGCAAGAGGAGCACGTACTGTGGCGTGGATGGTTCTTGCCCAGCCGCAGGCCGGTCGATCAGTCACCTGGCTCGTGTGCACTGTGGACCAACCCGACGAGGGGTCCCTGGCTCCGGCCGAGAGGCGTCGGACGACGCGGCGGCGGCGCGCTTTCCTCCCGAACCTGAACTGGTCCCGGTCCATCGGCCAAGTTGCCGGCGGGAGCCCGTTGAAAAGGGAGCGTCCGGCGCCGACAGCCGGCCGCCGCTTGCTTCGCACGGTCACCGTGCATCGGTCGCTCTCACTCAGTCTCTCACGCACATCCGTGGCCCATTACCACAAATGCTAAACATAGTATTTTTAGTAGACGTTTATTATAGGAGCAATGCGTTTAGCACATTTCTTTCTCTTTTTTTTCCGGTGACAAGGTGAGAAAAAACCTCTGCGACGAGCTTTGCAGTGGACAGTGGTTATATTACAGGTAGAAAGCACTCGGAAGATTGCCAACAACGGCGTCTCGTTAATTCGAGAAGGTATCGTGCGTGCATACAGTACAATCTCAATTCTAATGATACCAACCAATCAGGCCACCAATCTGTAGCAGCAAAATCGGAGCATGCATGCATGCATGCATCAGAAATCCACAATGCGCAGGGCAGGAGGGCCGCCGGTGTTATCCTGGGTCACAGGACTTGCCAGCCTCCTCATCCCATCACACAGGTCGCTGTTCGTTGGCCTGTTCGCTTCAGCTTATAAGCCGGCTGAAAAGCTGAAACGGCTGATTTGTTGTGAGAGAAAAACACTGTTTGGTGGCTGATAAGCCAGCTGAATAAGCTGAAGCGAACAGGCCGCATGTCTCGATCAGTACGTCATAGTAGTAGTAGATTATCCTTTTGCGGCGCGCGGCTCCTTCCAACACCACTCACGGAACGTGTGCAATAATTAAACCATCTCGAGTGGACGTACGTACTCTGCATCATGCTCCTCACCCTACTTCCGTGCAGCCCTTCTCTTGGACGCCGACTTCCCAGCGTCGTCCTGCAGGCAACACAACAGCACGCGCGCAGGGTTAAACTCATCTGGTCGTGGTAGCGACCGATCGCAATAAAAACACCCCTGATCCACAAACTATTGACGTTGACGGAGATCAGTGAAGCAGCGTGTCGACCTCGAGCCTCACGATTGTGTGGCTCTCGCGATTAGCAAGCAGGCCGTAAGACAAGTCATAAACGACACCGCCGCCCGACAGGGGGCCGTCTGTTGGAAAGCGACGCGAGGTCGACGGACGGACACGGACCGGACCCAACTGGTCACGTCACCTGGACCAGGAGGGCGAAAAGTCCATGTCCACGGCGGCCACGGGAGTGTCCGGGGGAGAAGAGGTGGAAGGAAATGGTGAGGGGATGCTGGAGACCAACAGCGACACGCACCGGCGGGAAGGAGGACGACGGCGACGGCCGCAGGAACAGCTCCTCGAACTGCCGCTGCATGTCCTCCAGGCTCTCCCCCTTGCCGTTCTCCGCTCCGTTCTGGCTCATGGCGTCCAGAATATCTCCGAGGATCTCCCCGGCGCCCTGCGAGAGACGGGAAGCAAAGCAAAGGTCAGCCAAAGGCCAAAAATATCTCTTTGCATTGGCTGGCTGGGCAGCCGTCCAGCCGATACTGGCAAATGCAGTGGAGATGTGCGTACGTCATCGTCGCCGTCGCTGTCGTAGGCTCCGACGTCGTACAGGATCCGCTTGTTGGGGTCCGACAGAACTGCTCAGTTTTTTCAGTTAGTTAAAAACCATATCACCTTTCCTTTCTTTATTATTTTACTATCAGTTTTTAAAAAAGAAAATATCCGACGTTCAAGCATCAGCAAAGGCCTCAGCTCAACGACGAAGGAAGGGAGGGAGAATGGAGCGGGCTGGTTTACCGGCGTAGGCTCCCTGGATCTTCTGGAACCTCGCCTTGGCCGCGTCCGCGCCGCCGGCGGAGCTCCCCGCGCAGGCGCACTTGTCGGGGTGCCATTTCTGACCAAGAACCGCGCCGCAGGGTGAGCAAGGGGGCCGATCGAGGGTCCCAAGAAACAGAGCAGGGCGAGAAGCAGAGGAGCCAGAACAACGAACGGACCATGGCGAGCTTGCGGTAGGCGCTGCGCAGCTCGGCGTCGGAGCAGTCGCTGGCCACGCCCAGCACCGCGTACAGGCTCACGCCGTTCTTGGCCCCGCCGCCGCCGGCCATCGCAACGGACGAGGTCGAGGAGGAAATCTAGCCACCAGCCGGCTCGTATCGTCTGTGTTCGCGACTCGCCGCGACCCGCGAGCTCTCTCTCTCTCTCTCTCTCTCTCCCTGTGTGTGTGTGTGTGTGCGGTGCGGAGTGCTCTGCGCGGCGCTACTTATAGCCGCGGCGCCGGCACACCCGAGACCGTGCTCGTGCGCTGCACCTGCACCAGGAATCGGGGAGAGGGACGGAAGCCGCCCAGCGCCAGCGAGCGCAAGAGGGGCAACTTGCGCCTCGCGGTCTCGCACTCGCGATATTTTTTACGCCGCGCGCGCGGACCGCGACGGCGTGCGGCGTCGGTCAGCATCGGCAGCGCGTGGTGTCGCCGTCGCGTCCACGTCCGGCTAGAAAGGCCCAGGTCACTAGCTACCCGCTCACTCACTCATCACTGGGCCACTGGTTCAGTGCAGCGGGTCCGTTCGCCTGCTGGCTGACAGAAGATGATGAGCCAGAGGGTCTAGGCGAGGCGACTGGACGGAGTGACCCTGCCGTGCCCCGGCCGGGCGTCCTGGGCTCCTGGCGAACGGTAGGGGCCAACCCCCAGTACAGTAGGGTACGGTGTGGGGGTGAACGGTGCAGCGTACAGTACTCGTCTCCGGGAGATGCCTGCCGGAACCGACGCGGTGAAGTTCAATGGATCTCCAGCGCTTCGAGGCTCAGGGCATTGCCCCGTGCGCACAACCCATACGCCCGCCTAACCCCGGCCTAGTAATGTTCTGGAGGCACGCCTGCTGCCTGTTCTTCTAACCGACCCTTTTGCGCTGCAGGTGCACGCATCACCTCCGATAGATTGGGGGCTGTCAGATTCCGCCACTGATTAAAGTTGGTATTCCAATAGTTTACCACCCTTTTTGTCTAGATGACATGTGGATCCTCGTGTTGTTGGTGTGTGGGATAAAATGGCGTATCATGATCATGCTGGTGGATTTCATCTGTGGCAATTCTAGAAAATATATACCCATTCAATCTTTTTCTAGCATAGTATAACTATAGACGCTCGTACAAATATACTCATGCACAAGTACTCACCTATATAAACAAATGCAGGTACCCTAATCCCCTACGAATGTCTTCAATAGACTGACTGCACCGGCAGATGTTGATATTGGAATACCCAGATTCACCATGGGTGTTTGCATTTTTCTGAATTTATTCCACGATTTAACCAACGCTATTCTTTCAGCGGTAGACGATGTACTCGTCGATATTGAGGCGCTAATGGTAACTTCATCAATCTCGAGAATTTGCCGGCTCAATCTTTCGAAAGTGCTCATAATCATAAGGGTAGGGTCGCGTACATTTATTCGTAGAGGCGAGCGTGCTTGCGTGTATGTGAGCGTCTCCGTATGTACTGTGTGATTCGAAAAAAAATAGGAGTGGAGCATGAGAAGAAAAACTATGTTTAGTATTGTAAGTGGCGGCAAGAGTGCACCAATAATCTGTTAGGGCCACTTTGGAAGCTCAGGTTAATTAACCCTGGGAAGAATGACCCTACGAGGTATTTATTTTGGATTTTGAAATCCCCCTCCTCCAGTGGCAGTGCTGCCCCCTTCCTAGCAGTGCTGTTTGGAGAACCTGACGCATGGCAGGGCTGCCCCTTCCCCTTTTCACAGCACAGCAGGAGGGAATAATTTCATGAAAAAAATACAAAATACAAACAGTGTGTCGTAGCTGTGTACATTTGCATTGCGCGAAATTGCATGCATGCAATGGTCCCTGCGACATCATCATCAAGTGACGATCCTTTTTTGTTATCGGATTTAGCAGCAATTGTACTGCTCGAGGGAAGCACACTGGCCGGAACCGCACAACAAAATAGCCAGAACGGAACCACCTAATGAGTGGAATAAGAGGGTGTGAGGTCTGGCCAGGGCGCCCTCGTGATTTCAGCAGGGCCTCTAATATACATCCATATATATTACATGCAAAGTTTAATTTAAATATCAAGTAGATCCAGCGAGTATTTGCTATATAAGAAATTCTAGCATCTCATCACCCCTTCCAGTTGACGAAACCACCATTATCCACCATTATCCAAGAGATTAAGACAACGAAACCACCATCTTCCGGTCAACACTCACTGATTCTAAAAAATAAACAATAAAATAATAATTAGGAAGCACCAGTCTGTATAAAGAACTAAGCATAAGCAGAGCATATTTACTAAGGCCCTGTTTGGGAAGGGCGTGTTAAAATTTAACAGGGTGTTAAACTTTAACACCCTCAAATAAAGGTGTTAAACTTTAGTATCTTGAGGTGTTTGGATGATCTGTTAAAATTTAACACCTTAGGTTGTAATTGACAACTTTACCCCTCATTACTCCTCTCAATGGCAGCCAAATACCCCTTCTTCCTTCTTCTCCTTCCTCCTCCTTCCTTCTTCCTCCTTTCCTGCGCCTGCCGCCTCCGGCCCCACCCCTGCTCGGTCCACGCCGTGCCCGGCGCCAACGTCGGCGTCGGCGCTGCCGGCCGCCCCGTCGGCCCCTCCCCTGCGCATGCCGCCTCCGGCCCCGCCCCGCCGCCGGCGTCCCCTACCGCGGCGCTAGCGGCCGCGCCCGCCCGAGCCCCCAACGCCACCACCGCGCCCGCCCGAGCCCCCACCGCCACCACCTGCGCCGCCCGCCGGTCCCCACACCACCGGATCGGCCTCGCCCGCGCCCGCACCCGCCGGCCGCGCCAGCCGCCGCCCACGCGAGGCCGCCCGCGCTGGCCGCCGCCTGCCGCCCGCGCGAGCCCGCCGCGTGCTGCCCAGCGTGGCATCCCGACGCAGGAGCGGCGCGGACCGGCGGTGGCGCGCGATGGGCGGACCAGCGGCGGCGCGACGGGCGGACTGGCGGCGGTGCGCGACGTGCGGATCGGGGAAGGAAGATGGGGGCAGTGGAGGAGAGAGAAGAGGAGAGAGAGGGGGGCAACCAGGGAATAAGTGGGGAGGGGGACCACTTTTAACACCTTTAGCACATTTTAACACCCCCTCCATGTGTTTATGAAAAGAGGGGTGTTAAATTTTAACACTTCATCTTTAACACTTGTGTTTGGCAACCAAAAGTGTTAAAATCTGTTAAAAAGGGGGTGTTAAACTTTAACACCCCCTTCCCAAACAGGCCCTAAGCCATGAAACAGGCATATATGAAATATTTTGATGAAAGACTAGATTAACTTATCAGACTAAAATAGTCTAATCCAACAAACACACCTGAGCAAAGGGAAAGGGAGCATACCTGAGCAATCTTTTTCTTCAACCAAATCAGCCGGACATTTGGGTTTTTGTGCCCACTAATATTTTTCTATTTGTTTCACTTTGGAAAACTTCATTTGCATTAGCTTTTTGTTCATCCGATAGCCCTTCCATGGCATCCACAATGTCAATACATTTCTCAATTGAGTAGTCTTCTTCATGTCTTTTCTTCTCTTCTAACTTTTCTAGAGTTTTTCCAATTTGATCCTTTCTAAAGTCAATGTAATCCCCAAGTTTTGCAGCCATCTGACTTTGTTTGCGTTTCTTTCCACCGGTAACATCTTGGTCCTCTGAATTACGACTAGCTGGAGCAGATTGAACTTCTATGCTTTCTACACCACCAAGTCCAAAACTGAGTAGATTTCTATCAATAGATGCCATGCTATGATTGCTTTGCTCTGAGATACTTGTCTGGGTAGTGGATTCAGTTGGCAGCTCACTGTTATGGGGAGTGGGTTCAGTTCTTTGTGGTGGTGGCTGAATTGATGTAAAATTTAAATCCCCTGTGGCCACACTTCCTATTAAACAAATAATCAAGGTAACAATATCAACATCTTAGCATCTACAATAGCGAGAGTTCAAACTAGGAACATAATCTACAATGAAGTGACTCTCTAAAGCACCATCCACACCACAGCACTAAAACAAGAACAGAGGCAATGAACAACAAGATGAAAGCATTACCTTCATACAATAATTCCAAGCTGTTAAATAAAGGAAATGGCTTCTTACGGAACTTGGCAACTTTGTGGTTATCCTATTGAAGTACAACAAAAAAAATATGATTAGATGGTTTGTATAAAGGTTAGCTGTTATATAAAGGGTTGTTATATAAAGTTGATTCTCCATTTAAGAGACCTAACCTTAATCAACTTTTCCCATCCTTTTGGTTCTGCAATGATCATACCCAAAGTGTCATTCTAGCCAACACCACTTTTCCTCGCTTCTTTTATTATCTTATAGTTTCCTTTTAGCTCTTTCTCCTTTTCTTGCACTTGTTGCTTCGTGAAATGTGTCGTTGGAAACATATCATTGAATTTGTTTGTGATATTCCTCCAACCTTCAGCAATCCACCCATTTTGTCCCTTAAACATTGGGACGTTGGCAAGCTCTTTCAGAATATCCACAAGTCCCTTCTCATACGTGTAGCTCCACGTAGCTCTTTCCGTTGACATGGCTGCAAAAAATAAACAAGATTAGATAAAGGTTGTCATAAAAATAATACAGAAATAAGCAATGAAGTAAAAAAAAACAATACAAGCTGTCATGAAAACATTTATGCTTCACCTAATTATTACGGGAAGCCCACATCTGAAGAGAAATTTGGTCTCGTAGGGTGCTTCCTTCATTTGATTGCAATTCATTTGGATAGTTGTTATCCCCCTCTGGCAACTCAACATAATCAGATGGGTTGATATTATTTGGTTGGTGATCTAGCCACCCTTCATCCCCATTTAGCCCTCTAATGAGATTATGAAATACTACAGCTGCCGCTGGAATTTTAATTTAATTCTCGATTGGATGAAATGTCCCAACTTTCAGGATTGGAAACCGCTTTTTTAGCACACCAAAGGCCCTTTCAATATGATTGCGTAGCTGTGCATGCCGATGGTTGAACAATTCTTTGTAATTTGCATACTGATTTCCATGTCTCCTAAACTCACTCAGGTGATATCTAAGTCCTCGGTATGGAGCAATGAATGAGGAAGTATTTGCGTATCCAACATCTACAAGGTAGAACTTCCCCACAGGCACATGAAAACCCTTCGCACGTGCAGACCGTAAGACCCCTGCATCGGATGCAGATCCTTCCCAACCACATGAGATAAAAGTGAAATTTAAATCAAAGTCACATACACACATGACGTTCTGTGACAAGGTTCCCTTCCTATTTCTGTAGGGAGCGGCTCTTTCTTGTGCAATGGTGATAGGAACATGAGTGCCATCAATGGCCCCAATGCAGTTCTGGAAGAAAGGCATAAAGCGAGAGTCTGATGCAATCTTCGCATGTGTATGACTCACATTTGGGAGCTTCAAGAATCTATGAGTCAATGCTGGAATTATATCGAAGAACTCTGTTATTTTCCTATGAATTGTCTCACCACTATGTTGGAATTCTTTTTTTAGCCTATCGGTGCTTGCATTATGAGAGAGCATGAACATAAACATTCCTAGCTACTCCTCAACTCTAACACCACGGGTGTCACGTAATAAGTTCTCCACTCTAAGATAATTTGCTATAACTCTAAATATCTCAGGTTCCATTCTGAACTCCACTTTGCACCAATTTTCGTGGCCTTCCAAGATTTGTATGACCTTTTCAGCACCAGGCAGAGTTGAGGTATGCTCCGACCTTTTCTCCTCATATAAACACTGCTGAAGAGCGGGAACCATAACTAGAAATAGTTCGTCATCCTCTTCTTCCTCCTCTAGCATGAATCTCCTAACTTCATCTTCCCAAGATTCCATTATCTATATGTATGTATATGGTAAGGCAAGTAAACTATGTTACTCAAATGGATATGGTCTAGAAAAAAAAGAAAAAGCTCACAGGTCCTTACATATTTAGATGAAAAAAAAAAGAAACAACATCATTTGGAGAAGCAACAGCAGAATATGTATGCCAACAATGAATACAGGCATCAAGAACTGCAATGCCATTCCCATATGCAGAAAGAAGAAGAAAAGGACTCTGGGACTTGGTACTACATTGACCTGCTATCAGAGTAAGGAAAACCTGAGATACTGCCAACTTTGGATTTCTATTACTCTTCTAATATATATTGCCCTGCTCGGAGCAGGTTCTCACCTCTTCTTAATGATCTGTCAGTGCTCCTACCTATGCCTTCCATGCAACACATTTCATTTTATTTATTTATTTTAGGCACCAACTATAACCACTGATTATCCACAAGCTATCATGTGGACACACTTTCATTTTCATTTGTGGACACACTTCCATCCACTAATTATCCACACATTTCCAAGCAGACACACACTTTCATTTTCAATACTACTATACTACCGCTATCATGTGGACATTGGTCAATCAATGAAATTCCATGTAATATATCATTAGTGCCTTGCTTTTCAAAAGAAAAAATGTTAACAGTACCTTAGGCCAGAACATGATCTAGTCTGCAAAAAGGTTTACATGATCAAAATTGGTGAGGCTTGAGGAAGTAATTTGGGAACAAATTGGGGTCAATCATCTGATACAGTGATACTAAATCATCAGCCATCATGGCATCCTACACCATTACACCTGTAGAGTAGGTTTTGCAGATTGATCATGTTATATGATGGGGAATGCATGAGAGATATCCTGGAACGATTTTCATCCAAGCTATTTTGTGGAGCGTGTATGACTTTGGCATAGAGGGATATAACAGAACACGTAAAAGTCTTGTTATACAGAATATTAGAAATACTGCAATGTTGTACTAGAAAATGCAGAAAACTAATCGATTTTGCTCCGGAACCAGAGCAGTGGGAGTCAAGAACCAAAACCACATATCCATTCCACAATGCACCTGAAGATAGCCCAATCCACTCCCAACTAAATGCAAGAACTACATGTTCCATTTCTTTTCGAAACAAATAACAATAAGGTAAACAGGTACAACTCAATTGTCCTAGTAGTCCTTTCCATCGTCCAAGACATTGTACTGATACTAGCATAACACCAGCTAACATCAAAATTATGTAGTGCGGGCCTTGTCTAATCATTTTGAAAGCAAGCACATAGGTAAAGTCAAATAAGATTAGATTCTGGTGTGAGGTCTGTAATCGATGAAACGGCTAAAGAATGTAAAGCCCAATCAAAATTGGTGAAGCAAAGTAGTGACGTGAATGCGCTTGAATACCATATGAACATTGGATCACGCAAGAGAAGACAACTCAATTCTGTAAAAGAGAAAAAAAAAGGAGACATTCTTGGCTGGATGGGGTACCTGAGTGTTAGCGAAGACGCCGAATTCAGTGGCAGCGCATCCGCGGGCCTCTGAGACGTCAACGAGTACGACAACGGCGCTGCCGGGGGTCCCTGGCGGAGGCGCGTCGAGCGTGATGGAGATGGTATCGAAGGCGCCGAGGCGACGGAGGTGGGGGCAGTCACGGAGCAGATCTCCAGCGAAGATCGAGCCGGCGTGGGGATGGGGAGATGACAGGGAGGCGACGAGGAGCCGCACGGGCGACGCCACGACGGGGAGGTGCAGGAACAGGGGAGCCGCACGGACGCCGCTCGCAGGTCGCCAGCGGCACGGGGGGCGGCGGCGCAATGCGGTCGCCAGCGGCACAGGGGAGCACGGCGGCGGCGGCGGCGGGCGAGCACGGGTAGGGATGGGGATGCGGACGCGGAGGGGGGGCGCCTGGGTGACGATGCGCGACGCGGAGGGGGTTGCGCCGCCAGGACCCTCGAGGTGAGGACGGCTCGCCCCGGGGAAAAGTCGCGGATGTGGTCTGGCCTCCCCGTCCGATGGGCTCCCAAATGAGGAGGCGATTCGGCCCGTGGTGAGTTGACCGCGTGGGCTTCCGACCCAGGGAAAATAGCGGGATCCCCTCGGGGTTCTGAGTTCCCAAAGGAGCCCTTAAAGAAATAGAATCCCCCGATTTAGCTTTCCATTAGTATGTAACATAGAACCACTCTCGAAGGTGCTTCGTCTTGTTCTTTCACGCGGTTGCAGCTCGCAACCACGAGCAAACAATACAACTGCGGTCGAAATACAATATGGTGGACCTAGGACAGCATATATGGCCTAAGATCATATATTCCTTGGTCACGTCAGTCTGCCATGCCCTCCAATAATGCAGGGGGAGCTATTATCGGAATCACTAGCCATCCCTCGAGTGTTAATGGCTTTATGGTTGCTTGTGATGTCCAAACCTGGACTGATCATTTAGCCGTACACGGGCTTCATGGACATCATTTAGGCTTCTAATGGGCTGGATTCATATGGAGCTCTGCCATAACAATGTAATGTGGGCCGCTCGGAAATTGCTGGATCAATGGACCATAGACTGGGCCTGTTGAGGGGTGGCTGGTACAGGCCGCGCGACTAACTCAGTCAGGCAGGTTCAGCCGAAAGGCCGAAAGACCTGATGTGGGCTCGAAGAATACCGTCCACACCACACTGGACTGTGCGAAGCAGCTAGGAGAAAAAAAAACAGCATATTAACATTCGTTGGACAATCCCTAAAAAAGAATCGTTGGAGGACAAGGCGAAGTGTTTGGTTGCATTGCACGTCGCGACCTGGAAGGCTGCTGGACACCATAGAAGGTTTCCTTATGCTATGGATAAAGGTCAGGCTATGGTAGGGCGAAGTTTTCTATTATCAAGCATTTAGGTTTTTTAAGAACCGTTTTGATGCTCACTTTGAAATGAGCCAGGCAGAAGAGTCGCAGATTATATTAAAAAAGATGCCAGATTAGGTAGTATAACTAACGATATCGACCGGTTGGATTCAAACCTCAACACGTGCCGCACAACACAACACATAACTCAACTCATCACAACTTATAAATTTAGTTGGTCAGATTGAGACATCGACACGAGCCAATTCATTAGAAGTGACAACTTCGGATTGGGACATTTTGATGCTCTTATTACAGGTGCAAAAACTACTGTAATAAAGAACGGCTATATATATTAGGTCTTGGATGGAGAGGGCAGAGGCCCGAATATTTCATTGCGTCATCGAAAACCATGTAGAGCCAATCCGCTTTAAGCACCGGAGAGGGTGGGGCGAGAAGAAGGCACGGACGTATGAACAACCCCGTATCATTGTGAACAGGAGTTTTATCGTCGTTCGTCCAAGTTGTGGCCGACGAGATCATCACGCCAGCTGTCGCGCGAATTCTGCCGTACGCGGCCTGCTATCATCGCACTGCAGGAGCAGGAAAGCATCAGGGGTAGAGCGAGCCCATGCATCGCCGGCTTTCAGCAGTTAGGGCGGGCCCGACGCCATTCTGTGGTCTCGTCGTCGTGTTGTCGCTTCCCGGTCAG
Organism: Setaria italica; assembly: GCF_000263155.2. Lineage (NCBI taxonomy): Eukaryota > Viridiplantae > Streptophyta > Magnoliopsida > Poales > Poaceae > Setaria > Setaria italica. The sequence goes on along the minus strand of NC_028455.1, from coordinate 29,389,050 downwards.
GACACGAGGAATGGAACCCGATCGATGGTGCCCACTGATTCGAGTGCTGCAGATAAACTTGTTTACTGTAGAACACTAGAGAACTACAAGTGCAGATGAAGTTTCAGGCCCATTGGATCCGCACCATGGTTCCGGAAACCAACGGTGCAACCGGCCGGCAGGCAGGTCAATGCCCTATGCTCCTAGTCCTACCTAGCTAGCTAGATGCTTTAGCTCGATCATCTGAACATGCAAATTTCATTGAACTCGTAGCACTGTTCACTGTAAAAACTCCTTCGCTCAAACTCAAAGCGCACCCTGAACTGGAGCAACTCTTGGAGCAAAATGTAGTTTCGCCATTTTTCCCGGGAAGAACAATGAACTATACTTTCTGTATCTGACGAACGTACCGTACATACTTGGTAACTTTCTGTTAGAAAAAGGGTTAACAACATGCACTTGAAAAGTGCAAATCCACTTGGGTTGGGAGTTTGGGACCGACGAAGCAGGTTCAGTCAGTACTCTGATCCCAATTAACATACTTGATTAGCAGCTACCTTCGCATGATCGTGATCACAAGTGCTGATTACACTGGTTGTACTACATCGAATTTAAGGTTCCCGTTGCTCGCACGGAGAGCTCCAAAAAGGGGAGTATGCGTGTGTACTCAAAAGAAGAAAGAATCGATTTAATAGAGTGCTTTTGTTTTGTTGTTTCATCGCTGACAGGTGGCGGCCCTACTATTGATTAGGCCACGGGTAAAGCATAAAACCGGCCTCCAAATTAGAGTAGAGCGCCACAATTCCTTCCGTTGATTGAGGGACGACGATGCTGTTGTTGTCAATTCTAATACGGGTTTCAAAATTCAAATTCAAACCGAAATTCATCAAAGATTGCAGAGGTAGCGAAACCGCACGGTCACTGTTCTGGCCCCTCCATTAGCATGGATTTCGGACTGAAGGATTAGCTCGGTGCAAGATTGTATACTACAGTTAAACACTGCATGCATGGCTTTGTTTGTCAGTACATGTTCAGCTAGCATTCGCATGGCTCTGGAAGACCAAAGACCAGGCCTTGGTAGGTTGGATTAGGCAGCAGACAGCCGACCTGCTACCAGCCGGCAGCAGCCAACTAACCTCATCGAGCAGCTAGACTAAGCTGAAGCCAAATTGCCAAAGATATTCTCGTCTCGTCTCGTCAATCTCCTCCCTCTCACGCTCTGTTGCCAGCCAGCCTCAGTACCAGCAGACTCTATACCTCTGCTCAAAGTTAAGAACTGAACACCGGTTCAGTCTAACCATGCTTTAACCGGCAGCAACAGTTGGCAATGGACGATGAGAAAGGGGGGGCCAGCAGTCGTGTAGACTAATGGCGACGAATAAAGGTGGTGGCAAGCAAGCATCCAAATGAGCTTGCACGCACACACGCTCCGCTGCAAGTGGCAACAACCCGCGAGCGAGCTTGCAGCCAGAGCCAAGCACTGTCGACGCCTGCTCAGCTCCTCTCTTCCACACCCGCTGGCCCAAGCAGGGCCACCAGCTTTTGCTTGGCGCCCCAGAGCTGATTACCATCTTGGCCGCCAAATGGTCGTAGTCGTAGCGCTCAACCGCTGATGACCGTGCAGAATCAGCTTTTTGGAGACGATGGTTAGTTGTTGGATTCAGTTCATCCTCTGGTTCTGAACACTGCCGTTTGGCAAGGGTTTGTTGGTTAATCTGCCAAGGTGAGAAATAAGCTACAGCGTTATGCTAGATAGGATGAGATGGTCAGATGGCCGCCCTGGTGTTGATTAGGGGATGGGCTGGCCCCCATGGCCCATGCCGTCCAGACGTGCGCCCTCGTATTTGCCAACTGAATGAAAGTCTGAACGAAACGCCTGTCGCTGTCGATGGCAGATGGTGTTTGTTTTTGGGTTTGGCGCACAGCTGTTCGGCCGCGGATATGGTAGCGACGCTTTCTCTCCTCTCCATCCCCAATCTCCATGGCATGGCAAGAACACGACCAAGGGGGCGCCGGAAAGGGACCGTGTTTTCCAGTCCCAATGTCTCGCTTGAAAAGTGACAGTTTGCAGCTCCTTGCTTTCTTCGATTCAGAACCGTAATAATGCCATTTTTTTCACTGAAGAATTGCTGCGTATCAAATTAGATAGGCCCTCTGAATTTTACATTCAAGACATGCTTATTCAGGGAAGCCAACGGAGAAGAGCGAGGCCATGAACAAGAGCGCCAGTAGATGAACACGACAGACTAACGAATTCCAAGAATCGGAATTGAAGATTTCGGTTGCAATTTGCAATGTACATGGACGCACTCTGCCTGCCAGCTAGACTCGAGAGATTTATCTTATTGACAGAAGGGAAAAAAAATCTCGAAAACCAAAATAAAGTCAATTACATGAAGCAAGCAATCACTAGCGAGGATGAGAAAAAAACGAGATCAACGGCGCCGAGAGAGAGCAGGGTCCTTGCGCTTACGCTTGGCACGCCGGCGTTTGGAGCTCAACATCGCCACGACTCTACCCCTACGGCGGCCGCCGGCACGACCGACCGACCGACCGATCGACCAGGCGCTTTGCAGCGGTCAGCACGCGTAGTACTCGACGAGCTCATCGAGGGACTCCGGCGGCGGGTCCGCGTTCTCGAGCATCCAGAGGAGGTGCTCGAACAGGACCACCTCGCAGCCGACGACGGTGCAGCCCGCCTCGGCGGCGCCGGCGCTGCCGCCGCCGCCGCTGCGGTCGACGAGGGTCCGGAACAGCGGGTGGCCGACGAGCTCCTCGGCGATGAGGTACCGGCGGCGCGACTTGCCGACGTAGACCGGGTGCAGGCCCTTGGGCACCTCGTCCGCGCCGTGGAACGACGCGCCGCGCGCGTCCTCCTCCACGCCGGCGATGGCGCCGTCGTCCTCGCCGGGCGACGGCGGCGCGCGGGCGATCCGGCTGGACGAGTGCCACCTCCGGATCATGCACCGCAGCTTGCTCAGCCCGCCCTTCGCCATCGGTCGATCCGATCGACCTCCCCCCTCGGCCTCTTCTTCCTTTGACGCAGGGGACGCGGCGGCCAACGACACACGCACGCGCGATTCACGAATGAAGTGGAGAGAGAGAGGGAAACGGAGAGGTTTTAGAGAGAGAATCGAGGAAGATGGTGGTGAACTGGTGATGATTGGGAATGCAGGGGAGGCGACGGCCGGGGCGGTCTGCTTTATATAATCGGCAGGTGTTGAACGGGGGAGGTGGGGACCGCGTGTCGGCGGGCGGTAGGAGAGAACCAGCCAGCCCAGCTTCCAGCCGCTTAGCGGGCAACAGGGCCGCGGCAACTGGCCGGGGCGTTTCGTCTGGAGCAGCTGGGCTGTGGCCGCGTGCAGGTACGCTCCGCCGGCCATCCGGCGCGGCGGCGGTCGGCGGGCGGCGCCGGGGAGCAGGGAAGCAGCGTAGGACACTGCATTTTCCTAGGGGATTGTTCATCGTCGTTAGAGCAAAGCAATTTTGGTGACGAGGGTTTAAACTTCGTTGCACGGTGGAGCTGGCAACAGTGAGCTACAATCGAGTCGAGAGCTCAAAACTGTGTGCTGGATTGTATCCGGGACCGTGAAAGAGAATACCAGCAGCTGCAGTGCAGGAGTGCAGCAGTAGCTTGCTGTGCCGAATGCCTGAACCTGCCGGAGAGAAGAACACAGCTGCCACTCCTTGTAGAGTTGTAGCCTTGTAGCAGGCTCGTGTAACGTAACGGATGCGACCGACACGGGCATGCATGCAACTACGCTGGGTACAAGCTGTTACCCAAACGTGGTGCTGGTGCTACACTGCTACTACGTACAAAACGCCACGGACTAGCTGGACCACCCAGTCGGTAGTGCTCACCGTTATACGCAAAATTTCACAGGACCAGTCAGTTCCATCTCAAACACCAGCCAAAGCAAAGTGCTACCGAGAAAAAAAAATGGAGGAAAATGAGTTAGGCTGCCAGTGGGCAGTGGAAGATAAAGTTTGGGCTGTGACGCTGTGTTCTGTACGCTGAAATTGTCTCGAGGTGAATTTTGGGAAGACTGGTTCGAGATCCAGGTATGTATGCTGATCAGCTGGTGGAATCGCGAACAAATGCTAGCAAACAAAAACAAAAGGTTAAAGTGATTATCCTCTCTATCTCTTCGTCGCATATCTTGAGCCTTTTCCTGTTTCTTCAAATCTTCTTCTTTTTCCAGCTGCAGCTTCCAGTTGTTCTAAACAAGTAAGATCTCTTGCAAATTGGAAGATTTCCAGGTCACAACATCAGGCCACAATCTCAACACATGCTTGCAGGTAGGGAACAAACATATGACTGTTTGTAGTTTTAAAAATCTATATAATATCTACATATAGAACTATTTCTCGGGAAGCGATGTACTCTCTGTGTCCTAAAATAAGTGTATTTCAAGAATTTGTCAGATTAGCGGTCATGAGAGATGACCGAGGTGCCTCTAATTAGATAACCAAATTAACATGCCGCTTGCACCTTAATGAACCCAACCTTGGAAAGGAAAAAAAATCAAGCAATTAAATGGCCATGCACTTTGAGCAGAAAAATACCATTAAATGCATATGAATCTTGGAAGGGAAAAAAAGGCAATCAAATGTGCTTGCAATTAACCTGCAAAAGCTTTGTGGATACATTTGCATGTTAGAAATACATTTACACTAGTAGAGAATTGGCCTTTAGTCCCGGTTGGTAGGGTGCAAATCTCCCGAAAATCCATCCGGGATAAACCAACCGGGATAAAAGAGGGGGGTCTTTTATTCCGGGTCACTCAACCGGGACTAAAGACCTCCTTTTATCCCGGTTGGTAATACCAACCGGGATAAAATAGGTCACCATGCTAGGCGCTGCAAAAAAAAAGAAGAAGAAATCCCGGGAGGGCCCCCCACACGCGAAATATGCGCGTGCACGCTGCGTGGGATTCGAACCCACAACCTCTAGCCTCGCGCGTAGCTTCCTTGCCATCCCACCTACACACCACATCTAACTATATAGGGGGATACTATCCTTTTGTATTAACTCGTGGGGGACCCTTTTATCCCGGTTGGTATTACAAACCGGGATAAAAGGGTCCGAGGGATTTAGTCCTCTTTCAGTCACCTCGTTGGGGACCCTTTTATCCCGGTTTGAAATACCAACCGGGATAAATGACCCCCTTTTATCCCGGTTGGTATTACAAACCGGGATAAAAGGCTCTCGACCCTACCAACCGGGATAAAAGGGGGATCTTTTAACCCGGTTGGTGTTTCAAACCGGGATAAAAGGCCTCTCAGGATTTTTTTTCCCACTAGCCTTTGCAACCGGGATAAAAGGTCCCGGTTGGTGAGCCCCCCACCAGTGACCAAGCTTTAGTCCCGGTTGGTGAATCTTTTATCCCGGCCAACTTTAAACCGGGACAAAAGGGGGGCGCATCGAAAGCCAATTCTCTACTAGTGTTATTTTGGGATGTGAGTATAATATATATCCAAAACAATCGAGAGCCTAACGAGATGCTACTCCAATTTCTTGTTTAGCTAATAGATAGATTAAACTAAGAAGTTCTAGAAAATGAATAATAAGGATTTTATTTCTTTCGAATCTTGTTGTCTAAAACTTTGATTAACTATTTGAACCTCTATACAACTTGAAATAAAAATAATGAAAAATTTGTTTGCCTCATCGCAAGTTTCGCAACCTACAATTTTCATACAAAAATGCCTTTATCCAAGCCCGTATAAAAAAGAAGCAATCCATAATTCTAACTATAAACATGGAAAAAGTTTTCATATCAACTCATAATTGGTGCCGCCATAGATAACTTTGGAGACTACCTGTGTAACTCTTGTTAGAAGCTAGCACAAATACTTATTATCCATGCAGGAGGATTCAAATTGCACCGGCACGGGTAAGCTAACAATAAGTGTTTTCTTAGTAGTGACACACTCGTACTTCTTTCTAATGAAATGATTTTAGGAAGGTTCTCGAAAAAATAGACTCGATTATAAATTCCAATCATGGGCCTATGAGCGGTTCGGCAGCAAGAGAACAAGGATTTCTTCATGTTTCAATAAATGTAAGAAAAATGAAACACGTGAACGTCCTGATTTGCGGAGAACATAAATCACGATGTTATGAATGCATCCTGTTATACATGCTGATAAAAGCATTAACATAAACTAGCAAATGAAAAAAAATATTAAAGTGATATTCCTCTATATCTCTTCTTCGTCTCATATCTTGGGCATTTTCTATTCTTGTATTTTTCGCATTTTCCAACTATTGCTAATCCTGTAGTAGCAAGGGTTGATGAACTGCAAAACTAACAAACAAAGACAGAAGATTGAAGTGATATTCCTCTCTATCTCTTCTCTGTCGCATATCTTTGGCATTTTCTATTTTCCAAATTCTTTTCTTTTTCCAACTGCAGCTTCCAATTGTTCTAAACAATTGCGATCTCTTGCAAATTGGAAGATCTCAAGGTCACTGCATCAGGCCGCAATCTCAACACATGGCTGTAGCTAGGGAACATGAACAAACGATCCATGAGATATAACTGTTTTCCAATTTCAAAAATATATAATATTTATTAAACTAATTCTCAGAAAGTGATACTCCAATTTATCCAAAGCAATCAAGAGCCTAATAATGAGGAGCTACTCCAATTTATTGTGGAGTTAATGAACATGTTAAACTAAGAATTTTTAGAAAAAAAAACTACACCAAATTACTCACACACTATTTCGCTTGGGCATGACCCTTTGTTTACTTTATTTCGCCAAAAATTTAAAGATAACCCACCTATTCATTTCTGATTTCTGATCGATCAAACAAACAAATTAGATTAGTGATGATAGTGACAGACATGTGCAAGGGAGTTGGGACTTGGGAGACCTCTGCCGGGGCCATCCCTGGCTAACACATTCCCCTGGTTTGATGCTTACCCGCATAGGTTTGTAGTAATGAAATGGGTTAGGTTAACAGGTTTCAGCAAAGATTCTCTGTTTGATCTGCCGGAGCTAGGGAATTGATCCGATTGTGTTCTGCCTTGTACTGTAGCTATTGTACATCGCCGCAGGATGCCCATGGGAATCATATCGATCGCTCGGAGGTTTCTGCCCTCGTCGCAACAAGTGGTCCTAATCCGCGGACTCTGCCTGATGATCCGATCCGGTATAGAATCAAGTAATTTCACAACAACATTCCTACAAAATTTCTGCGATTTTACGGCAATCTGAGAGTTTGAACATGCACATGTACAACATGTACACCAGTTGGGCGCCCGCCTGTTCTTGGCATCGACTGGAACGAACGATCATGCAGCTATAGCATGCTCCGACGTGACATTTCCATGATACCAAGCACGTTGAAAACAGCGACAGAATTCAGGAAATAAGTTGCCAGGACCCTACGCAAAACTGTTCCGGCCCTTATCGTGCAACTGTGCACAGCATGCCGGTACACACATCGCTGAATTTTCTCTGTACTGACCTGATCGCTACAGGGTTGTTATTTTCTGAGGAAGTCGCACTCTGACATTAACAGGCATGAACAGTGCACTGTCCAAACCTCTACGTCCAAGATTGCACGAATTATTAGTTGTATTTCTACTAAATAATACTGATGTACATTTGGACTCAAAATCAAGTAGGTGCTGATCGCCACCACACGTCGCACTTGTTCCACTTGTTGCACGAGCACGACTAGCATGGGAGGCTGGGAGCCCAATTAGCGCTTGAATTCCTCCATTCTGCAGCCCTCTGATGATTGCAGACAAAACGGTGTGCGGTCGCACGCCCAACTGTTTGCCGGTTATCCTGCCAGCTGATCCTAAGTGTTGCCGTGCCATTCGGTGCCGTCCTCTATTCTTTGAAGTCGGCACATGTAGGATATGTATCGTTTCCATAAAGTTAATAAAGTGTCCCGATAGGGAAGGTCCACGCTTGTGAGGGTATGCCTGTATGCAGCGGGGGAAAAAAATTAGTTGGGGACGGTCCGTAGAGTCCTTCCGTGCAGCCCGTCCCTGGATTGGCGATGCGTGGCTGCTTGAGGGATCCGACGCTCGCGCTCGTCAGCACTCGTTTCCATCTGGAAAGGCTCACAGCTCGGCTTCCTCCAATGCCTATGGCTTAGGCCATCGGCTCCCATGCGGAATTTGATTTGGCTTCCATCATCGTAACGTCTGGAGCCCTTCACGCCCGCAAGGTCAGGAGAAGATGCCTTCGTGCGATCCTAGATCGTGGCAAGGAAGGACAGCCGCTATAGAAGTCTTCGATGAGCATTGCAGCTGTAGCAGCCGTCATGGAAGAAGGAGGCCAGGAGGATAGCAGTCTGCACTCCATGGCAGGAGAAGCCTCCCCACATGTCGCAGCTGCAATGGCGGTAGGAAGCCAAGAGAAGGACAATGTTCTCGACCTGTCGCCTATGGTGTCGTCTGTGCCTACCCTAGTACACAACGGAATGCAGCCAACGCAGGTACATTTATTTTCACGTTCTTTGATCATCATGAGTTTTCACGTGTGTGTTTGACCATGTTACATGATCTCCATCTCCACTGATTTGTGACTATATATATGCTAGATTGCACAAAAGTACTTCGGTAATGGCATCAGAGTTTGTTGCATGATACCTGAAGAAATAGTAGATGAAGTACAAGATAAGGTAACTAAATTAAAAATAATTTATTTAACTGAGAGCATAATATTTTGTATTGTGGTAAGTCACATTAATTCTCGACTTAATGTACAACAAATGGCTAATGAAGTTGTGCAACCCATGATCGTTCCTGAAGTTGGAATGGCTTTCGAATCGGAGGATAAATCTTATGAGATGTACAACACCTATACTGGTAAGATTGGGTTTACTATTATAAAGAGCCATACAAAGTGATGAGGAGATAGGACTCTACGTCAGAGATATTTGGTTTGCAGTAACGAAGGTCATCGAAAAACTGAGTCATCAAGGGACACTACAAGGACGGATTGCGATGCTCGTGTTAAGCTTAGTATTAGTAAAGAGGGGATTTAGATAGTGCAAAAGGTTGTACTTGATCACAACCATTACCTTGCTAGTCCAAATAAAAGGGAGAAGTTGAGATCCCAATAAAGTGTTCAAGAAGCGGACAGGAAGCTAATTAGGCAGATGAGGGAATTCAGGATGAATCCACCCAGGTTTTTGAGTTTATGAAGGAGTTTTATGGAGGAGCTGACAAAGTACCATTCTCATGGATGGATTGCAACAATGAGATTGGCCGTGAGCGCAAGAAGTACTTAGAATCCAATGACGCGGAAACACTACTGGAATACTTGAAGCGTAAGCAGATAGATGATCCAACATTTTTTTATGCCATGCAAATAGACAAGAAAGATGGTCGGATAGCTAATTTCTTTTGGGAAGATGGCCAATCTATCATGGATTACGCATGCTTTGGTGATGCTGTGTCATTTGACACAGCATTTCATACTAATAAGTTTGAAATAACTTTTGCTCCATTCCTCGGAACCCACCATCACAAGCAAACTATCATTTTTGGGGCCGCATTGTTGTTTAATGAGACTATACCATCATTTGTTTGGCTCTTTGAAACCTTCCTAATAGCAATGTCAGGCAAACATCCTAGCACAATCTTCACTGATCAAGACGCGGTCATGGCAAGAGCAATTGCTTATGTATTTCCAAACACAAGTCATCGCCTCTATTTGTGGCATATTTACCTTAATGTTGCTAAACATCTCGGCCATGTAATTCAAAAGCATCCTGAGAAGTTTCTACCTGATTTTAAGAGATGTGTCTATGAAGACAGATCAAAGTTTTACTTCAAAAAGAAGTGGGATGAATTGTTGCGTGAATACAACCTTGAGGACAACGAATAGATGGCAAACCTATATGATTTGAGGGCAAAATGGGCTGTTGTGTATCATGACTCATTTACAGCTGATATGAACTCGACCCAAAGGAGCGAAGGCATGAATAATGTATTCAAGAAAACATTTCGTAGAAAACTAGATCTTTCGGAACTCCTTGAAGAATGTGAGAAGGTTTCCAGTAGTCTTCGTAATAATGAGTTGGATGAAGATTTTAATTCACATCGAAAGAGCCCGGTTACTCATATTCATCTATTGAAGACCGCAGCTGAGTCATATATAGGGAGGATGTATAAAGAGTTTGAGGAAGAATTTAACAAACAATTTTCATTCTCTTGTAAGTTGTTGCAAACTGAAGGGTCAATTTTGACATATACGATTATGCATATGCATTGTGATTATGGAGCAACTGTCATATTCAACAAAGTAGATAGTACCATTAACAAAGTAGATAGTATCATTACATGTGTTTGCAGGAAGTAGGTATGTATATATACAAATTTGAAATTGCAATAATACAACATCTAATACAAATTGATGAAACATGGCATCCATATCTGATAGGTATATTGTGCAAGCATGGCTTCAAAGTCTTCAATGTGAATGCCGTTTTAATTTTGCCTTCGCAATATATACTGCATAGATGGACAAAATATGCAAAGAGAGGATTTTATATTTAGAAATAAGGATATGACGATGAAAGTTTAAAAATGCATACCGCACGTATCTCACGGAAGGCAACATCTATCGCATTGAAGTGTTCAAAGTTAAAAGAACTTCTTGATCTTTTGGAGAAAGCCATGGATAAGTTGGATTTGGATGCAGATAATTCTCTAAGCAAGATGGAAGAATAATCTAATGAGGCTCCTCTTGTTTTAGCTGACTTCACAACAAATACATTTAAAGGTACAATATCATTTAGAGTTCCTAAGGTGGTAAAAGGTGCAAAGAGTAAACGAGGGATCATCTCCCTTGAAAAGAATACAGGCAAGAAGAAGAGAAGTGCTAAAAAGAAAGGTATTCATTGTACCAATTCTAGCATCATTTTTTTATTCTATGCTTGTATTATTAACTTTATGTGTTTGACTATAGGAGAAGAATCAAAGAATGTAATGGAAAATAGTTATAAAGGTGCTAGTCCAGAGAAATTTATTGTAAGACTTTTGACTTCGACTGTATTCATTTTTCATATTTATTTGCTTACATGCTATTTTTATGAACATTTTCATATTCTATGATAGGACCTAAATGATGGTAGCATTGATGCTAACAGTACAATGCCATACTTGGAAATTGATGCCTATGGGAAAACTTGGACTGTGGTTGCTCCGTTGATCGAAGACAGATTTGCTAATGCCACAATGCCACACTTCAATATGCACGGGATTCTTGTGTCATGAGCATTCCATATACTAGAGGAGGATACACAAGTCTCTTACTTGGGGTTGATCAAGCTGCCACATTGCAGTTGCCTGCTGGAAAATTGAATTTTGATGGACCGACAAATAAAGAAAATATGTAACCTTGTTGTATTACAATAGAATTTTTTTCACTGATACTTATTTTTCATTTAAGCTATGTGGTTGGGACATGTGAACTTATCTATATTGTTTTAGAAGAACCAGCCATTTATGGGACCATATAATCTATATCATTTGCCATTTTTTAATTTTTGTCATGAACCAGTCGTTCTCAGTGTTGTTCTTTTGTTACGAAGGAATCAACAATTTCTGATTTTTTTTAGATTATCATATTGCATCTGTTCTGAATCTATCATTTTCTTCTTTTTTTATAACCACATAAGAGGATACTGAACCAGATTCACTCTTTAAGACAGTGTATATTTTTTCAACACATCCAAATAAGGCATGCATGTTTATATTTTGCAACAATTCAGAGATCATTTTTTTTAACATAGGCATCACATTCCATAATTTGAAACATCCAAATATATTTCATATCAAAAGAAAAGGCGATACATTGATCATGTCAAGCCATCTACATATCATTGCACGGATCCTACATGGACACTTGATCTTGTCAAATAAATCTCCATACATCTGTGATTACTTCAAAGTACAAACTAGAACATCAAACATTTACACTCCGGACTGCTCCAACAACATGACTTCCAACTAGGTGGTGAGCTCGATCTCGTCGAGGACCTCTTTGGGCAGTCAGATATTTCTCTCTTTCTCTTCCTCTGCAGCGGGCCAATCAACAGGAGGAAATAAACTGACATATACTCTAATGCCTATGTGCATTGTAAATGTATTGCCACTAGTCCATCATGACTCACTGCATCGGCGAAATCAACTAGATCTCCACAGTCCACTCCCTGCGTCTCTTGTGCTCAAGAAAAAATTCAGTCATGAGAGTGCCATAACCTCAAGCATCAAAATGAGAACATGAAATTCAGAGTAAAAATAATATCGATTGACCAGACATTGGTACATTTTAAGTGAATCTGTAAGCTCCTGAGGGGCTCATTGATTAGCCATTGCTTCATTTTTCAATAGTCCCAGACCCTGCAAAACCAGCATCTTTCATCTTGATTCAAGAAGTGAACAGGTTATATCTAACTGATTGCAAAGGGAGCAAGCAACTGATAAGGGAGAAGTAGATTGATGCGAGACTTACGTCTGAAGCAAAGAATCGAACCGATCCAGGCTGTTGCACATAAGATTGGAACCGTGATTGATAGGACCTTTCGACGGCGTGCGGAGGTCAGAGATGCCTGCAGTAGGGAGATGGCGGCGTCGAAGCGGACAAGAAAAAGGAGAGAAGCGAGAGAGACGGATGGAGAGGGTACAGGCGTGAGTGGTGGCCCCTCGCGGACAGGGGGACGACGGCGGACGACGGAGGATGGCGGCGGCAGCCGGCGGGCTCGACCACAAGTCCACTAGTGGATAAAGGGTGCGTTTCTTCACTGGAAGCCAAGCTGTGGTGTGGTCGGTGTTCATCTTGCCTGGAGCCGGCTTGCGTTTATCGGAGGAAGCAAAGCTGCGAGCCTTTCCCACTTTCCCAGGTGGAAACGAGTGCTGACGAGCGCGAGCGTCACGGATGCAGCCCATGAGCTTCCCCTTCCTTCCTTCCCTTCTCTTCTTCGGGCCACACGGAAGGAACTCTACGGACCATCCCCACCTTCCAGCCGCGGTGCACGTTGCATACTTCACGACTCACGAACCTAGGGCCTCAATTAGTATGGTTTTTTTTGTAAAACTTGTTTATCCAGATTTGAATAGGTGCTCGTATTCTTCTAAATTTATTCTAAGAATTAATAGGCACCATGCTTTGTGTGCCAGAAGATGTGCCCATTTACATTAAAATGTTTGTAGTGACTTCGTGGATATCAAGACTCTTTTAGGTCACGAGAGTTGTTACGTGGTTTCCGCCCGAGGTGGCGATGTCATCTTCCCAGCTCCAGCCAGGAATTTGGTGGCGACTGGCAACGCAACGCGACAGTGACGCTACCGGACGGAGCAGTGGAGAACGATCGATGGACTGGAGCAGGATGTGGGTGTTAATTCGCGATGGTTAGCATGGCAGCAGGCTGCGCCGAGGACACGGGGGCAGTAGCGCGGCTTGTAACGACGAAGCAGCTAGCCAATGCCGCAATGCCCATATGAACCTGATTTATAACATCTCTGTTTCTTCTTATTCCTCTTTTGTTCGGAGAAACTAGTTAGAGGAGCTCGTATCACCATTTGCAACCACAGGAACGCGCTTCATAGCGAGTTCGACTTGCAACCGCCAGCACAGTGGTGTCAATCAATTATGTAACCGCTCTTCAATTACATCACCGATGCCGAGGTTTAGCGAACCCAAAGAGAGCGAATCACTCCGACGTGGTCTCGACTTCACCCCTGGCGTTTGGCGTTTATCACGCATCTACAGACTACACCTACTGAAAACATTTATACCGCCGCAGCTTCGACAAGCTTCCATCTCCGTCACGGCCGGCGACGCAGGCTCCGGCCGGGTGGCTGCTCGGTCTCAGCACGCGTAGTACTCGACGAGCTCGTCGAGGGACTCCGGTGGCGGGTCCGCGTTCTCCAGCATCCAGAGGAGGTGCTCGAACAGGACCACCTCGCAGCCGACCACCGTGCAGCCCGCCTCACCGGCGCCGCCGCCGCTGCCGGTGCGGTCGACGAGGGTCTGGAACAGCGGGTGGCCGACGAGCTCCTCGGCGATGAGGTATCGGCGGCGCGACTTACCGACGTAGACGGGGTGCAGGCCCTTGGGCACCTCATCCGCGCCGTGGAATGACGCACCGCGCGCGTCCACGTCGGCGATGTTGCCGTCCTCGCCCGGCGACGGCGCACGGGCGATGCGGCCGGACGAGTGCCACCTCCTGATCATGCACCGGAGCTTCCCCAGCCCGCCCTTCGCCATTCGCCTCGGGCCGGCCTCTTTCTTGGATCGGGTGCACGCGCAATTCGTCAAGAAGTAGGAGGAGGAATCGAGGAGGACGGTGATGATTGGGAGAAGAAGGCAGGGGAGGCGAGGGCCGCCGCCGGGGCCTTAATCGGGAGGAGCCCAAGAGAGGGGCGTGGGGTCCGCATGTCGGCGGGAGATCGATCTCAGCCAGCCGCTTTAGGGTAAGAACAGGGATATTGTCTGATACGCTATACACGTAATCTTGACATGACTTAACACACGGTATGTATAATGTGTTGTTTTTTAAGTTGTCTCATAGTAATTTTATTTTCTTAATTTATGCATAGAAAAAGAAATATTATGACTTTCATGCAACCACAACTCGTACAATGGTGAGGTAGTCGTCTCATGGTCCTAAAATCTAACCTATGAGGTGGTTGTTTCGTGAAATAACGACATCTTTCCCTCTCCTCCACATCAGAAAAATCCTACGTATGAGACTGTTGAGGTGTAGCACTACTCGCTGTTAGCCGGGCGACCGGTCTATCTACGCCGTGCCGTGCGGCTGCGGACATGCACGCGTGTTCTTCCCTGCTCCGTCCACCCGCCATGCCCGGAGCAGAGAGATCTAGCTGCCTTTCTCCAAGCCGCACGACTAGGTCGCAGAGGTTTAAACTAACTGCACCCAAAATATTACTGCATCAATGCGACGAAACATCTCTGGCCTGCTCTGCTGCTGCCGCATTGTGCGGCTGTGCCGTGCTGCGGCGTAATGCGTGAACCTGTTGGAGTTATTCGGGTTTATTCTTTGATAAAATACAATTAATCAAAAGGTCCATTTCAATGATAAGAGTGAAGTGTATATGCAATAGCACGCAGAATATAAAATCATGCAATTGCTGGTGTGATTAATTTGCATGTAACGGTTGCCATGAGGTGCATGCAAATGCGTTAACGTTGGCAGCCTTGGAGTTATTTGGTGCATGTGTTGCAAGTCATGAGGTGCATTCAAGGTTAATGCACTAAGTACTAATTGCTTCCATTGCACAAGTGAAAAGCTATGCGGTCTCACACGGTCTTCTCGTCCATCAAATGGACATTAAGATAGTTTTCCTTAATGGAAAGTTGGATGAAGAAATCTACATGGATCAGCCTGATGGATATGTAGTAGAAGGTCAGGAAGGAAAGGTATGCAAGTTGTTAAAATCTTGGTATGACCTCAAACAAGCGCCTGAGCAATGGCATGAGAAGTTTGACAGAACTCTCACGTCTGCAGGCTTTGTTGTGATGACTTTGAGTCTCCCTGCGTTGCTTAAAAAGACCTCAGAAAAGAGATGAAATACACTTCCACTTTTTGGTAGTTGCTGCATTCGGTCTGCATCCTCATCTCGGCGCTCGTGTGCACTAGTGTTGGGAGGGCAGGCCTCCGGAACCTCCATCTTCTACAACTTATGCATCAGAAGTGAAGGCAAATAAAGTTTTTGGGGAGCGCATTTGCACGACTGCTTGCTGCACACCTCTTCTTCCCAGAGGTGCAACTGCATGGCGAACATCTGCACGGCATCGACTTTGATCGACTACATCGAATAGGCTTGAAATGTCGAGTAACAACGCATCTGGTACCCCAACACTGGCCCCGCTGCAGGGTACTCTCTCATGAACTTTCTGGTTCATTATTTGTTTGCCGTTATTTCCATTTCATGCTTTATGTTCATTGCTATAAACACAAATGTTTATGCTTCTATTTGTGCTATCGTTTATGTCATGTTTTATTTAATATTTGGAATTAAAATGAATTCCAACGAAACCTACAGGAGAGGCTGCCAGTGCGCAAGCTGCCAGTGCGACTATGGGCGTGCAGCTAGGTTGTGTGCAAGCTGGACTGGATCCAAAAATAGTTCTGGGTACGCTGCAAAACGCCACGGATCAGCTGGACTGGAGTGCTCAGTACCATCCTTACAATCCTCTAAAAAAAATTAGTACCATTGCTACTAAGCATGGGCCAGTCAACATCAATATATCATACACTAGGCAAAAATAGGCGCTACAAAGAGAATTTAAGGAATTGACGTGTGCTGCCAGGTGGAAGACAAATTTTGGGCACTGATGCTGTTTACCAGTATCCTGAAATTATTTGCAAGCCAAGTGAAAGTTTTACAATTATGGGGACCGAATCAAGACATGATGTATTTCAAGGACATCCAGGGCTCCATCACCATCTTACTATTACTAATTGAAGGCTACTTTAGAAGCCTCCAGATGAAGCCACCTAGGAATCCCAAGTGGACACTCTAAAAAAAGTGAGAAATACTAAAATTCTCAAAAAAAAAGCAAAACATCTAGCCATCAATCGGTAAACTCAAATCATCATAGCCATTGGATCTATTACATTTTCCAAAAAAATACCCACCTATGCCATTATGAAAATAACCAAAAGTAACCCCTTAAATCTATATCTAAATTATCCACCTCTGCCATTATATAAAACAAACTAAAGTAACCTCCTAATCTTCATCAAAATTACCCACTTACACCATTATAAAAAATAATTTAAAATAACCCCTATATTTGAAGAATTGCTCACCACTGGTACTTAAAAAATAGTTTAAAGTTGCATCTATATTACCGACATATGCCATTATTAAAAATAACATAAGGAAATCCTAAATTTGAATCCAAATCACCTTGATTAAAAATATATACTAATATATGATTCTAAATTATCTTTTTTTACACTATTGGTATATGATATAATCATCATGTCACCATTTATAAAAAAATATAGAGAAAGTGATGAGAATATAAATATCTATGTTAAAATTACATCTCAAATTTAGGGTCTATTAAACAAATTCAAGCACGTACATGCGATGCTATGTGAAAATTTAAAAATTATAAATGTGGATGAAATTATTATAGAGTAATTACTATCTAAAATCTATCATAATTGGATAAAGATAATCTACATAAGTATGGTGTTTCGAATATTTAACAAATGAGAGGTATTTCAAGGTAATAGTTTGTAGCCATGTGAACTCATTTTGTTTTCATTGGAGGCTCCGCATTAATTCTCACGAGATATGCATTCTAGGAAAAAAAGAAAAATTCTACAAATTCTCATAAAATCAGAAACATCAAACGTCAATCCTATACTCTAATATCATAAAAATTGGTCTATTGTATTTTCTAAAAAGCTACCCACTACTATGATTATGAAAATGTTCTAAAGTAAACCCCTAAATCTATATCTAAATTACCTAGCTCTATCATTATAAAGAATAATCTAAAGTAACCTCGTAATCTTCATCCAATTTACCAATGCATATCGTTATAAACCATAACTTAAAATAACATTCTAAATTTTTATCTAAGTTACCCATGTATGTAGTTATTAAAAATAACTTGAAGTAAATACCTAAATTTTAATCTAACTATCTTCATATTCATGATGAAGAAATGTCCAAAAGTAAACTAATATATGATTCTGAATTACCTATTCATGTCACTGTTAATATTCATGTCATTGTTAATATCAAATACTAAGTATATACACATAATTGGTGTTACCATGTAGACCATTTATACATGCATTTTTAGAAAGTGATGAAAAATATTGATTTTTATGCTAAACACAATGCATATGGAGGTGCGATACAAAATGAAAAAGGTATGCATGTGGATGTGAAAGTGTATATAGTAAATACTAATTAAAAATCAATCATAATGGGATAAACATAAGTACACATCTATATAAGTATTATGTTGAAGTATTAAAAAACTAGAGAGTAGTAGGTAAACAATTTTGATCATTAGCTAGGAGTCTAATTTATGAATAATCTTCAAATGCAATAGTTTTTCAAAATATTAGCCCGTGTAGAAGCACGTGTTGATGGACTAGTATTCCAGAAATGGTAGTTCCAAGATGGGCATTTTTTTTTGTGTTTGTTTACAAAATCAAACTTTGGATATTGGGAGGGATGGGATGGAGTCTGCAATATTTCCTTTAGCTGTTACGTATCAATTGTTCAAGAGTCTGAAATCACGGGTTGCATTTAACAAGAACATCAGGAACGGATCGGAGCCAATGGAGCACTTCCCTAAAAAGAAATGAAAATAAATTGTTGACAAACATTGGTATTACATGCATGCAACAAGCAACACTGCACCATCCAGCATTTGAACTTTTGAAGTCTTGGAGGTTATGAGTGATGCAAAACATAAGTATACGAAACAATAACATCCTTGGTCAAACTTATTCAAATAATAGGACCATGTACCACCACACAAGAACAGAGCACGTAGCTATCTAGGTTTCTAAACATCCAAATTGAAGAAAATGCAAAAAAGAAGAAGAAAACGCAGGAGAAATTCTACTCATTTTTGATCGATCAAACACACACACACACACACAAAACTAGATTGCTGATGCTGACAAACATGGGGTTAGATGAGCGTCCACATCTCCGGCCGGTGGCTAACTCATTCCCCTAGTCTTGTTAATTCAGGCTAAGGCGGATAATCACATTATATTGGTTTCGACTTTCGAGTAATGAAATGGATTAGGTCCACATGTTCTTGTTGTCAAGCAAGGCTGTTTGATCCTCTGCCGCTACAGGATTTGATCCGGATGCGCTCTGTATTGTAATGTAGCTAGAGCGTATCAGTGCAGGATGATCGCTGGAATCATTAGGAGATATCTGCATGCCCTTGTGCCAATGAGTGATCTCCATCAACGGATCTTACTATTACTAATTGGAGGCTCCTTTTGAAGTCTCCAGGTGAAGCCACCTAAGATCCTAGATGGACACTCTAGAAAAAGAGAGAAATTCTAGAAATTCTCACAAAAAACAAAACATCTAGCCATCAATCGGTAGATTCAAATCATCATAGCCATTGGATCTATTATATTTTCTAAAAAATTACCCACCTATGCCATTATAAAAATAGTCTAAAGTAACCCCTTAAATCTATATCAAAATTACCCACCTCTACCATTATATAAAATAAACTAAAGTAACCCCGATGTTCATCAAAATTACCCATTTATGCTATTATAAAAAAAATTTAGAATAACCCTCTTAATTTGCAACTAAATTGGCACCACTAATACTAAAAAAATAACTTAAAGTAACACCTTAAACTTACATCTATATTACCCACATATGTCATTATTAAAAATAACATGAGGCATCCCTAAATTTCAATCCAAATCGCCTTCATTAAAAATATACACTAATATATGATTCTAAATCGTCTATTTCTTACACTATTGGTATATGATATAACAATTAAGGTATATACGCATGATGTGTGTGGTATCATTTATAAAGATATAGAGGAAGTGATGAGAAAATAGATTTCTATGTTAAAACTATAGCTCAAATTTAGGGTACATTAAACAAATTCAAGCACATACTTGCGATACAAAGTGAAAAGTTTAAGATAATAAATGTGGATGAAAATATTATAGAGTAACTACTAATTCAAATTTATCACAATTGGGATGAAGATAATAAGCATATATTTGTATATGTATTGTGTTTGAATATTTAACAAATGAGAGGTAACTCAAGGTAATAGTATTGTAGCAATATGACCTCATTGTTTTCTATTGGAGACTCCGCATTAGTTCTCACAAGACACGTTAGAAAAAAAAAGACGAATCCTAGAAATTCTCACAAATATCAGAAACATCAACTCTAATAATTGTAGTCATTGGTATATTATATTTTCTAAAAAATTACCCACCACTATCGTTATGAAAGTATTCTAAAATAAACCCAAAACCTATATCTAAATTACTGAGCTCTGCAATTATAAAAAATAATCTAAAGTAATCCCATAATCATCATCCAATTTACTCACGCATATCATTATAAAGCATAACTTAAAATGCCATTCTAAATTTGTAAGTTACCCACGTATGTTGTTATTAAAAATAACCTAAATTAAATATCCAAGTCTTAATCTAATTATCTTCATGTGCATCATACAGAAATATTCAAAAGTAAACTAATATATGATTCTAAATTACCTATTTATATCATTATTAATATAGAAATATTAAGTTAAGGTATATACGTATGATGAGTGTCACCATGTAGACCATTTATACATGTATGTGAGGGAGTGATGAAAAGTATTGATTATATGCTAAACACAATGTATGGAGGTGTGATATAAAATAAAAAAAACATGAATGTGGATGAAAATGTGTATAGAGTAATTACTAATTAAAAATCAATCCTTATTAGATAAAGATAAGTGTCCATCTATATGAGTGTTACGTGGAAGTATTAAAAAATGAGACAATAAGAGGTAAACAATTTTAATTATTAGCTTGGAGTTTAATTTATAAATAATTTTTAAATTTAATAGATTTTAAGAATATTAAACCGTGGGAGCACGGGTTCCGATGATTTGGCACGGGATCAAGTAAATCTTATAGGAACGACCCGTACGGCAACGCCTTTCGCTATAGAATCGTTACAAATTTGCTCCAATCTTTACGGGCCGCACATGGATAATACGTACTACACCAGTTGGGCGCCGAACTGGTCCGAACATTGATTGGAACGATCACGCAGATTGCTCTGACGTGACGTTTCCATGATCCACCACGTGAAACAGTGACTGAATTCAGAAAAATGTTTTCCAGGAAGCTGCAAATTGAAGCCACACTGTTCTGTTCCAGCCAGTATGGTGCACTGCGCATGCGACACGTCTCGCCGAAACTTATCTCTGCAGTGTGTTCTGATACCGCTACAGCTGTGTGCGCTGAGCCGAAACATCAGCAGTAGTCCCTCTCTGAAAAACTAACGATCATCATGAATTAAATACCACGATGCACGTACCTGTCTGTCCGACGTCGTTAGTCGGTCTGCGTCCGAGCTAGATTGCACCAATTAAGGCGCTTAGATGATTTTGGGCCTTTAATTGTACTAGTGATAATGCTAATATTAGTACATTTTAACACTCGATTTTGTCCTAACAGGTGCTGATTAAAGGTGTGCTTAGCCTTTGCATCCATCTGTCCTTAGACTTGGTAGTAGTGGTAGTTGGCTCTCCAACCTCTGAACCCAAATTTAAATAAACTCTGAAGTCCAAAGTCCAAATAGATTTCATATTCTTTTCATGACCAACTGCCTTTTATAATTTTGGCAAAGACAAGTGCGGGACACCGATACAATTCACAAAGTGTATGTCAGGTGCATATAAAAAGGAGGGATGCAATGCACACAGTACCTTACTCGAAGGCACGCATCAGCCTACTTTAATCAGAGCAACTACTGCTAATCATTTGGTGTCTCCCTTTGATTTTCCTTGCAAGAATCAAGGGAGCCAACCACAAGATTGGCCAAAGGAAGCAACAAAGCCAAAAGGCGCCACACCATTCGGCATTTGCATTACTGTGTGGCCGGCCATCTTCCATTCTTCTTGCATATCTTCCCCTCTCTGCCCAATGATTAATTCACAGAGGCATGCATCCAACAGTGCTCTTTTCAGATTCTTCTCTCTAACCTCCAACCAAATTTTAAATTGTATATATGCTTGAGGTCCACACACTAATCTAAGGTTACGACTTGGAAAGGTGGTTAAATGTTATTAACTTGGTCAAGTTTGAAATATTAGGTCATGTTTGTCGACTAGCAGTAGGGATTTGGTCTCTGCAATTCCCATAAGGACACGCATCAACGCTGCAATCATGGGAAGGTCCATAGGACACCAAAACTAATGCCTCAACTACACTAAGTTTTTTTTAAAAAAATAAAAGCAATGATACTGTACTCAATAAAATAAACAGTGCAACGTATAAAATTTCTCATATCTTTTTAAAATTCATCTTGAGCACATCGGTGATTAGAAAATGCTCAGGGATGTACGTTAGAGGGCAGCGCGTTTTTTGAGCAGCAGTGGGAGGAATCGGCGACAAATCAAGCTTAGCAGAGTACACGCCCCCATGTCGTGTTCCATGTCCTTAAAAACTGGTTAAGCAGGATTAGATGGAGATAGCAAAGAGGATGAGCAGGATTGGGTCCAAAGTGTTGAGCGAAACCCTGGCCTGACAGCAACGTGTGTCTGATTTTGTAATAGCACACGCAGCTTTCAGAGGGGTTTCCTTCTGGTGGTGGGGCTCCAGGTCGAGTCCGCCACACACACCATCCTGAATTCATTGCTGATGAGTTGTAGGCTCATCTAGCTTGGGTAGCAACTGGCCATCATCAGTCCACGACAAAAACTACAATATTGCATATTTTTTTATCCTTTTATCTTATAAGGGGCAGATAGTTTCTAACATACTTGCTAACTAACTACAACTTTTCTAGGTAATAAGTGTACAAATTGTCAAAACTGTTAAAAAGTTAGAAAAAATATACAATCATGGTTAGTTTTGTACCGCTGAACCTGTCCATCGGATTCGAGTGTCCGACTTAATGTTGGTGTTCACATTTACAGCTAATTATTCTTTGAGATGAAGATTTGTGGCATGTCAAATCAACACTCCATTTTCGGGAAAAAAATATCAGATCAACACTACGTCATATAGTCAGCATTATACGTTCCGGGCTACATCTTATGATAATATGTTGGCGGTGGGCCCAAGTTGGATTAGGTGTTCTCGGATTATCCTTCATAAAACACAGAACACATCATGAATTGCTCTACGATCTGTGCAAACCCGTGCAGCCGTGCTCACACAGACTTATACATGATTCAAGTCTGTGTGACTGTGTTTAGTTTTCTTGTACATTTTTCATTTTTTTTCCAATAAGGAAGCTTTATTAAATTTTAGGACACTATATTGAGTTGATACAAAATCTTGAACAAAACTCATGAACTCTGACACTTCACCATAGATTGTTTGGCCGCAACATGCGTTATGGATGAAGCCATGCACATACAGCTCTTTGTTTTTATAGTCAAATACTCAGATGATTGATTTTCTTCCACGTCGTCCCGAGCCACTTTAGTCGAAATCGGTATACATTCTTTACAAAGAAATTCTTATATTGCACCAGAGGCCAAACACAAGAGCGCCAGTTGAAATAAAGAACGCTGATGCACATCATATCGAAGAGTTGAAATGGGAGATGTTTTTTTTTTCTCTTTTCAGCATTGCAATGTACATGGACGCATTTGTCCAGACTCCAAGAGGTCTTATTAGGAGGATAGCATTAAAAATTGTAGCAACTAGAGGCAATCGAATTCAATCAACGGAGCCGAAAGATTTACCGACGCGGCGGCGATTAACAATGGTTTCTCCTACTCTAATCCTACTCAAGACACAGGAATTGCAGAGCGATTTACCGCCGCGGCATCGAGATTCGACAAGCTTCCAGCTCCGGCGGCCGGGGCCGGGCGCGGTGGATGCTCTGTCTCAGCACGCGTAGTACTCGACGAGCTCGTCGAGGGACTCCGGCGGCGGGTCGGCGTTCTCCAGCATCCAGAGCATGTGCTCGAAGAGCACGACCTCGCAGCCGACGACGGTGCAGCCCGCCTCAGCGGCGCCGCCGCCGCCGGTGCGGTCGACGAGGGTCTGGAACAGCGGGTGGCCGACGAGCTCCTCGGCGATGAGGTACCGGCGGCGCGACTTGCCGACGTAGACCGGGTGCAGGCCCTTGGGCACCTCGTCCGCGCCGTGGAACGACGCGCCGCGCGCGTCCACGCCGTCCTCGCCGGGCGGCGACGGCGCGCGGGCGATGCGGCTGGAGGAGTGCCACCTCCTGATCATGCACCGCAGCTTGCCCAACCCGCCCTTCGCCATTGTTTTGCCTTCGACTCCTTCCTCCGATGACGGGACCCGGCGGCCGACGCGGACACCAGACGCACGCGGCACGCGCGGTTCAAGAACAGGGAGGGAGGGAGAGAGAGAGAGTTGAGGAAGAATGCAAGGAAGATGGTGATGATTGGGAGAAGAGAATGCTGGGGAGGCGACGGCCCGCGGTGGGTTATATATAATCGGGAGGAGTCGTCGAAGAGGGGGACGTGGGGACCGCATGTCGGCGAGGTCGAGAGGCAGCCGCTAACGCTTAGCCGTCACCAGAGCAGCAGCGGTAAGGCAACTGGCCGTGCCCAGCTGCCCGCCGCGTTTTCTCTGGAGCAGCCGGCTGCCCGCCGCGTTTTCTCTGGAGCAGCCGGCTGCCGGCCAGCCGGGCTGCCTGTACCATGCCTTGCGGGCTGCGTGCGTGCATCCGGTGGGCCGCGGCGCCGGGGAGCGGAGAGGAAATGAGTGAGTGGTCCGCTGGATCCTTCTGCTGCCGCGCAACCAGCCAAAATTTGTGACCGAAGGACAAGAGCAGGTTTACAGTGTAGCGTCTGAGTGCGAACATTATATGTTTTTGTATGGAAAAAAATTACTCCCTCCATTCCAAAATATCGTTTTGGATTTTCTAAATATAATTTTTTTCTATGCATCTAAGTATAGGATTATATTTAGATATATAATAAAGTTTATATATTTATAAAAGTCAAAACAAACCATATTTTTGAAAGGAGTGAGCAGCGTGGACCGACCCTTCGTCACTGGTACAGTGAAAGCCTCTGCACTGCTGTATATTTTGTTGCTTAACAACCTGGTAGAATGGTAGCAACGGGTGAAGCTCAAAACTGTGTGCTTAAATTGCGGTCCTGTCTCCAGCTGCGGCACCGAATGTCTCTTTGGCCTGCTCTGCATCAGTGGTCCGCTGCCAATTGCCGTTTGCATGCATGAACCAGCTGCTAACCCTGCAGATCCGTAGAGCGACTGGGGGGCGTGCAGCTACGCTCTGTGTGCAAGCTGTATCCGAGAGTGGTACTACTGGTACTAGAAAACGCCAGGGGTCAGATGGACCACTAGTACTCGTTACTGGAATCTGTCTGCCCCAACTGGCCAAAAATTGACTGGGCAGGCAAAGCTAGCTAGAAGACGAAATTTGGGGTGCTGGTGTTGTTTACCGGTATCCTTTCGGAGTTTGTTTGGATTTTGGAAGCCAAAGTAAAATTTCAGAAGGCCGATTCAGGATATGTCTTCCTTTTGCCTTTAGAATTTTAGTTCCGAAGCAATGCAGCACAGCACCATCCACCCATTGAAGTATTGGCGGCTGTCAGTGAGGCAAACAAAACAAAGGACACCAAACGTCCACACCATATCAAATGATGTAAACATGATTTACACATTATTTACATGCTTATAGCACATCGATTATCTTTAGTCCTCCATCCCATAACAGCAGCACGTACCAACCACGCAAGAACAGAGCACCTAGGTCACTAGAAGTAGAAAGATAATGCGAGAGAAATCCAGTTCATTTGCGACGATTGGTCAAAGAAACAAATTTAGGTTACTGATAGACAGTGACAGACATGTGCGGTGGGGTTGGGCGAGCATCTCCGTCGCCGTCTAATTCATTCCCCCTGCTCTTGTTAATTCAGATTTCGGCGAGATACGCCGACGCTTAACCGCATTGGTATGGAGTAATCTAATGGGTTAGGTTTACATGCTTCGGCAATGATATTCTGCTTGATCCGCCGGCGCTGAAGGATTTGATCCGGATGCGCTCCGCCTTGTTCTGTAGCTACTGTAGATTGGTGTCGGAGGATCGTGGGTGTCGCTCGGAGATTAATTTCTCCTCTTTGGCAATGGGTGAGTTCGATCGGCGGCCGCGGATGCGGCAGTCTAATGATTTTTCATTATTATGTATAGCAATTTAAATATAGCTAGGTAGTAGGCTGGTAGCACCCACGAATAGTTTACACGGGAAAGATTTTATCTAGGTACAAGCGATTGGATTCTCTGTTTTCAGTCTGAGACCAACTGGTGACGCAAACGGTATGGGAAGTGGATTAGTACACTGCTATTGGCAAACTGCTTTGTTTGGTTCTACAGGATGTAACGGTATCGATTAAGACATCATCCACGGAGCACACTTTTCATGGAAAAGAGAACCGGTATCTCATTACGGACGGGGGAGGAGGAGGGGGTATCAGATTTCTATTGCCCGGTATCTGATTACGTGGAACTCGTTTACAGCCGGCGGTGAAACAAACAAGATCTAACGTAATCAACTAACAATTAACAATGTATATAGGTTACGTTATATTTTGCTGAACCAAACACTATCTGAGCTTATACGGTGTAAAACAAAACTGTTGGAAACTTGGGATTACGTGGCTTCCTAGTTTTTACGATGTTTTTTTCCCTTATTGTTGTATTTATTACAATGTATTTGACAACTTAACGAATAGATTATGCCACAAACACTCTATAAAATTATTTTTCTGCGTGAAGAAAAGCTTGACATGAGTAAAAAAGATATTCATTGACAAGGAACTAAACAAGGAACTATCTTCAAAAAATCTTTCAATGTGCCAAAAATGATTGTACCCAAAGAATGTACATGTTTCGACATCATGCTAATGGAAATGAAACTATACATGTTTTATTTGACCCGAGATATGCTCTGTCCAACTGAAATGTGAATTTAGAAAGTGTTTTTCAGGAAGCTACTGATTAAGACACACTGTTCCTGCATGCCGAAACATGCCACCGAAAGTTTTCTACAGTGCCCTGTTATCACAGTGTTTTCTTTTAGAAAATGGAATAGTATCCGACCTCTGCGACCTGAAATCACAGTGTTGATCGACCTAAAATCTGTATGTTTTTTTAAGAGGAAGTCCCCTTCTATGAAATTTACGAGCATGAACAAAGCGTTCATCAGTCCAACTTGTTAGTCAGTCTGCGTCCGAATTTGCACCAATTAAGGTGCTTAGATTGCGTGTTGCACGTCGACGTCGTGTCAATCTCCTGATTGATTTTTGGGTTCGAATTGTACTACTGCTGAACACTAATATTATTAGTACATTTGAACACACAATTTAGTATTAGTTGCTGATGGATGGTGCTTCGCTTTTGCATCCATCTGTCACTAGACCAGAAAGCATGGTGTGGTAGTTGGCTCTCCAACCTCTCAACTCGAATTTAAATAAGCTCTAAACTCCAAAGTCCAAATAGATTTCATATTCTTTCAGAGGGGGCCAAGACCAACCACCCCTTTTCTTGCACCCGGAAGCGCGAGACACCAATACAATCCATAGGTGTGTACTGTGTTGTGCATGCCACACAGTACCTTATCCCTCGAATGCACGCAGGCATCGGTTCAGCAATTTTAATCGGAGCAACAACTGCTAATCATTTGGTGTCCCCGGCCCTTAGCCTTGCAGGAATCAAGGGCGCTGGCCACAAGATTGCAACTGGCCAAAGGAAGCAACAAAGCTAAAAGGCAGCTAGCACTCCATCTGCCTCTTACTGGTTTGTGGGCCATTATCCATTCTTGTATATGCTTTGCAGAGGCATCCAACAGTGCCCTTTTAGATTCTTCTCTAACCTCCATCTCAAAATTTTATGGTAGCTCGAGCTCAAATTCGTTCCATGGACCATGGTAGCATGACGCCTAGCACACACTAATCCAAGACTGAGTGGTTAAAGACAATTGGCTTGATTTGTGTTCGGAAGAAAAAAGAGAGAGACAATTGGCTTCGTCAAATGTTAAGTATCTGCTCGTGTTTGTCAACTAGCAGCAGGGACTTGGATTATGAAAGAAAAGCATCGACGTTGCAATCATGGGGGAGGGTGTCGATCGGGCACCAAACTAATGCCCCAACCACACCTCAATTTTATTTGTTTTTTTAAAAATAAGAGATTATAATGATACTGTACTAAATATATTGTATAGAAAATGTAGGACACATTTCTGTCGTTTCAAATCTCATCCATAGCCCATCGGTGATTAGAAAATGGTCAGGGGCTCAGGGCTGCTAGGCTGTAGGAGGAACCGACCAACGACGAATCAAGCAGCAGCGGAGACCTCACTGCACGTCTGCACGCCCTTGTCGTGCTCCATGCCGTTTAATTAGAGCTCTGCTCTCTCCATCGCTTTGAAACTAAGCATGGCCGCGTGTCGTGCACGGTTGCAGCGGCAGAGGTGGGAGCTAGACGGCAGAGAGGATGAGCAAGGCCTGGTCTAAAGTGAAGTGCCGAGCAAAACCCTGGCGTGACAACAACGTGCGTCTTATTTTGTAATGGCACGCAGTTTTCAAAGGTCCTAAGCGTACGATCTTGATTGGTGCTTTCTTAAAACATACTAAACATGCATTTCTTTTTGAGCGAACATACTGTGACGCTTTCAAATAAACTCAACATCGTACTTATATTCAGATGTGGAACAAATACTCAAATTTGAATTTGTTAGAGATCCAATAACAATCAAGCTTTCATAGTATTGTCATATTTTGATTTTTTTAATGAAAATTTGTGGAGTTCTTTTATGGTGCATGAAAAGAACTATAAAAATATCCGTTGGTCGATGAAAACTTTACCTGTAGTATATATGACTAGTATAGGTACTATAAAGATATTATGGTAAAAGAATGTAAACTAAATATTTTTGACACTAGTATAAAGTCTAGGAGATTATTCCATTTACCATGTAATAATTTCTAAAGTGTAGATTGGTTGGATCTTCTTTATATTATATAGCATTAAGTGGTAGTATTTACTGAAAAAAATGCTGCATTTTGGGGGGACGGTGCCCCCTCCCCATCGCCATTACCTACATTTAAAAACGAAGGAAACGTTTTACCAGGTGGCTACCACGGGAGCTGTAAATGCGCAATAGCTTAATAACGGAAAGAGATCACGTGTAGTACTGCTCTCCGTAGTACTAATGTGGGGAGGTGTGTATCGATGTAGCAAATGCGGCAGGAGCCTCTGACTGACAGGATCGTGCAGCTTACGGTGCTTAATTTGCAGCTGCTGGCAAGTTGATTCTCGATCAGACGCTGACGGTCTGCTCAGGGCATACGATCTGACACTCTGATGGGACTGTGAACAATGGCGTTGCATGTGTGGTCTTGTTTAGGCCTGTTTGGCAACCAGCTGTTAAACTTTAACACCCGTCACATCGGATGTTTGGATGCTAATTAGGAGTATTAAATATAGGCTAATTACAAAACTAATTGCACAGATGGAGTATAATTCACGAGACGAATCTATTAAGCCTAATTAGTCCATGATTTTGACAATGTGGTGCTACAGTAACCATTTGCTAATGATGGATTAATTAGGCTTAATAGATTCGTCTCGCGAATTAACACAGGGTTCTGCAATTAGTTTTATAATTAGCTCATGTTTAGTTCTCCTAATTATCATCCGAACATCCGATGTGACACTGTTAAAGTTTAACACCTCGTATCCAAACACCCCCTAAACGGAGTGGTAAAGTTTGTATTTTATCATAAATGCGCAACTGTAGCATTTCGTTTGTATTTATAAATTATTGTCCAAACATTGACTAATTAGGCTCAAAAGATTCGTCTCGCAAAGTATAACAAAATTGTGCAATTAATTTTTGATTTCGTCTACATTTACTACTCCATGCATGTACCGCAAGTTTGATGTGATGGGAAATCTTCTTTTTGCATAGTGCCAAAGTTAGGATTTTAGGAGCAACTAAACAGGCCCTGTATCCATGTGAATACCAAAGATTTTTGTAAAAACATCAACTATACATAGTATATACATGTATTAGCACATCCCTCCACCACCAATCCAGCTGAGGGCCGTGTCCCTGAGCCCAACTGGGCACTCTCCGGCCCAACTGCTGAATTGAGCCCACCTCCAACTGAATTGATTTATGTTCATCACTGCTCTCTTTGGTTATTATTATGGCTACATTTGTTTTTACAATGAATACCAAGGTGTAAATTCCTGGCTACGTCACTGACCGGGAACACCAACTTGCATGCATGGACGTTCCGTGGGTGGTCGATGAGCAGGGCGTGGTCAGGCGCGCAGCAGCGGTAGGCCAAATCTAGCCCTTGTTTAAGTTTCCAATTTGGGAGTGTTAAAGTTAGGATTTTGCCATAAATGCACAACTGTAGCATTTCGTTTGTATTTGTAAATTATTGTTCAAACATTGACTAATTAGGCTCAAAAGATTCGTCTCGCAAAGTACAACAAAACTGTGCAATTAGTTTTTGATTTCGTCTACATTTAGTACTCCATATATGTACCGCAAGTCTGATGTGATGGGGAATCTTCTTTTTACACAGTGTTAAAGTTGGAATTTTGAAGGTAACCTAGCTCGGCTCTGTACACGCCGATACGCCGCGCGTCGTTACCGGAGGAGCCCGTCCAGCCCACGCTCGCTCGCACGCTGGCCGATCCCGGTGGCGCGCATGCAGACGGGGCGCAAGTGTGGCGGGCGCGGCCAATGGCCATGGTCCGGCCGGCAGCTGCTAGTTCTGACACCGTTGTCTTGTTCCTGCCGTGCGCGCCCACCGATCGATCCTATTGTCAACGCGTATTCAATTCGCTGGCCTGCTGCCATTACTAGCATGCAGTGTTCTGGCTAGCGAGCTCGCTATGAGGTGACACATGGGCCGTGCAGTGTCTAGTTAGGTCTAAAGACCCAAACATGACTCTCAAAGCACGATGTGGCTCTCTGATACAATGTCATTGAAATGAGATTTATTAGGTCACCAGCCAATTTTTTCTATAATTGTATCAAAAAATTTTGCGGTAAGGATAGAAGAGATAGACATAAGAGGCTAAAGAGACTAGAAGACAGAGATTCGCCTCTACCTTCAAGCTTCAACTAACTCATCAAGATGACATGGCGTCATGTCGTGCCATGTTGGGATCATATTGGTGCTGTGATTTGAACTACATCAATATTTACCATGCCGTGCAGTTCTTTAAACTATACATGCCAGTGTTTATCATGCGTACTGTGCTTTGAACTGTGGCAGAGAAAGATCGTATTTCAAGCACCTTGGACAGCTTGGAAATGACACGATCCGAGGCGTAGCGCCATGTCAGAGCTTGCTAGTGTGCAGCGGCGGAGCCTAGTGGAGGCCATACTGGGCTCCGGCCACACTCCGGCCACATGACTAGGTGCTGTGCCTGATTGCGCGCAGCGGTGTCGAGATCGCTGGTCGCACCCTTCACTCGAGCGCCCGGCGTCAAGCCTCGCTCGTAGCACCCAATCTTGTCTCGTCTCCGCAGCGCACCACAGCTTGACAGCTAGCTGCTGCACTCCTCGCTCACCAACAGCACACAAGCACTCCGTCCTAACTGCTTTCACTAGTCAGTAGTTGCTTTGTGATAATTCTATTCACATAGAAGAATTTGGAATATTAGTTTGATATATCGCCGATAGTGATTTTGTAAGCCGACAACACTGCTATTATTGCTCCTGTAGTTCATTAACAATGGACAGTCACTGCTAATATTTCATCCATGAATCCTCAATCGCTACGGAGCCGATGAACTGCAGAGTTCCTTGCTCACCATATATCAATGTTAATCTCGTCGTCGGCTACGCAACCACACACGACTTTTTACCACTGCATGCAACTTTACAGTAAAAATTTTAAGATTTAGCCAAAATTTGAAGAATAATTATTAGTCCCTCCAACAAAGAAGAAACTTAAATTTTTGGATCCGCCGCCGACTGCACGCGCGTGGTTTCACGTTCTCCGCATCAGCGTGCCGCAACTCACTTGCCGGCCGGGCCTGGCGGACGTCTTGTCCCCGTCCCATCCATCCACCGTATCTATAGACGATCCAGCCGAATCACAGCGAATGAACACACGGCCCAGTGCATGTGTGCGCTGCCGGCCGGCGCAACGCGCGTGAGGCGTGACGTACACGTACCACGTGCTACTAGAGCGAGCGTGCACGGCTAGCCTCGTGCGTAGGACGGGTAGGAGCTGCCCCCTTATTCCAGGCGTGACAGTACACGACGCTTGCTTGGCTTGCCGCTTGCCCCCTTGTGCAGCCCTCAGTTTGGAGCGAGCAAAACAGCGTGCGGTCGCGCACGCTAGCTGGACCTGGACTGTTCACCAAGCTAGAGCTTTATCCTGTCTGGTACGTGTCCCTAGTGATTCCCTAGTCTTCGTCTATCTCATCTGAAAATTATTGAGAAGTTGATTTTTACCTTTCAAAAAAAAAAGACTACAGCAACAATCGACACACAAGGCCGATCAGGCCTTACCCGGCCTCCAGCAGCCCATTATGAGTTTCCGGCCCAACAGCTACAGAGCCCAGGCCGAGAAACCCAAAGCTCACCGTTCCTCGACCGCACACGGCCCAACCATTAACTATGGCACGGAACAACTAACCCACCCACGAGCTTAGTTTTTTTTCCACGAAACAAAAAAAATTCTTCCACAGGTCACTGTACATCTGTACCTATGAATACTGTTGAGCAACGAAAAGTCTGAAAACAATGCGAAGTAATCCCTCCGTTCCCAACACTAGATGCATAATAACATCTATGAACCTAAAAAAGCTAAAACGACCTACAATTTGAAACAGAGGGAGTATGACATAAGATGTAGACAAATAAATAAGAATGGTATAAAAGAAAACCACATTCTTCTGTGGGACTCAACCCGATTCCATACGGACACCAACACATTCAAAACTTATAAAATTATGGCATAGATAAAGCTTCAAAAACATATACCGTTACAATACAATAAAAATATTTATGTTCCAGAAGCGGTACTAAAGTCTTGCAAGCATAGATTTTTTTTAGAAAAAACAAATTGGTCCAAAATAATAAAAGGTAGGAAAAAACAATTGTGCTTATTTGGCAATAGAATGTACCACAAATAAGCCTTTATTTTGTGACAGCTCCATCCTCGTCATCTACGCATCAAACCTCCAACATTTCTGAGGATGCAGATAGTTAGTTCATAACAAAAGAGCCAAGGTAAAAAAACAAGTAATGATACAAAATTTGTAGAATTATCGATGATGATAGTGATTAATGGGTTCATTACCACTTTGTTGTTATCCATAAAGCACAAGCCATAGGACTGATCCATTAATTTCCATTAGCTGGCAGCCGGTCATAGAATTTCCACATACTAATCTCAGCAGCTACATCCTCACTAACATCACCATTTAAAATGGAAGGAATGTATTCATTTTCCATCACTTGGGGGATAGGCTGCTGATCGATTTTTGTCCCTGCATCATCACTAGCCGCGCCAAAGAGAACATTGGGTGTGGCATTGCTCAAAGTAGGAACAATTGTGCCAATGTTGCTTTCTATCATCGTTGATGGACCGGGAAATGTAGGTTGACTTAACGTTGGCAAGCTAGCATGCGGTAAGCAAGAGGATGCATTCATGTTCCTGTTAGCCTCATTGCACAAACCGTTGCTTGAAGAACCAACCGAATGTATGTTTCGACTTGGCCATTGTCCCATTCTTGGGTTCTCGAAAGGGGCATAAAGCATTTGCATCGAGAGTAAACCAAAGCCCTCAGTAGGAACTGAGTTTGCATTATTTCCACTATGGTTCACCAATCCGTTGCTTGAATTACCAACTGAAAAAAAGTTTTGACTTGGACACTGGCCCATCCTTGGGGTATCAGAAGCGGTACAAGGCATTTGCACAGAGAGTAACCCAACACCCTCATTATTAATTGAGCTAGCATTGTTGCCACTAAGGTTCACCAATCTGTTGCTTGAAGAACCAATTGAAAATCTGTTTGGACTTGGACACTGGCCATTGCATGGAGTCTCAAAAGGGGCATGAGGCATTTGCATAGAGAGTAACCCGAAACCCTCAGTACAAATTGAGCTAGCACCGTTGCCACTAAGGTTCACCAATCCGTTGCTTGAAGAACCAACTGAAAAATTATTTTGACTTGGATACTGGCCCATCCTTAGGGTCTCAAAAGGGTCACGAGACATTTTTGTAGGGAGCAACCCAAAACCCTCAGTACTAATTGATCTAGCATTGTTTCCATCGAATCTCGCCAATCCGTTGCTTGAAGAACCAATTGAAAATCTATTTTGACTTGCACACCCACCCATCCTTGGGATTTCATAAGACGCATGAGGTATCTTCATAGAGGGTAACCCGAATCCGTCAGTAGGAATTGAGCGAGCATTCTTTCCATTGAAGTTCACCACAGAGAATAGATCTTCATTTGAGTTTTTTGAATGGCTTACTAGGGAATTGGTGCTAAACTTCTCTGCTAGAAAAGGTATTGTTGGCATTGCAATAACAGTTGGTTTTGTTGTATTACTCATCATGTTTGGTGGCACCTCATCAGGGAAATTCACCTTTGCCTTGTTGCCTCTAATCTTGCGGGCCTCAACATCGTACGCTCTTGCAGCTTCTTCTGGTGTTTTATACGTGCCTAGCCAAACACGAGCACCCTTTCTAGGATCACGGATTTCAGCGGCCCATTTGCCCCAAGGTCGGCGGCGGATGCCCCTATATGGGTTCTTGCGCTTGTGCTTTGTCCTTACAACAGGTCTTTTATCTATAGGAAGTGGTTTGTGGATGATGGCATCTGAAATTTAAAGTGTTAGTACTACATTAACTTCATCTATATGGAAAGAGAGCTTCGAGAATACATGTAATTACTAAATGCAGAGGAATATCAATTATTCATAAGTGCTAACTATGACACCAACTACATAAGGAGACTTTATTAGTTCTTTGCAATAATAAATATACATTAGAATGCCATCAAATTTACCTTCATAGACATTTACAATATCAAGAACAAACTAAAAATCATAATGAGCTTCGTTCATGTGAAATGTAAAATTAAAAATAAATAAGCCACCTGAGTTGAGATATTCTAATTAAGAAGAAAATATTAACTATATAGGTCACTATTGATCCAATTAGTGGTATAGTTATATCAAATCTCATGTGCCAAATTATAACTGAAAACAACCAAAGAGCTTACCCTGTCCCGCCCCCTGAATTGTTAGTCAACAAGCAAAGACGTGAGAAAAAAAACTAAGTGCAAGTATCTGACCACCAACTGGTCGAATCGAACAACATCTATAGAAATCATCAGCAGCAATCCTAGAAATTCCCCCCGAAAATAGAATTCACTTCTTTACATGAAAATAATCGATGGGAGAAAAATTCACACTTATTCACGAATTTGAATGCATATGCTAGTGATGCATAGAAATATATGGTTTTGTTAGTAAATCCTTACCTTTCTTTAGAAAATCGAGTCCAACTTTCTCTTTTCTTGACCCTGAGACATCCATGAGTGCTATAAACTTGTGGTGCTTCTTATCCTCTTCATTGCTTTCCTTTAAAAATACTTGGAAATCAGCTTCATAGTCTTCCTCATCCTCATCTATCTTCCACACCCTCTTTGCTCGATATTTACCACAGTTCTCAATCTTCTTTCCTTGAATTCTCTCTTGAGCCATCTCTGCAATCGGCTTGGTTGTGATTGTGGCCGTCGGTGGTCTGATATTTAAATCAGAAATGACAAAGCCGTTACACATTGTTTGAACTTGATTTGACAGCCTGGAATTCTACAGAGGAATGTGTTTTCTGTGGAGGAAGAAGTAGTGGCATTATATTTATAGACCCTACCGGATTGTTTTGGCAAGATACAATGGAATATGCCATAAGGCCTAAGAAACATGTGATTTTGGGGGGTATAAATCATGTGAAGGAATGTATTTCTTGCACGATGTTCTGTATTGAGAAAAGCAGGACATGCATGCAGCATGATGATACTTTGAAGAGTTGATTGCGTCCATGCTTTGCTTTAGTATACCATCTTTCCTACTGTATTCACTTTAGTTTTTTTAGTATATCTTCATTTCTTTCTATCTTAGGAAGGAAGTATGCATGAGGGTTTGTTATCTACTGATATATAGATGTGGCGTTTCAGATTTTGTGACGTTTTAAGATAGAGCAAGCAAGTTTCAACAAATTTAACACTGAAAGCATGATACTTTATAGACTAAAAGGTTCACATGAAGCGTCACACATCACAAGATTAGAAATAAAGGAAGGAGGTTAAATTCATAAAAGTTGAGAATTATCTCAGTGTTATTATTTTGTTGGTTTTTCCTAAACCTCTCTATAACCTTTCATGGGCAGTATCATGTTGGTATGTGATCATGGCATATGTTAGTACACCATGGATACTTGATCGTGGCATACGTTTGCACACCATGGCCTTTCATATGTATCTCTATGCCATGGTGTTACGTTTCTGCTTGTAGATGATTCACTTATATCCATTATAATATAAATCGGTGGTTATTTGTTCGGCACGTATATGCACTTTAGTTTTGTGTTATTGCTTCATATTGCTTATATATGCATACCTAACAAGGTTTTGCTTCAACTCTCATTTCTATATATTTGAGTTTGTGTTGTTATAATTTATAAATCACCAAAAAGGGGCAAAATGAAATATGATGTACCCTAATTTAATTTTGATGATTAATGACATCATGATCACTATGACTAGCATGTGCTTTGAAGGGACAATGATATCTTGGTCACATATAACATTTAGGGTGCCCCTGTTATGTCTCTTGTGTTGTGCCGGCGGGGGCACGTGGCGTTCGTCCGGCCTCCCCGCGTGAGCAGCAGTGGAAAGCCTCTCCCGGTGTCATGGGGCACCTCGGGGGCCGTGCGACAACAAGAACGGGTGGAAACCAGTGTAGGATGGTGCATTTAATGCGCACCACACTGATGGGACGTGCACATCCCGTCGCGTCCATCACAGCTCGGAGGGACAGGCGCGCCCACGTCGGACCAACGGATCGACTAGAGTGACTTCACCCATAGGACCACCCGTACACGACCTTAGGGAGAGGGGGCCATAATGGCCCTTTCACCACACCAGGGGCGTGGCACTATGACGTCTGCCCACTGCCGCGTCCCATCATGGACTGGGCGGTACGAATGTGCCCACCATGATGCTAGCCCGCGCCCGAAAGGTAGGTCCCGCCATGGGGCCCCGAACCTAGCGCAACACCATGGTGGCACTCTGACCTCTTGGTGGAAGGTCGGGAGGTGCCACCCAACCTCGCAGGGACCGCCATGGGCTAGGCGGCCAACCGCCAACCCCCCCGTACCGCGTGGGGGTGCACGTCGCACGTCTTGCCTAGGAGTTGACTGATGGGTAACCGCCACAGTCAGCACAGTACCCACCACAATGTGTAGGACCCCTCCCCCCCACACACACACACCGCATAGGACCTGCCCTACCGCGCAGCACGGGATGACGACGCTCATGCCAACAGAGGCCGGGAGAGGACGTAAAGCAGGGCGGAGGAGTGCCCACCTCCACCAATCGCGAAAGAGCGCTGACCACTCCCAACAGGAGCCCCGACCACTAGGGTTGAGGGACCCCTTCTTTCTTGTTGTTCCTATTGACGCTCATTATTGACACATTTTTAGTGCCTTTGAATAGTATTTTCATGCATATTCTTGTACTAACCCACCACTTTGGCACCTGAAATAACCCCATATTCGCATATGTCTTATGTTTTGGATCATATTGAAATACGATATAAATGAAGGGTTTTTTTATAAGTTGGATTTGGACCTGGACTTTGGACAACACAAGAAGTCTACACGAGAAAGATGAGGACCAACGGAGACCACAAGAGGGTAGGCTGATTGGCCCAGGACCCATGGGCTGATCGGCTCGAACCAATTCATCATCCAAATGCATCCACATTCGATGAACCATCATTACAGATGATTTAGAGTCGAAGTATGTGGTGATTTGGCAAGCCAATCCCGTGGTCAAGCTAAGGGAAACTCAAGATTGGAAGGTCAGAAGGCCCGTAGAAGCAGCAGATCTTGCACAAGGCATATCTCCCTCGTCTGGACTCTGATTGTAGCGAATTTGGTATCTAAATTGCATGGTTTGAAAAGATCTACAACTTTCGTGTAGAAAGTTTTGGCGTTTGAGGCCGGGAAGATGGTGAAATCGCCTAGGCTGATCGGCCCAGCGGGCCCAGGCGATTGACCTAGCTCGTTTCTGGCCCTGATCGATGTGCCCTTCGCTCCACAACACATGTGGACTATAAATATATCCAATTTTCATCGGCACATGGAGTCCATCCATCAGAACTTGATGAAACCTAGGGCATTCACCAGAGGGAGCTGATGGCCGCTGCAAGACTTCACAGTTGTCTAGGAGATGGCTTAGGTCAAACCCTAGCTGTCATGGCCTCCTTGCGCGGTTGTGCCATGGTGGAGTTCAGGAGCTAGTTGTGATTATCAATGGTGTATACTCGGAGGTGATGATCTAAATACATCTATTATGTGAGCAATATTTTTCTTGTCATCTAGCAACTCATTACCTCCTTTTATACTTTCTACTTATAATATGAATATGCTTGTTGCTCAGTCTAATTCGCGATTAGACTATATATCATGCTTTATATAATCATGGTAATTAGATCTAGTATGTTGACCCTTCTTGATAGCTAGACATGTTTATCTATGTTCATGCCCTTAAACTGCCTGGGTCGATAAGGGGATCATGACGGATCGCACGCAGATGCCTTCAAGCGACAGATCCGCATTCATGACACCCCTATATTTAATTTCGTCTTGAACCTGCGATCACTTCATTCCCAACGCGGACGAAAAACTACCTTTTGCATTTCCAGTTTGTTAAGGCCAGTCCGAACCCATGGTGTGTATCAATCTTGCCAAATCATCAAGATATCAGCTCTAGAAACTACATCCCCAACCCATAATTTCTTGACGTGGGGATGTAATAAATTGTCTCTCCTCTCTCCCCTCTCTTATTCTTCGTTGGAGATCGTATCAACATCATATCTTGCATGAGATCTTGTTCTCCATATTTTTACAACTCTCCTCATTAACTCTCTTGCCAGCTTAGTTTTTTTGCCTACATGGCACCATATTTAATGATATAAAAATCAGCTGAGGTGGAGGGTTAGGAATGGCCTAAGAAAGAACTCAGAACCGTTGAATTCTACCTCCAAACCGAGGCTACTTAATTTCTCCTTTCTTAGACAGTCGGATCCTTGAGAACCTATGACATTGGTGTCGCCTCGTCTGTGAGGCTGCACTTCACACCAAATCGTCTCGCCTGCACTACGTGTCGACGGAGCACTAGACATAGGAGGAGCGCTGCGCTAGATATTCCAGCTGCAACAGCCAGCAGAGCGTAAGTGACTGTTTAGGTGAGGCCTCCTCTAATGATTACTTTTTAGCTGCCTTATAAAATATTTTCTCATATTTTAATAGGAGAGAGATAAGAGGTATCTCTTGATCAAGAGATATCTGATACACACCCTTCAAGATTACGAGTTACGTGCTAAAAACTAGCTATCTTTTATAATGTTTAGAGTTAAGGCCCCGTTTTCTTCCACTGACTTATTTTTAGCGCTCGTCACATCGAATGTTTAGATACTAATTATGAGTATTAAACGTAGACTATTTATAAAACCCATTACATAAGACGAATCTAAACGGCGAGTAGAGGCGAGCGGGCGTCAACAGGCTGTGCGCCTATAGGGGAGACTGAGCCCGATCGCCGCCATAGTTCGCTGGGAGATGCGCGCGTGATCTGGTTCGCTCCAACGGCTGTATGTGTTC
>NC_028455.1:29265470-29348674 GCF_000263155.2 Setaria italica | reverse complement strand
ATTAGGCTTATAGATTCGTCTCGCCGTTTAGATTCGTCTTATGTAATGAGTTTTATAAATAGTCTACTTTTAATACTCCTAATTAGTATCTAAGCATTCGATGTGACACGTGCTAAAAATAAGAAAATAAGTAAGTGGAATAGCAGCTCGTACGATTCGAGGAGGCCTGAGGCAGGCAGGTCCGTCTCGGAGTCGCCGCCGGACGCGCCGCGACAGAATCTCCCCCTTCCGGCCTTCCCCCACCCACCCCGCCGGCCGCGCCCGCGCGCGGGAACCAACCCAACAGAAGAACCAAAGCGGCTCGTGCCCGGCAGGCCGGCACGCACGCAGAGCCGCTCGCAGAGGCACGTCGAGCGGGCTTCGAGGTCGAGGCGACGCCAAAAAGCGAGCGAGAACAGAAGAGATCGGTGGCCTCCTCGGCCGAGTCGGCGTCGGTCCCGGCGCCTAAACCTCTTGCTCTTCGCGCCATTATAAAAGTTGAGACACTGGTTCCGTACAGCGTTCTGAATCTCGCGGTCACTCGCTCCAGCCACGCACGCAGCCCGTGTCGGAGACTATGCACAAGCGAAGCGATGGCCTGGGTCGTCAACGGAGGTCAAACCACGTCAACGACACGTCCTCGAAGCGGCAGCGGCTGTCATCCGATCTTAGCACTTTTTTTTTTTAAAAAAAAATCGATCTTAGCACTAAAAGGCGATATCTATTATTAATGCAGTACAAGTTGTAGTAAGCCATGTGCCGGCACTCTGTCACTCCAGGAGCGGAGCATGTGTTGGGGCCGGGGCAAGTTTGATGCTTCGTCCCGTCACCCGCCGCCGCCGGGAATGATTAATTTTTAGCACAGCAGCACACAGAGCAGAGGCCCCGGTCGTCAACGCACGTCAGTTCAGGTCAACAAACACACTTTTCACCAGTCGTAGCACGACGGTGTTAGCACGAGAAATTACTACTAGTCGGTCATCCGATCTCAGCACGAAAAGGCGGTATCAACAGCCCTGTAACCTGCTCCTGGGCCCCGCCCATACCATAAGAACTGGACGGGCGTCTGTTCTGAAAGCTGTCGTTAATGGCGGCATGTTCTTCATCTTCCTCCTTAATCACACGAGGTCTGATATTCGTCGCCGATATCTTCAGTAACCAGTACCACTGTAGTGTGTCACGGACGCTGCTTTGCTTACGGCGATCGCCTTTTGACAAAGCGCGCGCCCAGGGGCCAGGCCACAGCCATTCTCCCTCCATCTACTCGCGAAATTTAAAAGCGGGCGAACGAAGCGAAATGAAAGCAGGATCCCCACTGCAAGTACACAATGCACCCCACTCATGTAGTCATATCTCACTCGCAACGCATCAGCATCGCACTTCACACGTCCATGTGAGCTCAGGGGAGGACCATTCAGTCACCGGTCATCGTAGATGCACGCGCATCAGTCACAAAACCACTTGAAAAAGAGGAGAGAAAAAAACCTTCCCATTGACCCACTGCAATGCTTCAGGAAAGAGGGGAAGACGATAGTGAGAGGAGCAGAAAGGGTGAAGAAGGCCAGAGAAGTAGAGAACTCTGAGGCAGAGTTCCAGACTTCCCGTATAGCATACGTAGCTAATATACTACTTAATTATACAGCTCTTCCATGCTGGAGTATACTACAGCTAACAGCAACGATAAAAACACCACTGATACCTTACGGACTTATGGTCCACGGAGCGATACCTTACAAGAACACCGAGGCTGTGTTCGCTTCACTAGCACCAGCTCCCGCCTGCTCCGCCGTGATCGATCGGTCTCGCACTCCAGGTCACTGCAATGGCGCCTGCACCGTCACCACGATCGGGCTGCGGACGACGTGCCGGCCGTCGCTCCACGTCAGCGCGCCGCTCCGCACCTGCGAGCTCCCGGGCTCCATCCTCTCCCCGGGCGCCACCGCGGCCTCCACCCGCACCGTGAAGCTCAGCCGCTGCCCGTCGCGCCGGAACGCCAGCTGCCGGGGCTGCACCGTCACGTTGCACCCCTCGGGGGCGCTGACCGACGCACGGTACACCGCCGGCCCACCCCCGACGTTGGTCGCCCTCCGGATGAAGTGGGTCCGCATCGTCGTCGCCCTCCCGGTGCCGGCTTCCGCGGCAACGAACGTGGCGGAGAGGGACGGGTAGTTGAGGTTCCCCGCGTGCCCGGCCCGCCGCGCGCCGCGGCAGTCCGCCTGGCGCCGCGTGATGGCCCGGATGTTCTGCTCCGTGTAGTTGAGGTTGCAGAGGAAGCTGACGTAGTCCATGGGGGAGATGTCGTAGACGAGGCCCGGGTCCATGGCGCGCATCGGGTCCACGTGCCCGGCGCCGAAGTCGAACGCGCCGGCCACCGCGCCCGTCGACTCGTCCACCATCGTCCCGTTGCTGTTGTCCCTCACGTACGCGGTGGTCATCAGCGCCGACTTGATCGCCGCCGGGCTCCAGGTCGGGTGCGCCGCCTTGAGCAGCGCCGCGAGGCCGGAGACGTGCGGGCAGGCCATGGAGGTCCCCGACAGGATGTTGAACTCGGTGCGCCGGGTGTCTGAGGGAATGCCGGCCGGGCCGACGCCGCTCGGCCACGCGGCTAGGATGTTCAGGCCGGGGGCTATCAGGTCCGGCTTGAGAATCTCCGGGGACTGCGGGTTCGGGCCCCGCGCCGAGAACGCGGCCACCACCGGCGCCGGGTGCACGCCGAGGTGGGTGCCTTCGAACACGATGGTGCCCGTGGCCGGCCTCTGCTTGGTGGACGACGCGATGTACTTGCGGAGCTTGTCGCCCGCGGCCGCGCCGACGGCGGTCGCCGGCAGGACGTGGCAGTCGGCGACGAGGCCCTCGCCGTCGAAAGCCCCGTTCGCCAGCACCATCCCGACGGCGCCCGCGCGGCGGACCACGTCGCCCTTGGCGGCGCGCGAGTTCACGCCGCGGTCGCACACCACGATCTTGCCCCGCACCGCAGCCGGGTCCAGCGACCCGTCGAGGCACATCGACGCCGAGTAGCCGTCGGCCGCGGACGAGGCCCCGCCGCTGGCCCCCGCGTACACCAGCTCGTACATCTTGCTGGGCTCCAGCGCGGGGCCCCCGTACACGCTCACGCCGTCGAGAACCTGGCCGTCGCCGAGCCGCACGTT
Source organism: Setaria italica (assembly GCF_000263155.2). Taxonomy (NCBI): domain Eukaryota; kingdom Viridiplantae; phylum Streptophyta; class Magnoliopsida; order Poales; family Poaceae; genus Setaria; species Setaria italica. The sequence continues at coordinate 29,345,546 of NC_028455.1, read as the reverse complement.
GGCCGGGAACGCGCGGTCCATGGACCCGGCCCCGACGGTGGCCATCCAGGGAGCCACATTGGTCACCGTGAGCCCGCCGGGGCCGCCGTTCCCGGCCGAAGCCGACACGACGATCCCGGCCTCGGTGGCGCCGAACGCCCCAATGGCAATGGCGTCGAGGTAGTACGGCACGACGACGCCGCCGACGCTGAGCGAGACCACATCGACGCCGTCCGCAACAGCCGCGTCGAAGGCCGCGAGGATGTCGGAGTCGAAGCACCCGCCGGACCAGCACACCTTGTACGCGGCGAGGCGCGCCTTGGGCGCCATTCCAGCAGCCACCCCGCGCGCGTACCCGAGCGTGGACGCCGGGAACACGTACCTCCCCGCGGCGATGGACGCGGTGTGCGTCCCGTGCCCGTCGGTGTCAAGCGGGGACCTGACCTCGGCCGTCTCGTTCATCCGCCCCGAGGTGGCCTCGTACCCCTTGGAGAAGAACCGCGCGCCGACGAGCTTGCGGTTGCAGGAGGTCGGCGGGAACCCGGGCCCCGACGCGCACACCCCGCGCCACCGGGGCGGGACGGGGCCGAGGCCGCGGTCGTGGAAGCTGCGGTGCGCGGGGGAGATGCCGGTGTCGACGATGGCGATGACGAGGTCGGCCCCGAAGTCGGAGTCCGCCAGCAGCGCGGAGGGCGGGGAGGACAGGAGCCCGAGGAACCGCGGGGAGCGGGTTGTGGCGAGGCGGCGCACGCGCTCGGGCACCACGGCCGCCACCCCGGGGGCGGAGGCCAGCGCGGCGGCAGCGGCGGGGGACATCCGCGCGGAGAAGCCGTGGAAGGCGGCGGAGTAGGTGTGGATCAGCGGGCCCCCCTCCGGCCACTCCCCCGAGCCGTCCCCCGCCACCGCCGCCGACAGCACCGCCGCCTCGTACCAGTGCGCGTGAGTCGGGTACACCGACGGCTTCGCGTCGGCGTCCACCCGCACAATGTAGGTCCGCTCCGCTCCCCTGCCGCCGGCGTCGTCCGCAGCGACGCCGCCCGCCGCAGCCGCGAGAGCCAGCAGCAGCAGCAGCAGGACGGGGTAGTGGTGGTAGTAGCAGTGGAGCCGCATCTGCAGCGCCATCTGGGGCAATGCTGCCGGATCGGGCGGCGGCGGAGTGGGTGGATTGTAGAGCAGGGAGCGGGGGAAAGCGGAAAGCGAGGCGCCTCGCTGCCACCTCGGGTAAAGAAGAGGAGGAGGAGGGGGAGGTGGCAGGCCAGATGCGGTGGTGGCGTGCGGTGCGGTGCGGTACGGGGAGGCAGCAGAGCAGGGACGGGACGGGGACGGGGGGAGCGGTGACGCGGCGCGGCCGCGGATATGGCCGCACTGGAGGGTCGTCTGGGGGTGGGAGAGACGCTGAGTGGGAGGAGTGGAGGAGGATGGATGGGCCGACACGGGCGTGGGCCACAGCGTGTTGGGTCTCCGGATCCAACGGCTTGTTTGTACGTGCGCGCGGGCGGGCGCCTGGCTGTGGCTGGGGGCGGCGTGCGTACGCTTGTGGGTTGCGACTGCTACTTGCTGCTGGTCACGGGTGGGAAGGAGAGGACGACGGGCTTGAAATGGCAGGCCAAGGTAGATTTTGGAGCCTGTAACAATCCGGTGCGATTCACCGGCACGCATGCCATGGCTCGAAGAACTGCTACTACTATTTGCAGTCGATTTACTTTCAAAAAACCATTTGCAGTCGATTCCATTCTGTGTTTTGCTGGGGTATAGGCGCATAGCTGGAGTCAACTTGGGCACTATTTTTGGTCATCTGTCCGTCCGTCCATGGCATTCATTTGCCGTGGTCACTGTTGAAGTTGCCAGGAGCGCGAGGGCCATGCATGGCCATTCCATTCTCAAGTCGTGACTCGTGAGGCATCGCATCCCAGTTGCCATTTCCAGCGCGAAGGCAAAGTTGGCTCTTGTCTGATTGTCTCCGTGGGCTGTGGCCTGTGGCCGTCCAAGCCGACAGATTCGCACGTAACTGGAATGCAATGCAAGAAATCGAACTGAAAAGGTGAGATGCGCACAGGACCGATCAGAATTGGAAACACCAAGGGCAGGGCACGTCTCACTGCTCGCGCCCAGTTGCAGGAGATATTGCTCCGCTCTCATCGCTGGCAACCACCCAAGAAGAACGACCAGCTTGACTGACGGCGACGGGCAAGCTGTGCGTGGCACGGTGGCAGCGTGGGAAGCCAAGAAAAAGCCTTTCGAGTTTCCATCTCCAATGCAAGGATCTGGCATTTCCCGCGGTCACCCAAAGGCCGGAGCCACCGGTTACAATGGGAAAAAAAAAGAGGGAACCGCACCTGTTTGACGACCTACTGTGAAACACGTTATCATTGGTTGGATCTTCTCCCTCTCACACCTATCACACCTATTGTATAAGAATAAGTAAACAAGATACAATGTAGGTGAAGCTTCTCTTTATTTCTCATATCGATGTATTACAACAAGGGGTGCTCCTCCGATACACACACCGAACTAAGCCTAGATTTTTGGTAAGAGCCCACGAGCAATCGGACAAGAACTAGGACTTCTAGTCCTCCTTTCCTTCTATACTAAGTCCGGTTATTTTACAACACTCCTCCTTGAGCGATTACCGCGAATGTATATGCCTCGTCAAAAACTCCATCCGAAAACCTAGTGGGAAAAAATGGTTCTTGTAGAAAAGAGTACATATCAACCGCAATTGTATTGCACATGTTGCCTCATCAAAAACCTTATGTGAGAAACCTTCGAGTAAAAACTCACAAAGAGGAAAAGAGTACAACATTAAACCTTCATGGTTTTATAGTGTTCTATAGATGCTATTCTTCATGAATAGTAATCAATCTTCAGGATCTTGCAATAAAAATCTGCATGATCTAAGTAAACGAGTGGTATACCTTCATAAAAAATTCAATATTAATCATCGAGTTGATTCCTTCTAGGTAGAACTTAAAAGATTTCATGTCTAAATATGATTAAAGATATGCTCCCCCTCAGGGCAACATCCTTTGAACTTCAGTGTTCAAAATGCCATAGTCACATTCTTATAAATGTGCATGAGTACAATACTTAGTCCTTCAAAGACTTAATTTTTAATTCTTCTAGATTATATTAGGAGCAATGCTTCAAGCACTAGTAACCACTTATTTAAATGTGCAACACAAAATAAAATTTTATCCTTTCATAGGAATATGGGGATAATGAGTTGCAAATTTGCATGTCTTCTAGATATTACATTTCAAAATTCAATTAGTGAAATAATAACAACTCTATTTAAGTAGATTCTAAGTTAACCAATGATCTATTTAGTAGATCTTCTGAATCTGGATCAGTCTTCATTTGGCATTTGAGGGGATAATTCAATTTGCCAATCACCAATATACCTTCAACGGTATGTGAGGATACTTTCTATCATATGATTCCTCACCATATTATTAATTCAATTACTTGGGTCGGGATGAATTTTCATTCATATCTTTGGGATTATTGGTGTTCATTCAGGAATTGACTGATAAGTCATTCATTGACTATATCCTTTAAGGATTTCCTAATTCTTCGAGAATAGTATTTCTCTTCCGTGAGAAATTCTCTCATGCAAGAGAGAAGTGATTTGCATGACCCTTTTTAATTTGAGCACTTCTATGAGCTCTTTTATTTGGAATGTTTATTCACAATTATGACTTTATTTCTTTCGAGTATTTGCTCTTCTAGAGACTATTAATATTCATTTAGGAACATTATCAACCTTAGACATTCAATACTTAGTATGAAATTTAACTTCTATTTGTTGTGATTTTTATTCCTTCGAGGAATGATGAGTCCTTCAAGGATTATCTCTTATGGATTTTCAAAATCTATCTATTAACTACATAATATATATTTCATTCATTCTTTCCATATGCAAGATATGTAGCAGAATATTCATTCATATATAATGGGAGTTTACTTGTCTTTTGAAAGGCTTATGAACCATTGCATTTCACCATGTCATTATTTCATAACGATTCATCCAATTTGAACTTCCAAGTTCAAATACTTTCTTCATGGTTCAACCTCAATTGCATTCTTCAATTCAACCCAACATGAGTGCTTCATGCAACTCTGCCATGGACTTTATTTATGGATCCATATTCTCGTTAGAGAAATATTTGCAATGATAGAGGTAATGTTGTCGACATTCATTATTTTCTCTCCCATATCTTCAGGATAAGACTATGATATAGTCAACTAGTATATGCTATCCCAACACAAAATACTAAGCGCGGTTTATAGTGTTAGGCATTCATCTTCATGATGATTATATGATATAGTCAACTAGTATATGCTATCCCAACGGTCTTTTATGTAGAATTCTACGGAGATTTCAATAATTTTTTTGACAAGTTCATTTGGTCCAAAACCAACAGGCATCCCCATAGATTTTAAATTAACGATCAAATCATTTGCCATGGTGAGTATACTATTAAATACCTGGGATATACCACACATAGCATTCTATTTACTACAAGTAAACTTAACTTCTGGTTAATAACTTCAAGTTGTTTCTCCAAATTTCCAGTTTCCCATTTGTGAATATTCATTATGTGCACATTCTCACTGGGATAAAGTCCTTCAGGGAGTTTCACTTCAAGTGTGTTTTCCACATCAGGTGGTGCCCTTCATAGGCTTCCTCACATTTTAATTTTTTGGCATTATACTTCACTTCATGCGAGTATGATTGATTGCGTGTTTCTATTCCTGCTTCAAGCTTCCAGGAATATTATGAAAATCATTCTTCCATTGAATACAAGGCATTCAAATGTTCATATAGGGTTTCTCTTCCCCTAATGTCAGTATTACATCTTCATAAATATAGCATACTTCCAATGATATCCCCATGAGCTTAATGTAATGGAAATTCAGATCCATATTTCTCCAACTTCAAGTTGATTCCCATTTGTATGCTAAGATGGTGAAATAAAATTTTACGCACTTTATTTTAAGATTTAGGGGTTATTTGTTATGCAGTGTGCTAGACATCACTAATACATTTACCAGTTTGGTACGTTCTACATACCAATAATCTACACATCTTTAAGTCCACAGAACTATTATGTTGCCTAGCTTCTTTATTTATTTAGCCCAAAATATTCAGCTAAATACTCATACCATATACTTCAAGTATTTTTATAACTAAACTTCTAGTTTAAAATTTATGCAAAATAAAATCTACATGGAATTTCTTCTAAAAATTTAATTGCTCATTCATTCAAGAATTCCCCATGTGCTTTTGCATCCATAATGTAATTATTTCCCACACAATGGGCTAACATGTCTATTTTCTTTTCATTTTTTCCGCAAACACATTCTAATTGGGCAACCAATTTCTAATTGGATAAATTTTCTATCAGATCAATTATAGACTGGTTTGCTTCCCCTGATCTTAACCTTCTTGACTAAAGATTCGTTAATGACTACTAGTCATTTTGCACATGTGTATTTAATACACAGATTTATCAGCATTCTAGCTGAGTGATAGAGTGCTATGATGATTTACTGACCATCTTGTCAAAGTGGGAGCTACTTCTCAACATAACAAGTTTTGAATGAGCACAACATGCAAGCTGGTGCAATGATAGGAATAGCATGATGGCTACAAGCCAACGAGAAGCGAATTTTGATGTGATGCAGATATCTTCTCCGGGTTTGCCTCAATGCCGCGATGGCTAATGATGAACCCGAGTAATTTGACGAAAGGTACTCCAAAGACGCACTTAGTAGGATTGAGTTTCCATCGGAAAGCGCGGAGACTGGAGAAAGTTTCCTCCAAGTCAGCAATGAATTCCTCCCGGTTTCTTGTTTTGACGACGACGTCGTCAACATAAGCTTCGACGTTGCGATGAAGTTGCTTTTCGAAGCACATCTATATAGCCCTTTGATAAGTTGCTCCTGCATTTTTTAGTCCGAAGGACATTGTTTTGTAGCAGAAGGCTCCAAAGGGCGTGATGAACGCTGTTTTGGCTTGATCTTCCTCTTCGAGGCTTATCTGGTGATAGCCGGAGTAGCAGTCGAGGAAGCATAGCAAGGCGCACCCAGCGGTGGAGTCAACCACTTGATCGATCCTGGGTAGCCCAAAAGGATCTTTCGAGCAGTGTTTGTTAAGGTCGGTGTAGTCGACACACATTCTCCATTCGTTGTTTTTCTTACGAACAAGCACAGGATTGGTGAGCCAGTCAGGATGAAAGACTTCTTTGATGAATCCTGCCGCGAGTAGCTTGGCTAACTCTTTTTGATTGCTCCTCGTCTGTCCTGAGCGAACCGGCGTAGTCGTTACCGTTTTGGAGTAGCTTTGGGATCGACGTTGAGAGAATGCTCGATCAGTTCCTTGGGCACACATGGCATGTCGGCCGGCTTCCAAGCGAAGATATCATGGTTAGCCCGAAAGAAACTGACGAGCGCAAATTCCTATTTAGGATCCAGCCCTGTTCCGATCAGGGCTGTCTTGGAAGGATCACCGGTCTGGAGGTCGACCGATTTGAAGTCTTGCTCACTGGCGGGTTTCACCTTTGTGGAGCCCGACTTGTTTTCTGGGATCTCTAGTTCAGTGGGATGGAGTTTCTTTGAAGCTGTGAAGACTTGCTGCATGGGACTAGGAGATTGAGTAGTCGCAGCAATTTCCACGGCTTCGGTGTCGCACTCGTAGGATCTCCAGAGATCTCCTCGTAGCGTGAGCTCCCCTTTGGGGCCTGGCATTTTGAGTACCAGGTAGACATAATGTGGTATGGCCATAAACTTGGCGAGTGCTGGCCGTCCCAGTATAGCATGATAAGATGTCTCAAAGTCGGCGACCTCGAATCTGATGTACTTAGTGCGGTAATGTTCCTTAGTTCCGAAGGTGACTGGAAGGACAACTTGTCCCAGTGGTATAGCCGCGTTTCCGGGCACAATGCCGTAGAAAGGTGAATCCGTTGGGGTAAGCATTTCAGTGACGTCGAGGCACATTTTCCTTAATGTCTTGGCGAAGATAACATTGAGGCCGCTTCCGCCGTCGATGAGTACTTTGGTAACTTTGATCCTGCCACAACTGGATCCAGGACTAGTGCGAAACGGCCTGGTTCTGAAAATTTTGTCCATTGGTCTTTTCTGCTAAAAGAAATTGGAACCTCCGACCATTTTAACGGTGTGGGGTCCGTCGGCTCGATGGCCATGATCTCCCTGAGTACGAGTTTGTTAGCTCGCTTGGATGCAGTGCCTGGAATGCCGCCGAAAATGACGTTGACAGTTTTTGAAACTGTTTGGAAATCGCCGTCCTCATTTTCGTCGTTGCGGGCTTTATTTTTACCCTTCTCTCTGTTTTTGGTGTACTCTTCAGGAGTTGGTGGTGCGGGTTAGTCTTGCATGATACGACGCATGCTGTAACAGTCTATTGCGGAGTGCTTGCTAGTCGGATGCCATGGGCACTGCTTTTTGAGCAGCTCTGTGAAGGTTGGCCCTTCGTCGTTTCTGCGGTGTCCCTTTTTTCCAGAGCTGGTCATGGCGGCAATGGTGTTGTCGGGCTTCTTTTTGCGATTGTGATTACCCGGATAGGAGTTCCGAGCATTGTTATGCCGAGTTCTATCTGTTTCATTGTTGTGGTTATTGTCGCGTCCGCGGTTACAGTGGGAACCGAACCGTTCTCGCTCTTTGTCCTCTTCATCAGCCCACTGTTGTACCATGACTTTGAGTTCTTTGACATCAGCTGGTCGTCGGCGACCGAAGTCTTGGTATGTTCGTCGATCATAGAGTCCATTTTGGAAGCACTCAATGACGTCTGCTTCAGAGATGTCCACTATGGTAGCCTTCTTTTCGAAGAACCGTCGCAGATAGTCGCGTAAGGTCTCGCCCTCTTTCTGCTTAATTTGTCTTAAGTCGATTTTGTTGCCTGGTCTAGCCATGGAGCCTGCGAAGTTGTTGGTGAAAGCCTTTGTCAAGTCTGCCCAAGAATCAATGGACTTGAGCTTGAGTGACTCGAGCCAGGTCAGTGGTGCGGGTTCCATGCATATGGGAAAGTGAATGACTTTGGTGTCGTTATTGCCCCCGGCTGCTTGGACGGCTAGCGAGTAACAGCGTAGCCATTGAACTGGGTCTTGCTTGCTCGTCGTATTTGGTAATTCCAGTTGGCTTGAACTTTTCGGGTAGTTTTGTTTTCATTACCCGGTTTGTGAAAGCAGGAAAATGGTTGTAGCTGTCGACTTCGTTCGCGCCGACTGTTGAGAATTTCTCGCAAATCGCTGAAGTTGGACATCTCGCGAATCTTCCAAGTGGGGCGGATACTTTTAACCGAGTTGGTGCAGCTGACCTCACCAACATCTTTCTGTTGAGTAGGAGCTTTGTGCTTGCTTGGACCTTGGCTGTGTTGCCGGGGTTGGTTGACTCCATCTTCGTTTCGTGGGGCGGCATTTTTATCTGTCGCTCCCCTGCTACCTTCTTGATGAGATGTGATACGAGGAACGGACGGGATTGGTGATTCTTTGTCGAGTAGCTTGTAAGCTTGCTCCGTGAGTTGTGCAATTAGTCCGTTGCCGCGCTGCACGAGTTGAGCTTGTGGCTGCGTTATCCTTATCCTGAGGCATCAATGTCATCAAAAGGTTGATTGAAGCGATAGCCGCGAGTGGAGTATTGTGCTCCTGAGCCTGGACTGCGTTGAAAGCCCTTTCAAGATTTGTAATAGGAATGTTTGTAGCCATCGACTGTCGTCTCTCAGCTCGGGTGACATTGCGTGCCCTTCGTTGGTTGCGCTGCTCGGAAGTTTCACCGTGAGGGGCGTCAGCTGTAGACTCATCTTCGGAGATGTTGTCGATTTGTGCTATTCACCTGGGGGTTCTGTTCTGGCTAGTACACGGGTTGTTATTCTAAGTAATAACAAGTATCTCCCTATCGGAGTAGTAGCTTCCGGAGCTTGATGTTGCAATCTCTGTGTAACTTTCTCCGCGGTCGGAAGTGAGTGGAACGCCTTCTTGATATGGTAGGTTGTCTATATGGGCGACAAGGCGTGAATCGTAGTCACGGTCGAGAAGAGAGGGTCGCAATCCCGGCCAGTGGATGAATCTGCCTTGAGATGTCGAAGTTATTACCAACCCTTGGGCTGGACCAGATAATGGTATCTCTGGTGAGTAGGATGAGTCGGAGTCAACATCTTCGTCGTGCCCGAGTTCGACTTGAGTTTTAGCAAGAAAACCTTGATGGACTTTGGTTGCGTTGCGGAGTCCGTACGGGAACCGCGTTGAAGTCAAAACTGATTTGGATGCTGACTGGGGTCGTCGAATCCGAAGCGAGTCCGACCCTGAGTCCAGGGGTCGGCTGAGCCCGACCCTTTGGAGGAGTAGCTCCGCCTCACCCGACCCCGAGTGAAGCTCCGCCTTGCCTGACGCTGAGTCTTGGGGTCGGGAGTACCCGACCCCTGAGCGGAAGGTTGGAGTAGTCCGAGGCGAAGTCGAATCCGATGCGTAGTCGAACTCGAACTCGTTGACTTTGAAATCTTGATTTTTTCTAGTCAAATCTTCTGGTTTCTTCTCCTGAGCGTCGACGATCTGGCGCCGGAATGATCCCGAGCCTTCGGTGATGCAAAGCCAGGATCCAAAAACGAAGGTGATGCCGGCTTCGATGAAGAAGACGGGCCTGATGATGATCTGTGCCATTGAGTTCGCGCTGAGAAACTCGACGAGTCCCCCTACCTGGCGCGCCAGCTGTCGGTGTTTTAGACCAGCAACCCGCCTAGGGGGTACCCTAGGTGGTCTTTTATGCGGTAAGGGTCATCGAGAATCAAGGAATCAATGGTGACGCAAGGAACACGATTTAGACAGGTTCGGGTATACCCTATGTCCTGTGTGCCTGTGTGTTGGTTTGTATTGATGTCGAAGAGATAGATCGATAGATGTCTTGAGGGGGGTCCCTGCCCGGCCTTATATACGCGGGAGGGCAGGGTCACAAGTCTGAGTCCTAGTCGGCTACTATTACAGAGTTCTACTCGGTATTGGCCCGAGTAGTTTTCCATAAACATACAAGACTAGTTCGAGAAGGATACGCCCATCCTTGTTCTGACCTTGTTCGAGTACGTCCCTTGGTGGGCCGTCTAAGGCCTACTCGTGGACCTGAGGTGTATGCCCAACAATGTCCATGCAAAGACTTCTGATTAATGCAGGTCCTCACATTAGTGTGGAATAACTTAACTTTGTCATTCTGAGTGACATAGTGATATCAGGATTACAAAGCTACGCAGAGCTACATTCTTAGTCATTACAGTGACTATGGCTACGGGCCAACTTGCACATTGATTGTCCATCAATATAACAGGATGAGGCTCTAAACCAACAATCTTACAGGATTAGGGACATGCCTATTAAAATATTTTGTTTTCAAATTTACCACATTGTTCATATGCCTCTAAATCCCCAATTTCTCCCCCTTTTCATACTACAATTGCACTTCATGTGATGCTATGCTTCAAGCATGATCTAATTACGTCATATATTCTATAGAATTAAGTTATACTGCTAGTATATATAAGGTATGGATGAAATCCATATAGTTGTACATTAAGTGTACAACAATATAATTTAGGTAAAATAAACTTCAAGTTAGAAGGCTCATGTATTCAGTAGATAGTCGAGTAATATACAACTTCATGGCTAAACTGAATCTTCCAAATTCAATTAAAAAGCATGTATATTACTAGTTAATGTGCTTCATGGAAATTCAATTTCCGTTCTACCTGGATGGTAGCAATGCACAATAACTACTACCTATATGGGTTACTTGAGACTTTAGTGTAAAATAATTTCAAATAATTATCAAATAGGCAATTTAAAGCAATTATTTACAATATTCAATATGTAGTTCTTTTATGTATTCCATGAGATTAAAAATTATTACTATAATTAAAAATTGCTATAAGCAAGTGGGCACAATATAAGGTGAGAAAAAACTATACAGAGGTAAGAAATACCAATTTGTTCAATTTGCCTTTCTATTTTGGGAATGATTCTTAAACTAATGCTAAACTTCTAGTCTTAAAGCAAAAGGTAAGTGCTTACTCTTCATGAGTTATAACAAAATTCTTCAGGAATATAACTTAATTATGCAACTTACGTAGGAAATTCCATTTATAGGTTTATAGGGTGACTATGAAACTTCTTTGTCTCAATGCATCTCTCCCTGAACCTAACATTACTTCTGGAATATATATTATTTCCCTTCCACTTCCGTGTTTTATATAAATTTTGATTGCATAATATTTTCTATATTGAGTTTATGCATATTCTTCTTGAATTGCAAATCTGCCAATGTGGCAACATATAATGTGATTCTTAAAGAAAACATATTAATTCTGCATAACTTCATGTTATTATGAACTCAAATAGTTGACATACTTCTTAAGAATTACTGCTATTGTAAAATCATAATGTCATGTTGGGAAGTCAGGTAAAATAACTTTCAGAGTTATATAGCATTTCTTCTGGAAATTACATGGTGCTAGGCATAAAACAATATTACACTTCTTCAAGAAATAATGGATTTCATGCCACATCCTACATTATTCATTCAATTGCTATAGGCACACTTCATGTGTTTAAATGCATGAAACAAGTGCAAAATTAATTAGTGTTGGTTAATCTATTCAATTGAAAATTTATATAATTTCTCAGAATTTTTCTAGCAAAAATATTTACCCCATTCACAAAATTGCCAGGAAAAACATTTAAATATGACACTCTTAGGGTATTATGTCTAAGGATCTTCAAGATTGGGAGATGTCATAAATCTAAAACTATTTTCTATGATTAAAGATAATTTTCTAGCCACTTTAGGGATTAATGGTTCAATTTTTTAGAATTATATGTCCATTAAGCATGCTAGAAAAAATCGAAATATGAGCCTCAAGGGGGTTTCAAAAATTAGACAGCTCATATACCTAAAACCATATTTCTATGATTAAAGGCATTATTTACTACATTTATGTGCAATTATAACAAATATATCATAGAATCAGTAAGTATAATTCATGAAAATCAATTTACGGGGGCGTATACTTAAATCCATAAAAATCAGGGTTTATACTGCTAGTATATAGGCCTACGTTTGAATTTTTCTGAAATGCAAGGAGTTTTCCACAAAATGCCCATGATCCACACTTAATTTGTTTTGTGTTCATATGCTTTCCGTGGACCCTTCGTGGGTTCTTCCTGCCCGGCCCTTCTTCCTACTAGTTCCATCGGAATCGAAAAAGGCATTGACGACCATAGGTTTCAACCCTGGCCGCCAGCCCGTCACCGGATCTCCTCTCCTTTCTACATCAGGTAAAGATGCTTGTGGTGCCGGCGACAACGGCTTCAAGCCGACCACTCCCCCTCATCCCGATGCACCACATGATGCGTGAATGTTCGAGCGGGCGAGGGAGGTAAGCATGTGTGTGGGCAGGCGAGGAGACTGACGAGCCGATGGTGCCGACTGGCATGCAGGCAGCGAGTGGTGTCACCTTGTGGCTGCGTCGTCATGCAAACGTGCAGACATCGCCGGCTCGCGTGCGGGTGAACAATCGATGCCGACGGGCGTGCAGCCCTAGCTCGCCGGTGGGCGAGCGGGTTGCAGTTCGCTATGAGCGACTACACGCGGCGGTGCTCGGCTACAGTCCATGGGCTGTGGTGGTGTGGCTTCGGTGGTGCACACGTTCGGGCAAGCAGTAAGATGAAAGCACGGGCGCGCGGCTGCTCACAGATATTTAGCTCTGACGAGATTGACATGGCTACCGATAGTGCTCTCTACATGGGACGTCAGGCACGGATGCGGATGGGACTCTATTTTGACACGGGTTCTGGCGATGTGCTCTAGAAACAGGGCACGGTTAGGTGTCACCGAAGGCAACAAATCTTTAGTTGTCACCTTCTATCTGGCGGGTGCGGTAGTTATTTATTTCCATCCGAGGCACAGGCACCGCGCAGTTTACAGACATGGCGTACTGTACGATAAAAAACTAGGCTGCTCAGTACTAATTGCCCTAAAAAAAGATAGAATGGATGCATGCATGTACAAAAAATAAAAAAGTGATGATATCACCCGCATGCATGCGAATCGGATGTTTACAAAAGTCATAAATCTTACACCGAGCATCAAAATTAAATTCTGATTGCACTATTGAGTTTCTTACAATAATACCTTCACAACAAGATCCCACTTCACTATATTTTGATGGATTTTTTTTATTCTTATTTTTTAAGGTTGCATATTTTCTGGGAGGCACGTACACGTGGAACAAATTCTACAAAACTCATGGAATAAAACAATCAGACGCATCGAACAAATTATACGAACTCACAGAACAAAAAAATATATACCCACACGCATGCAGGTTTGAAATTTTAAAAAGTCAAAAATCATAAACCAAGCATCCAAATTGGATTCCGATTGCACCACAGACTTTCTTTTGACAACATCTTTAAAACAAGATCACACTTGACTATGTTTGGATAAAACTTTTTAAAACTATTTTTTATATATAATATTAGTTCTGATTACAAGGAACAAATACTTGAATACTTAGAACAAATGATTGTCTAATGCGAACAAAAAAACAACATGGTGAACAAATGAATATAAACAGCGAATAAAATATTGAATATCAAGAACAAATAATTTGTATTGTGCTAATAATAAAAGAGATGTACATTTTACAACCATAAAAGATTGGAAATTTGATTGCAAAGGACAAAATAGAAGAATATTAACATCAAGTTGGAAGATTTTTTCAGAAAAATTATATGAACTATACTTAAAAAATAAATAATTATACTTATCAAACAAATTATGTGAACTCACGAATCAAATTATAGAACTTATGGAACAAAATAGTTGTACACATCGAACAAATTATATGAACTCGTGAAACACAAGACCTATATACCTCGAACAAATTCCAGAAACTCACCGAACAAATATTTATACATTTAGAACAAATTATATTAACTCACTGAACAAAAAGTTATACACTTTGGAACAGATGCATTGTGAATATAGAACAAATATTGCAATCCATTAGCTTACATGATTGGCTCATGGATTATAATTGCTATAAAAATAAATAAATGATTATGCATAAAGAATAAAGTGAACATATAATTTTATACTGCAAACAAATACATGTACATATATAGAAAAAGTAACTCTACTAGTAATAATCAGAATTTTATAGTGAAATAATTTAAAATATAAAATTATAAGGCACCCTTCACTAATTATGTACTTAAAAAACATATGCAGGATCATAAATCATGAAAGGGACAGAGTAATAACTAAAAATAAGACAAAGAAAAATAAAAAATGAGCAAAAACAAAGATAAATTATATAGCCAAGAAAGAATATATTGGAGAAAATTAGAAATGAAAAACAAAAAAATGAAAGAAATGAATACAAAGGAAAACAAATAAAAAGAGAAAAAAGAAAGAGAAAAAATTGGAATCAGCTTTAAAAGCGGCATGCACGCATGTGTGGTGCTGCGGGAGAAGAAGGAAGGAAATAAATGAAAGGAACACTAAATCCGCGAACAAAAAGGTCCACGAGCAACCGAATATACTAATACATACCAAGGAAAATATCTATCTTTACCTATTATTAAAGCAAGTAATGCCTCTGCTCGGATTTTCGTACGTCGTGGTAATTTTGCAGAAAAACCCCTGATGTTTTGTGTAATCAACCCGCAGTCCATTATTATGAATAGTCTGGGTGTCGGATTGAAAAAGGAGGAAAGAGAGGGGGTTAAAGGGGAAAGTTCTTCTCTTTCTCCGAAACCGCTCCCGTCTCCGCCATGGAGCGCGCCGACGAGGCGCCGCGGGGCTCGGGGGCCTCACACTGTGCCGCTCCGCCGTGCAGGCCGCCTGCTACCGCTCCCGTCTCCGCCATGGAGCGCGCCGACGAGGCGCCGTGGGGCTCGGGGCCCTCACGCTGTGCCGCTCTGCCATGCAGGCCGCCTGCTACCCGCTCGCCGCCTACGCCGCCGCGCGCTATGACCGCGCCCGCGTCGTCGCCGCAGGGGCCTTCCTCTGGGCCGCCGCCACCTTCCTCGTCGCCGTCTCCGACAGCTTCGCACAGGTCGGTCGGTCCCCCCCCCCCCGAATCTCTGCTATCCCAGGGAACAGATTTGGCTAGGGAACAACGCAAGGGTGACATTATGGAGCTCTTCAGCCAGGCTCAACGGAGTAATTACTCTTCCCTTCTTTGTTCAATGTAGTTTTATGTTCTGCGACAGCTTTGAGGCTACAAGGACAACACAGTTTTCAACTAGATTCACGTCACTGTGGTTTTCTGATTAATAGGTAAAATAATTTGTACATCACAGATATCCTGTCCCTAAACAAGCAGCGGCTTCTGGCCATGGAGGAGCTGAAGAAACTGCAAGATGAAAATAAATCGCTTCTTCAGGAAATAGAAGTGCTAGAAACGGAAGTGCAAGGTGCATTCTCATTTTTCAGCATGGAGTTAGTCGGGTCAGAATCCAGATTATGAAACTGTACTTCCTTCAGATGTCATTTCATATGTCTTTCTCTTTACCTTTACACCTTTGATTTTCTCACGGGAGCCCTTTCAGGTGTCCCTCTAGAAGCAGTGCAATCATCAACATTCTGTGAGTTACTCCTGCGAATAGATACAATGGTTGTTTCTGGAATGATCTGTAGGGATACGAGGTAGGCTACGCTAGCGCAAATCAAAATTTCTACCGCGTATAACCAGGAAGAACTGCCGTATAGGGATCACGGGATTACCACTCGACGCACTACTGGTGCGGAAGATGTAGATATGCGTCGGTGCAGTGAAGACGATCACGTAGTCGTACGTAGTCGATCAACGTAGTCGTACGTAGTCGATCACGTCCAGCAGCTCCTCAGCAGCTCGTCCACGTGCACAGCAAGATCGCCTCCGGTGCCGCGGCTCGTCGTCGGCTCGTCGTGGCTCGTCGGCGGCTCGTCGATGGCTCGTCCAAGTGCTGCAGGCGCAACACCTCCAAGGTATCCACACGTGCAGGGAGGAAGCGTCGCAAGCCGGATTGCTAGATCCGCGAGTTGCAACAGGCGAGGGCGTGGGAGGCGCGGCAAGTGTGTTCAGCCAAAAGGTGTGAAACCCTAGGGCGCCCCCACCCCTCTATTTATAGGGGTTCCTGATGGGCCTCTGGATCCGAGGCCCATTAGTACTCCTAAACCTAATCCAACTCGGATCAAATCCGAATTGGGCTTCCAGCCCCTTAAGTGTGCGACCCTTTGGGTTCGGATACGTATAGACATGGCCCGAGTACTCCTACTCGGCCCAATAGTCGGTAGCGGCCTCTAGCAAGACGTGCCAACTCCTATACGCACACGAAGATCATATCAGACGAACCATCACAACATAATATACATGCTATTCCCTTTGCCTCACGATATTTGGTCTAGCTTCAAGCCGACCGCTCTTTCTCGATCCTGTGATTCGGAATCCCTTTGTAGGTTAACTCTTAACCGTACGTAGCATGGCCATGCATTTTCAGATCCGATCACTCGAGGGGCCCAGAGATATCACTCTCAATCAGAGAGGGGCAAATCCCTTCTTGATTGACCATGTCTCATAGCATGCTTCTTGACAAACCCGAAAGCTACCTTTATAACTACCCTGTTACGGCGTAGCGTTTGATAGCCCCTAAGTAGGTCAATCCACATCTAGAATACATACGACAATCTCAGGTCTAAGGACAAAGCGTATATGTTGTTTAAAGAGAGAACTACTTCTCGTGTTGGGTCAGTCCTAACACATGTCTCCACATGTGTCCACATTATTAGTTCAACATCTCCATGTCCATGACTTGTGAAACATAGTCATCAACTAATACATGTGCTAGTCTAATATTCATGTGTGTCCTCACATGAACTCCGACTAGGGACAACTTTAGAATAACCATACAAGTAAAGAGTTTCACATACAATTCACATAATTGCAAATCAATTCAAATAGCCTTTAATGGATATTCAATGAACACAATATACAAATCATGGATACAAATGGAATATCATCATCTCTATGATTGCCTCTAGGGCATACCTCCAACAGTCTCAGCATGCACGAAGCATCTGATTTAAGCGAGAAAGTTGTCGATAATAGGAGCATAATACAAAGCACTTTTTCTGAGATTCATCATGTCAACGGATCAGAAATGTTCAGATCCGTGTGTATTTTGCATATCTTGATCTCACCCCGGTTAACGAAGTCTCGAATGAGATGAAATCGCCGCATTACGTGTTTGTTCTTCTGGTGGTTCCTTGGCTCCTTTGCTTGCGCAATTGCCCCATTGTTATCACAGTAGCCACCCACTTGAGTGAGCTTGAAGATGCTCACCAAAATGGCAACTCGTTGCATTCTTCTATCATCTGCGAAGTGGCAAGAGAGTCTTCTTCTGTGCCTGCCCTCGCTTCAATTCGTCCACCTCGCTCAGGTTGCTTAGGTGTCGTTGTCTGGCGGATGCTTTGCCGCCATAGTTGGTTGTTGCTCCGGGCGGATGCTTTGCTGTCGCGGTTGTTGTGTTCGGGCGGATGCTCTGCCGCCGCGACCTTTAGCACCCTTGACGAGGTTGTACCTTTTGGTAGGTTTCGGAGGGTGGCTGCGTCTAGGTCTGTGGGTTCGAGTGTGAGCAACCAAAAATACAATTCTTTTGGGTTTTTGATTGTTGCACCAGGGTTAGAAATAAAAAAAATCATGATATTAAAAAATACTATTGATCTTTACCGTAGCAACGTACGGGCATTTTGCTAGTAGAATCAAAAATCGAAAAGGGAAAAAGAAGAGAAAGAAAAAGAAAATAAAAGGAGAAGAAAAGAAATAAAAGACAGAGTACATACCCAAGAGAATTAGAAATAAACAGAAAATGAAAATAAGTAGAAAAGAAATAGAAAACGAAACTTAAACAAAAGAGAAGGGAACATAAAAAAAGAAAAAAAAAGGCCATGCATGTGCCCTACGCATGCTGACATAAATAAGAAGGAAACAAATGAAAAAAAAACAGAGAGAGACGTGGCCATGTGCAGTTGTGCGCTATGCAACTCCGCGCTGACAGCTAACAGGCCAACACCTCCACCTGACTGACGCACGTCTGAGCGGGCCCGCTAACATCGAAAAGTTTAATGGGCCGTTTGACCCACGTTCCCGCAGCTTGTCTGCTCTTCAGGCGACACATGGTAATCCATCGCATATGCGATATATATCTCTCCTCCTACAGATATGGTATCTTCCCCCCTACAAATATGGTATCTTTCCCCTACAAATAAGAATACGCGTAGCAATATGTCTGATACGCAACTGCAAGCTGCAAGCTGTAGATTGACAGTTCACGATCACGTTAAATACGGCATCATGTAGACACACGATAACTTTTCTATTTCTGGAGGAAGGTTATAGCGACTTCGTGTCATGGATATCAAAGATATTGCTTTTCCAATCGATGCATGTATGTGATGATGAGATTAATCTTCATGTTAATCCATCCATGTATATTTCAATAGTGTTCCTTTATCTTGCATACGCACGCTAAGTCTTCATGACTAATGAGTTGACCTTCAGGGTAAATCAACGGTACCACCTACAAGGCTGGTAGCCTACGTACTACTTCCTCCGTTCCAAAATGTAGATCGTTTTGAATTTTCTAGATACATAAATTTTATTATACATCTAAATATAGTGTTATGTCTAGATACGTAGCTAAAAAAGTTAAAACGATCTACATTTTAGAAGGCAGGGAGTACACGTACTGTCACGTGCTTAGTAACATAGTGCCAATATACGAATATAAAATCACGTGCTTAGTAACATAGTGCCAATATACGAATATAAGGAAACACGCAACGTACAGAAATTACATCGACTTTGCAATTTGATCTATTAGCTACTTGCTAGTAGATTGGTTTAAGCCAGGAGTTAACCATGAATGTGAACATACGACAGGTTATGCTGGCGCATGGCCGATTAAAAAGTAGATTGCAAACAATTGCCTCGATGGCCGGAGAAACCAATCTACTAATACGTTATTTCAATAATTCATACCTCGTATTTGTATGATGCCAATTGATCTACTCCACTTGCACTACTATAGAATTTGATATCCAAGACAGTCTATCACCACCAGTTTTAGCAAACCAGTAGTGATATAGCAATTCTACAGCAAATGGAGCTGTGGGACGTCAAACCGGCAATGAAAAATACCATCACCGCCGGTTTGTATTACGAGCTATCACCACCAGCTCGTATAACAAACCAGTGGTGAAGGGGGAGACGGACCCAAAATTTTTATCCAATCTAGTTGAGTCTCCCCCCCTCGCATGCGTCCGGCACCCTCTCTCCCTTCTCCTGCATCGCCTCCCTCTCTCCCCCCCTTATCCTCTTCTCCTCTCTCCCTCTCTCCGGCCTCTCCCTCGCTCTCCCCAGTGGTCGGCGATGACCCCTCTCTCTCCCTTCCCTCCACCGGACCCTCTCCCTTTTCTACCCTCCCTCCGCCACAGCGGACCCCCTCCTTCTTCCTCCCCAACCTCCCCTCTCCTCCCCTCCGCTCACCCCTCACCTCGTGCCTGAGGCGAGGAGCGGCAGCGGGGCAAGGCGTGGCGGCGATGAGATCCCAGGTCTCTCTCTCCCTCCCCCTCCTCCTCCTCCCCTCTGCTGCCCCTCTCCTGGCCCCGCATCCCACCGCCGCACCTCATCCGCGCCGTCCGCACCTCCCCCGCGATCCACCGGCCACCCCTCGTCCCGGCCGATCGACGCGCCTCCTTGCCGATCCGGCCGGAAGGAGCGGCGGCCGGCCGGGACGAGGGGTGGCCGGCGGGTCGCGGGGGAGGCGCGGCCGGCACAGACGAGGCGCGGCGGCAGGGCAACCGGGCGGGGCCAGCGGGACGTGGGGCCAGCAGTGATACCGCTTTCTGTAGTAGTGTTGCCACGTAGGGTAGTTATCAGTAGATACATACCTCGTAGGGCATTAAGCATGGTCGTAGACATGCCTGCTTGATAGCGAGCCGGTGTAGATCCGTTCGCTGGCGACGTTGATGTAGTAGTCGACGTCGTCGAAGTAGTCATTGATGAGGATGGTGGCGAGATCGCCGGCGTCGAGCTTGATGGCGACTCCTCCGGCATGGTCGACAAAGAGCGGTCGTGCTGATAACGTGTTGTGAAACACGTCATCAACAGTTGGATCTTCTCCCTCTCACGCCTCTCACAGTAAGCATAAGGGGGTGTTTGGTTCCACGGACTAAAATTGAGTCCCTATCACATCGAATGTTTAGATACTAATTAGGAGTATTAAATATGGACTAATTACAAAACCAATTGGACATATGGAGGCTAATTCGCGAGACGAATCTATTAAGCCTAATTAATTCATGATTAGCACATATTTACTGTAGCACCACATTGTCAAATTATGGACTAATTAGGCTTAATAGATTCATCTCATGAATTAGCCTCCATCTGTGCAATTGGTTTTATAATTAGCTTGCAATTAGTTTTATAATTAGCTTATGTTTAGTCCTCCTAATTAGTATTTAAACATTTGATGTGACAGAGACTAAACTTTAGTCCGTGGAACCAAACATCCCCTAAAAACAAATAGACAAGACACAATGTAGGTGGAGCTTTTCTTTATTCCTCATCTCGATGTATTACAACAAGGGATGCTCCTTCGGTATATACAGTCCGAACTGAGCTTAGAATTTTGGTAAAAGTCCACAAACAACCGGATAAGGACCTCCGTTCCTTCTATACTAAGTTCGGTTGTTTTACAACAGACCCTTCAGCAGCACTGCGGTGCCATGTGGATGTGGGATGTGGCGACCGCGCTCCGGACAAGGGTCACGACGCGTCGGCGGCTCGGCGCCGCTGCCGGCGTACTAGCGGATGCTATGGTCGTATGGACCTCTGCGTCACAACAGAGAGGATATAATGCGCTATACTAGTCGTCATCGTCGTACGTGAATCAAATTGCGTGGTGTTAACACGGGTCATTTGGCGATCTTGAAGGTCACGTGCCGGACTGACGTTGACGAACCCGGAGTTCCGTGAAGTTTTTCCTGCGGCGGCGCCATCTACCGGTGAGAGCGCCGGTCGTTTCATGAACCGGATCGTGCTTGCCAGGTGCGAGGCACGAACCGGCCAGCTAGGTCCATGCAAACCCCGACCACGATTGCCTTGCATCTGGATGCTTTGATGTAACCACAACAGATAGTAATGCGGACATTTCAGAAAAAATCCTCACTGCGTATATGGTCACGGTATGTATAGGTAGGTGCTAGGGATGCCCTGCAAGGCTGCAACTGCAAGGCACCTCTTTCATGCTCCATGCCTCAAGCGCTGGTACTGTTATCTGCAGACAGTATAACTCGGTCATGAGCTCAAGACTGGAATTGAATCAAAGCTTTTCCTTTCCAGCCTCAAGTTCCTATGGCACCAGAAAAATGCTGGGAGGTCTAAAAAAAGGACCAATTTCTAGGTGTATCAGATTGCTTTGCAGTGCTTTCTGAGTTTCTTCTAGCCATACTGAGGCAATTCTCGTTCTGTTCAGTTGAAACGGCTGAGGAAACTAAAAAGGATCACAAACCTATATAGCCCCTCATGTCATTATCAAACATTAGACAGTTGGACTCCAGTGGAATAGTTTAATCAAGGCAATTTTCCCGCATTTGGAATGCATTGCAAAATTTCAAACGCGGCCAAGCTTAGCTTAAATTAAAGAAACGTGTCTGGCACCACACATATGCAACGAAGGTTTGTTAAGACCAACCCCATACAGGAGACGAACCTTCCAAAATTCTGTAGGAGGCTGTGGAGTGTCAACGATTCATGGTTTACATGAGAGTCCAGAGAAATCCTACTGATAGCAACATCCATACCTACTTCATGCTCGAAACCGACGTCATGTATCAGCTCCCATTGCTTCCCGGAGCTACAGCAGAAATGAAGCCAGACCTGATCAAATGCAAACTGCAACTATAAGGTACAACGTAACACTAGTAATATGTTTGTTAATTCTCTGCATGCCAACTTAAATATAAAAAGAAGCAGGGTTGCACTTGCACCATTTGGGGCACCAGTCTAGGATGACCACATTCTTGAGGCCAGCCGTATACATAACGACCACCAGCCTTAAAGAGATAAGACTAAAGACAAGTCTCAATCTTGAGACCGCCCTCAAGCAATAAACAAATGAACCATGGCTGGGATGTTGCCCCAGCTACCATGGGGAAGGTTTGTTGCCACCACTGCAGTGGCCAGGGGGATTTTTTTTTTTTTTGAGTGAGACCCACTTCAAAGCCCCGACTTGATCTCAAACATAACAAAACCATACCTCGACGCATGTGGGACCCATCTTAAGGTTCATGGAGACCTTATACACTCCTGATAGTCCAGTTCAAAAAACAAATACACTCCTGATGCCAGCCCAAGATACTAACCCTTCTCATTACACTATTTTCCTCAAGTATTACTAACTTGTTAGGGGTCTAATAGGCAAATGGCATCGTGCCATGTGTGAGCACAAAATACAACACATCAAAGGGATATTTGATCTACCTACTTTTGTAAGCAAGATGCAAGTGTTAGAATAAAACAATGGAAATTAGGCAGAAATGTTATTTGTATTTCCTTTTTCCATTTCCAAACTTTGCAATGCGACTGTGCACAAGACTAGTACCTGAAGGTATACATAGCAGCTGATAAGGAAATAGAAAATATAATATGAACATGAGCATATTTCACAAGTTCTCGGCTTACAAGATTAAACAGTAAGTTGATAGTAAATCCAAGAATAAAGTAATCAAAATAAGGACTCCCATGACATAGCAATTACCAACAGTTGTTCTGAGAATCACCCAATAAATAAATAAAACTAACAATTCTACACAAATTGACGTTAAATTTATCTGTCAAGCTCTAAGTCTCAAATTCAGCAAGGATAATAGAAATGAGGATATGACTGACCATAAGGTACCAAAAGAGAAGTACTGAGCAACAACCCTTCGTTGCTCTTCAGGTGTTCTACGCAAGACTAATTTACACAAAATTTGAATAGCTCCAGTTTAAGCAGAACTCAAAGAAGACCAAGTATATGCATAAAGTTTTTTGTCTACAGCACAAGTTACCTTTCCCAACTAAAGAAAAGCTCACACAAATCCACTGACAAACTGAACGCTACTGCTCAGTCAAGTATAAAACCAAATACTGAAAACGGGCCTAAACAAATAAGACAACAACTAGACATTTATCGAACAGTTAAACACCCTCTGCCCACAGTAAGAGCTACTCTGAAATCAGAAACAAAAAATGATATCTGAAATTATAAAAGTTCCCATTACACAGCACAGGCACAAAGCACCATAAAAGAAGCATTTCCGTGTATTAATAATTTCTTATTGCAGTACTAAACAAGAGCAGCTAATTGAACTAGCACACAATAGTTTTGTTAAGATAATTTGATTGCACACATAACATCACAAAATTATGAGGGCTACATACTTAGCTCAAAACAGAGCAAGGCATACTAAACAATCACTGAGCATTACTAGTCAGTTAATGTCAAACAAAGCCAGATGGACCCCAGAGCATCTCTAGATCAGAGGAAGAGACAAGGACACGATCCATGGTTGTAATGGACTAATTAGCATCATCCACACCTGTTTCATGCCCCAGGATAAACCAGATAAAGTACACTAATTAGCATCATTCACACCTGTTTCAAGCCCCAGGGCAGTCGTCATGTATCAGCGCCCATGGCTTAGAGCATCCATAGCAGAACTCAAACCCGCATCTGCACAATTGAATCAAGCAACTTGAATGTAATACGAAACACCAAAGTAGATCGAAGTTACAACGACGGCAATCAGTTTGGTTAGTTTTCTGCGCTGTGACAAAAGAGGCCTTTTTCACCTGCAGGTAATGTGCAGGCAGCCACTGGACTTCTCGACGTAGAACCTGCAGCGCGGGCAGCGTTTCCAGTTGCCCTCGCGGGCGGCCTCCACGAGCAGCAGGTCCTCCCGCGCGCGCTCCCCCTCGCCGAGCCGCGCGAACTCCTCGCAGGACACGCCGGCGTGCCACGGCACACCGCAGCGCGCGCAGAACAGCCGCCGGCACCCCTGGCACTCGGACTGGGTCACGCACTCCTCGCCGCCATCGTCGTCCGCCACCATCATCTCGGAGCAGTCCGGGAACGGGCAGTAGGTGCGGCACGCGCCGAGGAACAGGGACTCGCAGAGCGCGCGGCACCACCGCTCGAAGACCTCGGAGGGGAGCGCCCCGCGGCAGAGCTCCGGGTCGAGCGCGGCCGCGCAGGACGCGTCGGGGCACCGCACCACGCCGCCTCCGGCGGCGCCGCCCGACTCGAGCTTGGCGCGGACGTGGCCGGACAGGCACGCGCGGCAGAATGCGTGCGCGCAGGCGGCGCCGCCGCGGTGCGCCGCGGCGGGCGCCATGGGCTCCATGCAGATGCTGCAGGGGTGGTTGCGCTGCGCGCCCTCGGCTCCGGCCATTTTGCGGTGGGCGGCGGAGGGGAGGCAACGGTTCCGGCGAGCTGGTGCGCAGGCGGGAATCTCTCCGGCTCACCGCCGGTTCCTTTCTGTCTGCTGGGAAACTGACGAAGAGGAGAAGAATCTCCGCGACTTCTTTGGCAGGATCAGATTCTGGTCAATGAGTCAATTGGTTCAGGCCATGTTTAGTTACTCCCAACTCCCAACTTTGACACTATGCAAAAAGAAGATTCCCCATCACATCAAACTTGCGGTACATGCATGGAGTACTAAATGTAGATGAAATTAAAAACTAATTGCACAGTTTTGTTGTACTTTGCGAGACGAATCTTTTGAGCCTAATTAGTCAATATTTGGACAATAATTCACAAATACAAACGAAACGCTACAGTGTGCTACAGTGCTGTAACAGTAATTTAGCACCCCCAAATTCGCCAAACTAAACACGGCCTCAGTTTGGATTTGAAGGGGCAGTTCCGTCTTTTCCCGAGCTGGGAGGCTTCCAGGGGAAGGAGAAGTGCAAAAGCCTGCTGGTTCGCAAGTGTCAGTTCCTTTTGCTTTCTTTCGAAAGTCGATGCGAAATGTTTATCGGCTCTTTGGAATACACCCGGATTTTAGAAATGAATTTTGCATTTATTTCATAGTATAAACAAAGATTAATAATTAATTAAGTCTTAACCTGACATACTTGCGTGGACGCAAAGAGGGAATCTCTGCGCCTTCTTTTCGCATTGGATACGAATCAGTTGATTTCTTTAGATCAGTTCAGTTCTTCAGTTGGGATGTGAGAGGGCATTCCAACAAGACCAGCCATCTTTCCCAAGACTACGTCGGCAAGTTACTAGGATGGTAATGACTTAAACACGGCCGGGCGTATTTTGGTCGATTGAAACGGACGGCCGGTGTTCTTCTGCAATGGTACCGGCGAGTCTTAGAGTTTGGGGTTTTAGGTTGGGGGTTGGGGGTACCTGTGGCCTGCGGGCCTAGAGGAGACTTCAGGCGGCTCACCGCTCGGCGGTGGTGGCAGTCAAGATGGTGGGGAGCGGAGGCGGCGCGGGTGCCGCCGGAGCCGGGCAGTGGAGGACCTCCGGTTGGGCGGTGGAGATGGCGGGAGCGTGCACCAGCGACAAGTTAGAACAGGAATGGTCAAGACGGCGTGACGGATCCGGTAGCCCCGCCGCCGGAGACGGGCAGGGTGGCGGCGGTGTCGAGGAGAGGAGGCGGGGAAAGTGGAGACGGAAGGACGTACTATCGTATTTTAGCCACATCCTTCTAGGATTATATATGTTTTTACATAAAATAGTCTTAGAATATGAGAAATTCCTATGTTACGAGAGGGGCCATTCTTTATCCTGCACTACGATTGTGAGTTGTCTGGCTAAATCCCTAAACAAGCTAAATTAATGCAGCTTGTGATTGTTTGGTGGCCAGCGTAACGCAAAGAGAACACCTAAACCAGATCACACAAAGAGAACAACCAAACCACGCCACACTAGTACGCCCGAATCAGGCGTAGTAGCTGAGCGAGGCTAGGCAGAGCGCCTGTACACACACCGCGGCGATTCCCCTCACCTCTCCGCGCTCTCACCGTTGAGCGATAGCAGGGCAGGTCCATCAGAACGGCAGCGGGTGCGCCTCGATGCCGCCATCCGCCAAGGTGCTTGATCCCTCATGACGCCCGACGCTCCTCGACACCACTGTCACTGAGGTGCTCCGTTGACCTCCACCACCTCTCCAAATTTGCATCTTTCCGTGCGTGCTGCTGATTGATTCTGACTCGCAGTCATTCCTCTACTCATTGCGGATGGCCGGAGAAGCATGTTTGGACCAACCCGATGGATACAGGAGCAAATCGGATGGATGAAATTGGATCAGAGAATTTGGACCGGGAAAACTGGAATCGGATGGATGAAACTGGACTGTAGAAATTGGATTGGAAATTAGATAAGCACCCAGCTTCACATCAAATTGGATCGGGTAAATTGGATCAGAGGGCAAATTTGTTGCTTCATATCAAATTGGATTAATTAAATTGGATCAGAGAAGGAAAATTCGATGGGGAAACTGAAGCAACGTGAGGAAATTGGACGCTGAGGAAATTGGACTAGGAAGCAGCACATCCAGCAGCACGCGGGCACGAACAGCTTCAGGCGACGGGTGCAGTGTTTCGCGAGGAAGTTGTGATGTAGGAGGCGCTAGATGGTGCCGTACTGCCGTCGTTCTCGCTGAACACGCTGGCCGGCACGAGCGCCAGGGATAGTTGCCTAGCATGAGGCGGTACTTGCCCCGTGCTCTGAGGAGATGGAGGAGGAGTGCGTGGCGAGCATGAGTTGAAGCTGCACGCTGAATGGTGTGAGCGGCTGACCGAGTTACACTCACCAAGAACGAAGAGGAGGTGACCACACACGCAAACCATGTAACCAAATATGAGCTTACATGAACAGGCCGGCCTAAGCCGCCAAACCAAACATGAAGACCGTGTACTAATGCAGCCTGGTCCTATCTGGCCATGGCTAAATCTTAACCAGGTTAGATATAAGCCATGTAACCAAACACATCCTACATGTTGTATTTTCTAAAGAAAAGTGACAGCATCTGGGCCAGGGCTCCATAACAAGCTGAGCCGGCTCATTCCAACTCATCTTAACGAGTTAGCTCAGCTCGAATCGTTAACAACCAAAAACCTGAACCAGAAATCGATTTAAAAAAAGAGTAAAAGAACTTTGATCCTGTGTCATCTCGATCTCTAAACTTACAAAATGCATAATTAAATCCTAAAATTAACTGTTGTACCGTATAACTCCCAAACGATTGTAACTTGAGTTAAAACGTCCACGTGGCATCCCGATTATGCTATAATAACATGGGGGAGGGGCATGAGCTAACACCATCTCTCCTCACACCGCATGAGCTCCCACCGATGGAGGCCGCATATGTTCAGATCCGTTGAGTCGTCGATGGTGGCCACTTGCCACAACATGGTGCTCCCATCGCCCTCACGGATACACCTTGTCCTGGCTAGGGACGTTGAGGGCTTGTTTGCTTCAAGCCTGCATTTTGCTGCCTGGGCCAGGCGGACTTCTCAGGTCGTCGATTTCTAGCGCCTGCGGTTGGATTTAGCTGCCTGGTGCTAGCTGCCTGGTTCAGGATTGCAACCAAACAAGCTCTGAGTGCATGGATGGCAGCATGGCTACATGCTTGCAAGCATCGCCGGCGGGGCATCCAGAAATTAGTAGCGGGTTGCTGGTTCGTTGCCCTCACCTACATGCTGGTTTGCCTGGATGGCTGACCACCGAATGCCCAGTTGCCCGTAGCTATGGACCTGGGACAGGCGGCCATGGAAATAGCCAGACAAGACACTGGCCCCTCGCACTGTTAGAGAACCTTCCATCTAGCTACAAAAGTCCCAGTCATTTTTGGACCCGGGACTAAAGGAGATTTAGTCCCGGTTCAAAAACCAGCTCCAACGAAGGCTCTTTAGTAATATCAACCAGGACTAAGAGCCCCATTTAGTCCCGGTTGGTAACACGAACCGAGAATAAAGACTGCTCATTTAGTCCCGGTTGGTGGTTTCAACCGGGACTGAAGATGACTATATCCTCTCTTTTTTTTATTCTCCCGACGGACTCTCTCCGCACCGGCCTTTAATTTATCACCCCGGCCTCATCTCTCTCCCCACTACCTTATCCTCTTTCCCAACCCACCACCAGCCTCTCTCTCTCCCTCCACCGCTTCCTTTCCTCCCTCTCCTCCTCTCTCCTCCCTCCACTATGTGCCACCGGCGCGGGGCCTCCCCGGTCGGGCCGCCTGGCCGCCGGCGCGCAGGCCCTTCCCTGCCGGGCCCCAGGGCGCCGGCCGCCACCGGCACGCGTGCAAGCGAGATGGCGAGCGGGGGAGCTTTTGGATACGAGAAGCTGGTGAATATTTCATTTGTGAGTGATTCTATAGTTTGTGATTTGTTTGTGAATGATTCATTTATGATTGTGCTGGTGAATCCTCCGTATGTTGTGAATCAAATCGAACTCATGTGTTGTGAATCAGATCTTATGCGAATTGATTGGTTGTGTGTTCTCACTTGTGTGATGGTCATGTGAGATGAGAATATACGTTTCTTGCTTCAATTTGTGAAGTGTTAATTGTTTTGATTATCTCTGTGGTGGTGTTGGAGCTCAAGGAGGTGGTGGAGTTGGAGCTCAAGGAGGTGGTACGTGGTCGAGGCGAAGCTGGGGGCGGCAACGAGAGTAGGGACGGGGGAGCAGTTTTTTTTATTTTTTGAGAACCTTTTAGTTCCGGTTGGAACCTTTAGAAAGAATTAACTTAAATCCTTACTTCCTGACGTGGCCTTCAAACAAAATACTATAATATATTCGAGTTTGAGCACTTAATGTTTATGTCATCATATTTTTTTAAAAGTCGGAATGGAATTGGGGGTATTTACCGGTTCAAGTCCAAGTTCTTTTTGCATAAATTTTGATGTGCTGCAAGCAAGCGACAGTAAGGTAATCGTGTCAGTGAACACATGCCCTCTAGAGTGTCTACTTGTTTCGTCATGCTTTCTTGAAAGGACCACAAAAGCTTTGCTGTATTTGTATTATTTAGAAGAAGAAAAGGTAAATATCTCCTAAAGAGTCTTCTCTTCTAAAATACTAGTACCATGCACAGCTACAAATGGGAATATAATTCTTATAGAAATTAAAGAAAAACTTGTGGGATGTGGTTCACCTCCACCTTGCCCATGCCAAATTTAAGTACTTCCTCCATTTTCTCGAATTGCAGGTCATTTAGTTTTTTTTAAATACATAATTTGTACTATACATGTAAATATATATTATGTCTAGAAATATAGTAAAAGCTACGAATCTAAAAATGCTAAAACAACCTACAATTTGGGATGGAGGGAGTATCATAAGGTCAGTCTCAATGGGAGTGTCATTAGGGTTTCATGAGCATTAAATCTCATGACACATCAGTAAAACTGTTAACTTGCCAGTTAATTATGAGGAGAGAGGAGAGGAGAATTTCATCCCCATGAAACCCGATGAAACTTGCACTGAATATGTTATAGTTTTATGGCATGACACATTTCACCATAACACAATGTAAGAATTAAATGGTCCAGACTATCTATGAAAATGTGCAACGAAACTGCGCATTGAGAGTGACAGTTTCATTTCATTCTTAATAACAGTGCGATGAAACCATGCACTTAGACTGGCCTAATGTAAGGCTCAAAATAAATGTTTAAGCTTGCTTTCCATTCATCTATAGTATTTCGCAACCGTCATAGGTGATACAAGAGTAGATTTCCCGATCATCGTTGAGAAAATTCCTATATGCCACTGGAAGTTTAACCTTCTATGCCATCAAAATTTAGATCATCCTTCAGTGCCACTAAAAATTTAACTCCATCCCTTGTATGCCATTATCATCATTTTTTTCATGAAATTACCCTAACGCCGTTAAAACACTTCCATCGGACATTGTTTTTTCCGTTTTTTTACCCCTATCCGACCTTATCCGGGCATCCGGAGCTGGTTCGTGTCTGCGGGGCCTGGGGCGGCTCCGTCATCGTCGTCACCTCTGCCGGCGTGACCAAAAACCAGGTGCCGTGCGTCCTCTCCCGCAGGATCTGCTCGCGTTTGCTCGCATGGTATCTGTTGGTTATCGCGGAGGTTGTGGAGGCCTCGGTCACGACTAGCGACAACGACAAAGGCATATGCCCGCCTACCAAGACATGGATGGCGCCATGGCGGTGTTCACTGACTTTGTTTTTATTTGCGATTAGAATGCTTATAGCCACGCTCGGATGGTGAAATGCTTGCATGTGTCGTTTGGTAGCTGCTACAGCCTGTGAAATTTAATTCCGGTAAACGAAAACGTTCACTCTCATTTTAATTGGATATTGGATTTACTTAGTATATCATTAATCTTTACTGAAGATAAATGAATGATTAAACGAGTTCGTGTGGGCAACAATTATGCTCTTCGTACTAACCTTTAGGGGTAATATTATCTTTTCCTTCTTCACTTAACTGTTATGTGACGGTAATAGCATGCAAGGGATGAAGTTAAATTTCCGATGACGTCAAAAGGATTGCCTAAATTTAGATGGCATAGAAAGGATTAGTACATGAAATTTCCTTATCACCCGTCGTCGTCCCCCGTTCACCTATTATCCTTGGTCTAATTATAATCGGTTGTTCCTCTTGTATCATCCCACCACTTCGAAGGTGCAACAGAATTGATGGCTGACATCTAGACATTCTGACAAAACAAATTGTTGCTACCGAAATATTTGAAGCCTTACGGTATCCCACATGTAGCTTATTTTTAGTTGCTTATGCATAAGCAATTCAAACCAAACACCCCCTCAGCTAATGAGTCGAACGCCATGTTGTTCCACACCGGTAGCAAAACTTGAAGCCACACCTGCAAAATTTCACAGACATCAAAAGTCAGAACTGCATTGCAAAGTTTCACAATTCGCCTTTATCAACAATTATATATCCTTTGCCAAGGATAACAAAAGGAATGATCCTGTGACGCTAAAAGAACACAGTTTTTATAAATGTGCTATTGTTTAAAAAAAGGAGAAAGGAAATTTCTTTCGCCTGTAATCGGTACCTGCATCTAATGTGTGCGCAGCCGTCAATTTTGTCGACGAAGAACCGGCATTTGGGGCACCGCTTCCAGCTCATCGCCCAGGCCATCTCGTACAGCATCATGTCCTCCCTGCCCCCGTCCCCCATGGCGAGCCGCTGGTACTCGTCGCAGGCCACGCCGGCGTGCCACGGCGCCACGCGGCACCGCGCGCAGAACAGCCGCCTGCACACCTGGCACTCGGACTGGGTCACGCACCCCTCGGCGCCGCCACCGCCGTCGCCGTCGCCGTCCGCCACCATCATCTCGGAGCAGTCCGGGAACGGGCAGTAGGTGCGCCGCGCGGCGGGGAACAGGGACTCGCAGAGCGCGGCCCACCAGCGCTCGAACACGTCGGGGGGCAGCGCCGCGCGGCAGAGCTCCGGGTCGAGCGCCCCGGCGCACGACGGGTCGGGGCACCGCACCACGGCGCCGGTGCCGGTGCCGGCCTCGACCTTGGCGAGGACGTGGCCGGAAAGGCACGCGCGGCAGAACGCGTGCCCGCAGGCGGCGCCGCAGCGGTGGGCCTCGGAAGGCGCCATGGGCTCCATGCAGATGCTACAGGGGTGGTGGTGCTGCTGCTGCCCCGACTCGGCTCCCGCTATTGCCGTAGGCTAGTGAGGGAAGAGCCGAATAGGTGACAAGACAAGCAAATCTCTCGAGCTGGTGAATGGTGACTGCCCGTCTTCTCTTTATTATCTTTTACTACCTGGGAAAAATGCGAGAACTTATAGAGTCCACTCGTCCGCCCGCCGACTTTTAGGGTGAGATGGGGATCATGGGAGTCTGTTCGTATCTCTGGGTGGAGTAGTTGCGATTACGAAGGGCCTCATATTTACATTAGTGCAAGCTTCCAAGGAGCGGCAGAAATCAAAAGGTTAATCCAAGGGATCTCTCATTTCCAAAACAAATTAAATATCTTTCTAAAAAATATTTCCCCAAAAAATATGAGGATATATTCCAAATAGTCCCTCCCGAAAGGACGGAAGAAAAGCTTTGCCACACGATTTTGTAAGAAGAAGATTAAAGACAGATGTATGTACAAAAATCGACTCGCAAAGAATAAAAGAAAAAAAGAAAAACGACTACCAGATGTTCCCTAATTTAGTTTCCAAGACAATTAGAAATACAAGGATATAACCACGAATTGTATGCTTCACTGCTGACTTTGTTTTTCTAGGCTATATTTCTGTAAATGGTGATATCGTACTTGTAACGTCTCAATTTTTTTTACTGCTAAAGTAAAAATGCTGGCTTGGGGCCATGATTCGAGAAAAAGCATGATAATGCTAGCTTTGTCGGGCAATTATTCTTAAGTCGGCATTTTTACCTCGGTGGTGAAAATGCGGACCGTTACATCGTTGTCCTGCAAGTATATGGCTCGGCCATCGGATTGAGTTTTTGTTGTAGAAAGGAGGTGCAAGTGAGTTATTTCATTTTCATTTCTCTTTGGCCATCCGATTGAACTTTTGTTGTCGAAAGGAGTAGAGAAGAGCGCTTAGCAAATATGGGTTGATTTGTAATAATTTGTTAATTCAAAGGTCTTTAGTTACTTTTCTATTTGAATGTGGTGTTTCTTCTTCAGACTAGCACACGACGAAGCATAAATCTGCCTCTCTGCCTCATTGTTGGAAATGGATTGCAGGTCTCAAATTTGGTTGGATGGTCGCTTTTTTTTTTCCTACTCATGATTTGCTAGCTGACGCTTTCTATGTACTCGACAACACCCGTGGCAACATTATGAATTTTTGCCCGACGCGAGGCTCTGCCCCATTCCCATTTCAGAAGAAACGGAACTTCAAGGGGTTTGTCACAGAAAGAGCTGCCTTGCACGTTCCAAAAAATAGTTTATTTCTTAATCCGCCACTTTAATCCTCAGTGAAACAACCAATTCTCCTAGTTTGTGGTACAATACAGTCGGATCATGTGGAACATCGGAAAAATGATTTCGCGCCATGTCACTTGCATGTGCTAACGATCGTTGCTAACTGCAGAGACGATATTTCCGCCATCTACTGCGAGAAGGTGTAGTTCGAGTTGGCAAAAGAACAAGTGAGCAATTTTCAGATTTAAGACAAATGAACAAGTTTTTTGGAACACACGCAAAAAAACATGAGCAGTGATCAGGTTTATACCAGACGAAACATGGCATCATGGAATTCACTACGTTTAGCTTGAGATATTATCAGTATGATACCCGAGATATGATTAAAACACTTGAGACTTTCTAGTTCAGAACACCTAGAATAACTCCAGATTGCTTCCATCGCATCTCACGCTGTGCTGCAACGAGAGTGAGTTATTCCCCACGTGCCGCCACATCCATAGCAAAACTCGAAGCCACACCTGCAACATCTCATACCCATCAAATTTTCAACGCGAACAAAGATTCCAAAAATTTGCAAGCAGTGACTTCAATCCATCGAATGCAAGAGCAAGCGGCAACGTACCTGCAAGTAATGTGCAAGCAGCCGTCGCGTTTCTCCACGAAGTACTCGCACTTGGGGCACCGCTTCCACCTCCTCCCCTTGGCCATCTCGAGCAGCATCATGTCCTCCTTGCCCCTGTCCCCCTTCCCGAGCCTCTTGTACTCGGCGCAGGTCACGCCGGCGTGCCACGGCGCCACGCCGCACCGCGCACAGAAGAGCCTCCGGCAGCTCGGGCACTCCGCCTCCGCGACGTCGCGGACGTCGCCGTCGCCGTCCACCAGCATCGTCGCCGAGCAGTCCTTGTAGGGGCAGTAGGTCGTCTTGGCCCCCAGCAGCATGGCCTCGCACAGCGCGGCGCCCCACCGCTCGAAGACCTCCCGGGGCAGGATGCCCTGGCAGAGCTCCGGGTCCAGCGCGCCGCCGCACCGCTCCTCGGGGCACCGGATGTCGGCGATCCGCTCCTGGATCTTGGCGCCGACGTAGCGCGCCAGGCAGCCGCCGCAGAAAGCGTGCGCGCAGCCGCGGCCGGCGCGGTGCGCGTCCGACGGCGGCACCGCGTCCATGCAGATCTTGCAGAAGACGAGCGACGTCGCGGCGGCGTCGGCGAGGAACGTTGACGGCCGGGACGACGACGAGGCGTAGGAGCACTCACCTTTGCCGTGAGCCGAGGATGCCAGAGCTGCTGCGGCATTGTTGCTAGCCGTGCTGCTGCGACGTGGCAAGGACGAGGACGATCCCGCAGTGGCCGCGACCGCGGAGGACATGATCACCTCCTGCAGCTGGAGCTCCGCGGCGTACTTCTCGTCGGATATCGGGAAGAGCTCGTCGTCGTCGTCGTCGTTCCGCCCGTGGGCGAGGACGGAGAAGTAGAAGTCGTCGACCTCGCCCACGAGGCCCGCGCTGGAGGACCCGGCTGCCATTTCGTGCGAGGCTAGCGGCAGCCGGGAAGGCGGTTCCGTTCGCACGCTGGAGTGGCCGATTTAATAGGCGCACGTACGGGGGGTTAATTTGCAAGCCAGAACGTCGTTTTGGTAACCGCTAGCCGGAGTGGGAATTTGGATCGCTACTGCTGGTTTCGAGGCCCGCATTCCCGTTTGCATTTAAAGGGAAGTGCTAATCTCCAGGTGCTAGGTGTGGCATTTAACTTAAATTTTTTCGTATGGTCAATTGTATAAAAGCGTGATCTACAAATACGAGTATCGAATTCTTGAAAATCAATTTTGCAAGAACAAATTTGAAAAATCAAGGGAAGCGAAACAATTCATAGGGTGAATTTTCATCGTCATATTTGCCTCAAGCATTGATTTATAACTTTTTAATTAGCGTACTTCAAATGATGGTGATTTCCAACAGTAGAAACATAATGAAATTGCGATACTTAAGAGATGGAAAACATAAATTTTGAAATTATTATTATGGCTTGCTGATAATCCTAAACTTCACGTGGACGGTTAATCTTGGTGATGAACAAGTAAGAAGTCAATCCAGCATATGAGAAGTTTTTTATCATGAAATTGTGCACTAAGACTGGACTAAGGCCTTGTTTGTTTCCACCCTTCTAAAATTTTAGCTCCTAAAAAATGACTAAAATGTGACTAAAGAGCCAAACACTCCTCCTAAAAAGTTTTAGGAGGCTCAAAACTTTTAGTCCCCTCACCCACACTCCTAAAACCTCCTAAAACCAGTGCTGGACTCCCACTACCCCTCCTTTATTGCCTCTGCCCCCGCACCCTCTCCCGACTGCACCCTCCCCGACCCCACTGCCGCTCCCTCCCTCCTCCATGCCGGCACCCGCGGCCTCTCACCGGCGGCCGTGCCATCCCCGCTGGATCCGCCGCCCCCGCTCCCTTGCGCCGCTGCACGGGCCGGCCGTGGCGCTCCCGTCCTCCTCGGCGCCAGCCGCTCCCCCAATCCGGCTGCCGCTCGATCCGCCATCGATGCCGACGCCGGCTTCCGTGACCAAGAATCGCCGGCCGGGCGCTCCCCAGCCGGATCCGGGAGAGGGAGGATCGGGAGGGGGGCGGCCGTGCCGGGGAAGAAGAGGAGGGGAGGGGCGCGGCGGTCGGGATTGGAGGGGAGAGGGCGGCGGCCGGGGAAGGAGAGAGGGGAGGGGCGCCGACGGGAGGAGGGGAGGGGGGGCGCAGGCGGGAGGAGGGTGCCGGGCGTTGCCGGCGGGGCCAGCGAGAGGGCTCGGGGCCGGGAGGGGAGGGGCGGGTGCATGTGTGTAGGGAAGAGGAGGGGAGGGGTGGGCAGAGAAGGAGCAGGGGCATTGAGGGAGGGCACTATGATCATTTTACTACAACATTTATTGCTTTTAGTCAGTTTTAGATGGTGGAACCAAATATGCTTTAGACCATGGACTAAAAACTGAATAAAAATTTTTAGGAACTAAAAAGAGGTGGAAACAAATAGGGTCTAAATAACAAGCTGCTCCAGCCTCCGGGTACATGCAAACTCTGAGCTCCACGTGGCCACGCACGTACGTATCCTTGCGAGGTTAGCCACTGAAGGGCCGGAAAACTTTGAACGCGCTGACGAAGCCGGCGATGGACCCTGCTGCGGCGGCGATCGACACGAGGAGGCACACAACGGCGAGCGCCTTGAGGCAGATCCACTTGGTGCTGCCGCGCGTCACGGCGCGCTGCTTGATGTACATCTCGATCGGGAAGTAGACGGTGAGCGGCCAGAATGAGAACGCGCCGATGAGACCGACGATGCTGCCGAAGAAGGGCAGCGCCATGGCGACGACCGTGGCGAGGCACACGAACACCGATCGCGACGTCAGGCGGAGCGCGGTGGGCGCGAAGGGCCCCACTCGGAGCTCCTTGGAGACGAAGGCGCTCTCCGGCCACGCGGCGGCCGCCCGGCTCTCCACGAAGGCGAAGATGGGCTGGCAGAACACCTGGTACGCGCCGACGAGGTGGACGACGATGGCGGCGTTGGCGACGTCGACGAGCCAGAAAGGCTCGTAGAAGCCGAACCCCGTGAGCAGGTTGTCCCGGCGCGGCGTTCCCGAAGCCGCGTAGCCCATGCACCCGCACAGCGTGTAGAACGCCGTCGTGGTCGCGATGCTGATCGCCGTGGCCTTCTTCATCACGCCAGCCTCCGAAGGCCGGCGGCGGCCTTGATGTGTCCTGGATCTCTGATGAGCACGTTGAGAGGAGTATGCGAATGAGATGTTGCCCAGCGCGTGCATCGTGCGCCAGACCCTTCTGCATCACGGTGAGCCCCGCTCCGACGGCGACGCCGGTGAGGGTGACCCCGGGAACGCGCCGTTCGCGACGGTCTGCGCGACTGGCGAGGCCGAGCCCGATGCTCGAGTAGGTGAAGGACATGACGGAGGCGACGATGGACAGCCATTTGATCTGATCGAAGTTCGGGATCTGCGAGAAGGCGACCTGCACCGCCCCGAAGGCGATCATGTAGGGCACGCTGGAGGTGCGGCACGCGTCGGCGTGGCCCCTGGCGTGGAAGCAGTTGGCCCTCCCAACGGCTTGCATGCTGATGGAAGCGGCGATGGTGTACCCGACGGCAATGGCGGCGAGGTTGATGTACTGGACCACGCCGCAGAAGGTGACCTTGGCGCCGCCAAGGATAGCTCGGACGGCCTCCATGTAGGAGTAGCTCCGCCGGCCGGTGGCGGGGTCCCCGGCGCGGTAGCACTCGGAGAGCAGCGTGGAGGTGTAGTACATGACGCCGCCGAAGACGAGCATGACCGGCGGGGCCGCCGCCCAGCCGAGCTGTGCCACCGCCCAGGGCAGCGAGAGAACGCCGGAGCCGATGACGGCGGTGACTATGTGCGCGCTCGCCGTGAGGACCGTCCCCGTGCGCCGCGGGCGGCCGTCGTCGTCGAGCGCCGCTGAGTGCTCGGCCAGGTTGCCGGCTTCGAGAGACACCTCAACTGGTTTGATTTCAACCATCGCGCCGCGCTGCACGGTGACGAGGGCGTGATTGGTGCGTGCTTCGAAGGCAGAGGCTGCGGGGACATAAATGGAGGCGGCGTCCTGTACCGCGTCGGAAAGCACACCGAGACCAAGTCGAATGCTTGTTGGACCCACAGCTGTAGAAACATGATGATCTACAAATACGAGTATCAAATTCTTGAAAGTCGACTTTGCAAGAAAACTACTGGAAAAGGGTGTGTCTGGCCTCAATCGATTGAAAACTGTCTTTGCGCCGATCACCTTCGGTCACCGTTGGATCTCGATCCTCTGGCGGAACCGTCTAACTTAAACTAAACTGACTTAAGTACGCCTAATCGCTATCAGAACAACCATTATTCAAAACACACTTAAAATAGTGTAAGTCCGGTAGTCTGTTGAGGGTCCTGTTCACACGACTCCTTGAAAACCTCCACAGTGTGTTCCATAGCCATACATTAGGATCACTTCCACGATGGGATAGCATCAACAAACATTACATTTTTACATACATAGTAAAGATACGATTTCCTACAAACCATAGATTGAAAGAAACTTAGTAGTGTCAAGTTAAACCATTTCTAGGAGTTTAAAACTTAACCAGTCCGAGGTAAGGAATTAAACATTTAGGGCCTTGTTTAGTTGCCCAACTTTGGACAACCAAAATTACTGTAGCGCAACTGTAGCATTTCGTTTGTATTTGTGAATTATTGTCCAAATATTGACTAATTAGGCTCAAAAGATTCGTCTCGCAAAGTACAACAAAACCGTGCAATTAGTTTTTGATTTCGTCTACATTCAGTACTTCATGCATGTACCGCAAGTTTGATGTGATGGGGAATCTTCTTTTTGCATAGTGCCAAAGTTGGGATTTTGGGAGAAAATAAACATGGTCTAGGTCTTATCCTGGGATATCATGAGACTCATAAGATACCCTAGTTCTTCAGAGCTTCCTCCTCGGTGGGTCCCTGCTAGCTTTCTGAAAAACAGTAATAAGGATCCCCTCAGTACGAAGTACTCAGCAAGTCTGACCCGACTAACCAATATAGATAGATTCTCTTTTACTGAATGATAGCTGTTTGGTGTACTGGCTGACTCACATCTTGCGAAAAAGCATACTATCAGTGGAACCTAACCCGTCTAGATGAATAAAACATTTTGAGCACTCAATGGGACTAAGTCACACAACATATTAATTCCAGGAAAAATATTATATTCAACGTCATTACACTACGATGCTTAACAATGATCAAAGTGCATTCATAACCGAGAATTGCGGCGATCCGGACCGATTTACATCCTGCAGGAGATACCCGACCACCAGCCATGTACAACTGTACGGGTTGTACACAACAACCTTTCAATTAGTCGTACTCAAAGATTGGGAATATGACTACCCGAACCCAGGGACGCACCCCCACATGGGACCCCACATCTTGCCTAGTCTCCATGTGAGTTTCAGGCTACGCCCCTACCATTCTCCAGCACGTCAAGCATAGGTACGAAATATTCCCGATCAGAGAGCCAATTAACCTACCGGGTTTTGCTGGTCCCATACCCAGTAAGCAACCAGGTAAAATCACTTGATCAAAGGTTAAGACAATGAACGGTCCTTAACCACATTAACTTAGCAGGCACAACTACCATCTTTAGCTTCTGTCCGCATTTCCAAAATCTCAGGCAATTTCCTTGATTAACATGTATGACCATCTTAGCCTTAGTGTTGAGTAACCAAAGTTACTCATAGGTATCTAAGCATTGCTAAGCATAGGATAGTTACTAATTAGTTGAACAGGTGGCAAAGATGTCCTTAATAACAAGGTTGGATTGTGCA
This sequence comes from Setaria italica, assembly GCF_000263155.2. Classification (NCBI taxonomy): domain Eukaryota; kingdom Viridiplantae; phylum Streptophyta; class Magnoliopsida; order Poales; family Poaceae; genus Setaria; species Setaria italica. The sequence continues at coordinate 29,306,205 of NC_028455.1, read as the reverse complement.
TAAAAGTAAGTTTTCAATCAACTCCTAGACCTAATGCACATATAAAGAAATAACCATTAATTGGACTCATGAATAGTAATTTCCAAAAGTAGATGGGTTAAATGCACCAGAGCTTGCCTGAGATCAACAAATGTTAGTCTTTCGGAAAACCCCTTTAGTAAAAGAAGCACTTCACTTCTTGGACTCTGACAATCTTCAGATGAATTCCACGAATTCCACTTCACGAGCTTTGACGTCTACAATTTAGTACATGCAGGAGTTAGAGATGCAAACTTTTGAACACATGACTATACAACTTTCCTTCATGATAAAGTTGCAAGCCGACAAGTGACTATACAACCTATCTTCGTGATAAAGTTGCAAGCCAACACTAAACTACCCATCAAGATTAACCCAAAATTTTTAATTTCTTTACTAACCTACCTTAAACCTTTTCTTTTATTTAGAAAAGCATTATAAATAAATTCTAATCTCCAAAACCTAATTCCTATGGATTACTAAGAATTTGTGAATAATAAAACATTATTCAATATTTTATACATTTTATAAAGACTAAGTATTTATTTAAATACCTTAACTAAAGGTAATAAATAAATACCTAATTTTTATTACCTTTTCGTAGGGTGTAAGAATTTTTAATGCATAAAGGAAGATAAAACATTCCTAATAAAATTAGTTTCACTAATTTTGGACAATTCTACTATTTCTGTGAATTAAATAGTGAAAACACAAATTTAAACTATTATCTCCAAACTGAAAACCTATCATTATCCCCACCCCCCTGAAAAACTTTCTCACTCACCCACGCCCTACCCACAGACTCAGACGTGTGGGCTTGCTCGGTCAAAAACAGAGGGCCGACCTTGACTACGGCTTTCCCGGCGGGTAACGGCGCTAGCTCTCCGACGGCGAGGTCTCCGGCGGTGGGCACTGGGCCGCTACGCTCCCTAGGGCCACGCGCACCCCCTGGTGGTGTTTTGGTTCAAGAAGATGGGCTGCGCAGGGGCTCTCGACGGCGGCGGCGGGCATGGCCGGAACATGGCCGGCACGGGCGGCGGTGGTGAGAGCTCTTCGGTCAAGGACTGGCTCTTGAGCTTTGGTAGGACCCACGCAGGCGCCCAGAGCTAAGAACCCAGGTGGAGAGGGGTGGCGCAAGGGGGCTCACCGGAGAGGTGGCTATGTGGCCGGCGGACGGGAAGAACGGCGGGGACGAGCTCGCCGGCGCGGAGCTGCGGAACTGAGGGGCCGGGAGTGAATATGGGATGGAGGTGGAGCTATGGATGAGAGAAAACAAAGGGAGAGGCGGCGGAGCTCCGAAATCGACCGGCGACGGCGCTGCTGTGCTCTGCTCTTGGCCGGGAGAAGAAAAGAACGGTGACACAATAAAACAGATAAGAGCAAGGGCGGGAGCAGTACTTATTTGAAGTTTTTCACCGCGCATGGCTGCCACCTCAGCTCGTCGGCGTACTGGTGTGGGCGGGGACATGGCTCAGCTCATCGTGCTGGCCGGCGCACAGAGGTGCTGCGCTGCGGCACGCTTCCTCCTCTGTTCTCTCTGCCCCCCTTTCTTTTCTTCTTTCTTTTTTTTCTTCCAACCGACAATTTCAGACCCAAAATTCGTCGAATTTTCAATCCAAACTTTCTAATCTCCCTTAGACAAACTTGTAGAGAATCCCAAGCACTCCATTTGTTATTTTTGCTTCACGTTGAAAGGATCACTCTAAGACCGTGAATTCGAGCTCCAAAGTTTCTGACAAAACCGAGACTGTAACTAAATCAAACGATTCAGTTTCGTGAGAGCTCTCGGCAGAGCCATTTGCCCTTCTGTTGGCTCAATTTTAAATACTCAAACCTGTTTTATTTAGCTCAACTTTCATCTATCTTTGTTCAGGACCTAACAAGGATCCTATTTTGCACATAATCTCATATACCTTTTACACTAAATTTTCTTAGGAATTTGCACCAAAAACTGCTAATCGTTACTATTTTTCAGACTTAAGACTTATTTCGGCGGGAAGGCTGAAATATGCTCATTTGCTGATTTTGGACTTCATTTTAAATTTGAACCTTCCAGGCCAACAACACATCCAAAACTCCCTTTGTCAAAGTTGAAGGAAATCAAAAGTTCTACCTTTCATAAATTTGCAACACATCCAAAACTCCCTTTATCAAAGTTGGAGGAAATCAAAGTTCTACCTTTCATATATTTGCACTTTTGGCCGAATCTCGCTCCTTCCTCATGAAAAACATATCTGAACTTTTCTGGACATTGAACTTCAGCTTAACTAAATTTTCTCCTTTTGAACCTGATTGTTACTTTTCCTCCTTTCAACAGCTAAGCCTTTGACAGATTATCTTCAGGTTGATTTTCGTGGCTAAAAATTCAACAGAGCCTTGCTTAGAGCCCTTAAGCAAAGTTGTAGGAAATATTTGTGACTATCTTTGATACATTTGGAGTTTCTGCTGATTTTAACTCTAAGGGTTCGAAATTTGCTTCCAAAACCAACCGTTACTGTTCATCCTCCAGTATTGACAGAACTGTCAACTTTTCTAAGCTGAAGGTTCAGATTGTGTTTACTCATTTTTTTCACTTAAACTCTCAAAACTTCCTTAATAGAAGTTGTAGAGAACCTATTTCTCTACATTTCTCTTATTCATCTCAAAAGCTAAATCTCTCTTTTTCCCTTCCAAAGTTGGTCCTGAAGCTGGCTGCCAATTCTTGCTTTTTACTGAATTGTAATTGCACTGAATGGCTTCAATCTCGACAGAACAGTACCAAAATCCTCCATTTAACTTTGAATTTCCATTTAACACTTCAAATGCCATTTGTTTTATGCCAAATTTGGAAATCATGCTAAGCTTGACATGAAAGTTCCATTTTGCCCATAAAACTAAAGGCTCATATAGCATTTCTCCAAAATCTCCTGAATCAAAGTTCATTCCATTTAGTATTGTTTTTCAAAGGCATTTATGCCTATATCCAGTTAGTGAATAGTAACATCCTCCATTTCTGATTCTTGGACAATTTAAGGTCCATTTGCTTCTCAAATGGTCTCTTTAAGTTCCAAATGTCCATAAGGTCTAAATTCATGCATTTGTCAACTTTTTCTGAATTCGAAGCTCTTATTTGGCATTTTTGGCTAACTTTGACCAAAAGTTGACTTTGGCCATAAAAGCTCATTAACCTCTAATTCTTTGTCATATCCTGTTCTTAGCCATTCTTGAGTGTTTTTAACACCCCGGGTGCTCTGCTATTCTGTTCTCGGCAGATAGCTCGATAGCAACTTGTTCCCCTCTTTGAGTTCTAATTCGGGAATTTAAATTCATGTTTCTTGGGCTAAGAACTTCTAGAATGGTTAACCATAGATTAAAGATTCCATTTCTCAAGTTGTCACGCAACTCTTGGTTGTGGGAGTCCTTTGATATTTTTAAATCTTGAATCTTGAATTCGAATCTTTGGTCAAATTTGACTTTGGTCCATAATACCTCTGTTGCATCCAAATTCATCATTAACCTCTAAATTACCTTCTTAGACTTTTAATAACAATGGGTGTTACAGATCCGACGACTAGGATCCATGCCCTCTTTCTTCTTATCCTTTCCCATTACACGCGACCTCTTTTCTTCGTCTTCCTCTCGCCCGAGGCTCATCACGCCATACTCCCGTTGTCGGTGTTTTATACCGGCAACCCGCCTAGGGAGTACCCGAGGTGGTGTTTTGTGCAGTGGGTGTCGCCGAGAATCAAGGAGTCGATGGTGACGCGGGGAACATGATTTAAACAGGTTCGGGCCGCTAGATTGCGTAATACCCTACATCCTGTGTGTGGATTGTATTGATGAGTTGTGTTATGTTGTTTTGTGAGCTTAGGTGAGCTGCCGATCTAGATACTCCTGCCCTCCTTTATATACTTCAGGGGGTAGGAGAACTAGTCGGATTAGAAGGAGGAGTCTTAGTAGGAGTACTCGGTATGAGTCCTAGTCGGATTATAGGGGAATCCTAGTAGGAGTCCGACTTCTTCCTTCCTTGCGGGTACTGGGGATCTATCCCCGTTAAGCCCTCGAGCGCTTCATAGTTGAATGCAGCAGTCTTCGAGTAGTCTTAAGATATTCGGCGAGTAGTCTTGGTGCTGTTCGAGTACTTTGTCTAAATCTCCAAAGTTTCTCAAAGCTGCTATGAGGCTATGGTGTGCTCAAAACTTTTAATCATCTTGATATTGTAGTCTTTATATATGGAGGACGACGAAAGTCGCACTCCATATGGAGTAGCCCCCGAGCCTTAGGTTGAATCGAAGAATCAGGGTTTGAATCTTTTTCTTTCGGCTTGAAAGAAATCTTGGGTGTAGCTTATCAGCCCCCGAGTCTTGAATTGATTGAGTAATCTACTCAAGGATCTTGAATCTTCACTCAGGTCATCACCTGACTAGTCTCGCGGCGTCCAGCCCCCGAGCATATTCGCCAGGTGAGCCGTAGGAACCACGTTGAGTACTTGTTGGTGCTTAGCCCCCGAGCTCTGGAAGCTAGCTGAGCCATTGGAGATATTCCAAGTACTGATTGGTGCTTAGCCTCTGAGTTCGAGAACTAGCTATGCCTTTGGAGGTACACTAAGCGTACTGGAGCGTCATCGTCGAAGTTTGATCTGAAAGAAAAGATGCATACATTATGTAGCATATTTACAGAGTATTGAAGCTATTGAAATTTATTCAGTGAATATTGTGTGTCAAGCTCTTGTTTTGGCCATATTCTTCCCGAGTAGTTAGTCTGTTACGTTTAGACTCTCAGTCTCTGCGTAGTCGTCGCCACTGCGTATGTGAGATCTTTGTCTCGTATACACGTATGGGCAGTTAGGCGTGACAGATGCGCATGAGGCTTTCACGAGTTAAGGTGTGTCCTGCTTGAGAAGAGTAGTGACCTTAAGAGAATATAAAAGTGAGTAGTCGGCACTGCGACAAAAAGAGCGCGACTGCGCGAAAGAGTTTGCTGCCCTTCGGCGAGTAGAGCGCATGTCATGTGCAAGAGTTTGCTGCCCTCTTGCAAGTAGAGCACAATTTATGCGCAAGCAGAAAGCAAGCTGAAAAATAATTAAAAAAGTGACTTAGCTTGATTCGTGAACGATTGTCGACGAAGCCGTGTCGATTGCCGATGAAGCAAACTAGCCGGAGTTGATTCTGACTAGTTGTCGAGGGTGCGAGACCCACCCTCGACTAGTTTTCTAGTCGAGATGGGGAGTCGAAGTTGTCGTCGACGAAGCCGCGACAGTTGCTGGTGAAGCTAGCTAGTTGGAGTCAATTCTGACTAATTGACGAAGGTGCGAAGTTTGCCCCGACTAGTTTTCTAGTCGAGACGAGTAGTCGAAGTAGTCGGTGGCGAGTCGCCTGTCGAAGTAGTCGTCGGCTAGCGTCGCGATGTAGTCGGAGTAGTCGTCGGTGAGCGTCGCGACGTAGTCGGAGTACTCGTCTTCGACTAGGGCCGTGTTTAGTTGGGGAATTTGGGAGGTGCCAAATTACTGTTACAGCACTGTAGCACACTGTAGCGTTTCGTTTGTATTTGTGAATTATTGTCCAAATATTGACTAATTAGGCTCAAAAGATTCGTCTCGCAAAGTACAACAAAACTGTGCAATTAGTTTTTAATTTCATCTACATTTAGTACTCCATGCATGTACCGCAAGTTTGATGTGATGGGGAATCTTCTTTTTGCATAGTGTCAAAGTTGGGAGTTGGAAGTAACTAAACATGGCCTAGTAACTAGTCGAGACAATTAGTTGAAGTTGTCGCCGGATAGTTGTATCCAAGTTGTCAACTAACTCTAGTCCGGGTTGAACTCGAGTAAGGATTGCTTGATGGACTGCGGTTGCATTGCAGTTTGAACGGAACGTGGTCGAGTCCGAGTTATAGTCGAACTCGGTGTTTGAACAGATCAAAATTGTTGATTTTCTCGACGAGATCTTCTGCTTCTTGTCGAAGCGAGTTTTCGTCGAGATGCTTCTTCTCCTGATTGTTGATGATGCAGCGTTAGAAGGATCCAGCACCGTCAGCGATGCAAAGCCAGGAGCCAAAGACGAAGGTTGCACCCACTTCGAAAAGTGAATGTTGGCTTGATGATGGTTGGTGCCATCGGTCTTGCGCGGAGAAATTCGACGACTTCCCCCTACCTGGCGCGCCAGCTGTCGGATCTATCCCTATCACCCGCTGCTACCACCACCCGCCCTGCTCCGACGGCCTCTGCCGCCTCCGCAGCCGCCATCCTCCACTGCCCAACGTGGACGGATGCCCCCCGCCACCTCCACCGCCTGCCCGTCTCCGGCGGCGGGGCCGTCGGATCCGCCACCGCCGTCTTGACTGCTCCCACGCTAACCCGTCGCTGGCTCGCCCCCGCTGCCTCCACCGCCCGGCTCCGGCGGCACCCGCGCCGCCTCCGCTCTCCGGCCATCTCGACCGCCACCACCGCCGGCTGGCGAGCCACCCCGAAGCCTCCTCTAGTCCCACAAACCACAGGTAACCCCACCCCCAACCCTAAACTCGGAACCCAAATCCTAAGGCTCGCTGGCGTCATTGCTGGAGCTGGCGGAGAACACCGAAGATGTCGTTCTAGTCAAACTCACAGAAAAGTGATTGAGACAAACTTAAAAATCAAGCATTTGAGCTCTAGCAAATCTTATTGGAAAATCGAGGGAGGCCAAGCAGTTCATAGAGTGAATTTTCCATCGCGGCCATGTATGTGCCTCAAACATTGATGTCAACTTTTAAAATTAGCGTACTCGTTTTTTAAATGTGACTATGTATTTTAATTTTCACTACTTTTTCTTAACTACCACGGGAGTCCGTTCAAATGTTCATATGACCCCTTTTTGCCCTTGACTATGTGGTGATTGTAGATAAGATAGCATTGCCATGAATTAGGATCACTGGGCACACAATAGGAATGAAAACGGTCCGAAACAATATCACAAGAGAGCATGATATTTGTAATTAGCCATACTCGTAATAAAATTCATATGGCTAGCAACTATACTAGCATGTTTAGTTTACATGCACTAGAACACAGGCCATCCTGTCCGTATCTTCATATTCTAGATCGTCCCTCTCAGAGCTTGTTTGCTTTGGAGTGAATTAGATTGAATTAGAAAAAAAATGGACGAGGTTACCTAAGTCAAATACTTAATCCCCTCCAACCTACTTCATTTGTAAAGATCAAAGAAGATGTCTGGTCGATCAAAAGAATGGGAGGCGAAATTAGGGTAGCTTGGTTGGTAACTGTCCACTTAAGTTCGAGTACCATATTCGACGTAATTCTTTTGGTGATTGTCAACGTACCCAAGGACATCGAGGTGCATGTAGCGTGAATGTGCGTGCATGTATACGAACATATACGTTTGTATTTAAAAAAATTTAGTTCCTCGAAGCCGGATTTCGTACATATATTCATAGAGATGAGTGTACATGGTGTATATAAACACGTGTGTTTAAAATTTTTTTTTTGGGAAAATGAGCGTTCAGAACCAGCCAAATCGAACAGTAAATCATCAAATTTTAGTAAAATTGCAAAATATATAGATGACTAGTTTGACCTGGATAAGAATGGTCGTTCGATAGGTTACCCGCAAAAAAAATTGGTCGTTTGACAGTCGAGGAAAAGTGAGTCCCAGACCGCGAAATATGCCGAGTCCCGAGCCGCGAAACATCCGTCGAGCAGATTCGATTGGACGGATGGGCACGGAAAATCCCCCGCGCCAGAGCCGCCAAAGCGTCGTCGGATCGTCGCCTCGTGCGGCGGCAGCATCAGGTATCCATCCATCCATCTCATCCCAAAAAACAAAACAAATCATTTATCTTTTCCTTTCCTCCCCGCCCCATTCCCGATTCGAAAAGCTAATTTAATCTGCGCTTTGATTTCACATTCAGGAATAATGCATCGTCATGATCCTCGTCGCCGAGCCCACAAGCAGCAACGGGAGTGCACGGCGGCGGCGGCAGCGGCAGCATCGATCAGAAGCCGCGTGAGGAGAAGGATCCGCACCCACGCGCACCGCAGGCGATTCTCCCAATCCGAGCGGTTCGTCACGCCCCCTGCTCTGCCCCCAACAATTAGCACGCGTCCTAGCGCGTTCGTTTTCGTCTGGATTCCTAATCCTACCTGCTCGGCTAGCTGTTTGTTGGGCTCCTAATCTGCGAGGGTTGGTGGTGTTTGTTCGAGTAATTGAGTTACGGTGGATTTTTTTTCTCTCGAGATTCCGTATAATGTTTGTTTGACTGGATTGGGACGGGAGGCTCGCGTGCGATTCGCGGATCGCCACCGCACCTGCGGCCCTCGCATTGCCGTCGATATTCTGGTGGGGGATTCGCGGAGAAATTAGGGTTCCGTCCTTCTCTCGCCCCAAACCTTTACCTTTCCTTCCTGTCCCAAAATCGAACCACATCTGCTCCCGGTTGCGCCGCCGCCGGCGTCCTTGCGGCCCTGGGTAAGCGGATTTACCAGCCGTGGGCTTCAACTTTGTCTCCATGTGTGCCTGTTGGTTTGGTTTGGTTACTCTGGAGGTGGTTTTGGCGAGTTTTGGTCGGATTTCTGTGGGGGTTTTTACCGATATGTTCCAATTTTCCTGTTGCAGGTTCAGTGGTGGCATGAGCTAAGCTACAGGAACTAGTTATCCCTCCAGCCATGTCTCAAATCCAGAGCACCTCGAGGCATAACAGCGTGCTCCTCGCCGTGCTATGCAGGAAGTTTGCCGAGAAGCAGCAGACGCCGGCTCGCCTTGCACCCGAGCCGAAGCGGGTGCGCCGGTCGTATCCCTTCCCGGAGCTTGTCTCATCTGGGAGATTGGAGGTCAGTTCGTTTTGCTGTGTACTGTGGGTGGATGCTTGTTTTTGAGTTCTCAGTTAAAGGTGGACTTGGGGATGCAGGTGCACACGCTGATTAATCCCTCGGTGGAGCAATTTAGAGAGGCGCAGCAGGCGGTGCAACCTAACTTGTTGTATCTTCAGGGGCAGCAGCTTGAGAATGAGGAGATAGGTTCACTTGTCTGGGGCGATACTGATTTATCTGACCTGCAGACGTTTAGCTCACTCATCAGTCCACCATTTCCCACCATAGTAAGCTCCAAACTTTTGTTGAATAGATAGCGTGCAATCCTTGCTGTAAGTTGCTGTTCATCAGTTTTTACTTTACTGCCAAAAATAAGATGCATATGCACATTTTTGTCTACCGTTTCATATTTAGCCTTGAAAAAATAGCTCAGCATGACAATCTGGCAATCTGCATACTGCACTATAACTGCATTGCACACTGCTAAAGCATTCTATCAAAAGCACTAGGAGTTAGGCACACACTATATGGAGATAGTGACAAATTTGAACTTGTGATCATCGGGGAACTATTTCCTTGGGCTTAGCTATAGCTACAACTCTGCATCTATAGAAATTGCATTTGCTGATAACGTGTTCATTCTGATAATGGTCTATACAGTTTGGATGCTGAATCTGTTCAAATCGCTCTATAAGAGGGTCACGGATAGGTGGCTGGTTGTCATTGTTGCCTGAAATTTCTGAATTTTAATTTGTGTTGTTGAGATTTTATTGATGTGGCTAATATAACTGCTATGTGATTTTGTTGAATGTGGATTGGATGTCCCTATTCAATTTACTTTTATCATGTGGTTTCGTTTCTTTTTTGTTTTTCTGTATAGTTACTAACATGTGTACGCACTAAACACAGGTTTATTTGGAAGTTCCTATAGGGGAAAAGCTTGCCCAGTCACTTCATTCACAGGTATTTTTAATAACTGTTTTTACCTCTTTTCAAGGAGTTGGTTCTTATTGTACATTTGCCAGAGTTAGTATGGAGATAGAGCATATATGTTTATAGTATCTCATTTGGACAAACTTTAGGTGGCACTGATTGTTAGAATGTGCTAATGAACCTTTTTCCCTGAACAAAGTGACTGTTATTTATGGAATTTAGGTGCTTATTGAGCAATATGTAATCTTGACATCCTTTCCTCAGGGAATACCATATGTAATATATTGGAGGAATTCATTTTCAATGTATGCAGCATCTCATTTTCGCCAGGCATTAATGTCAGTCATTCAAAGGTATCAACCATCATAAATGTATTATTGGTCTGTGCCATTTTATTCTATTTCACACCTAACATTTTGGTATTCTGGTTGTAGTTCCTGCAGCCATACATGGGATGCATTTCAACTTGCACATGCCTCATTTCGACTGTACTGTGTAAGAAATAATCATGTTCAAAGTGTTAAGCTTGGCCCTCGCCTACTTGGGGATGCTCCAAAGATAAATATCGTCCCTTCTGAGAATGAAGTGGATGAGGAAGAAGGTGGTTCTGAAGCTTCTCTTGCTATAAAAATACATGATGAAGATGTGAACATGAAAGTTCTTGTCTGTGGATTGCCATGTACCTTGGTAAGCTTAGAGGTTATGCCTCATTTTATCATTTGATGTTTTCCTTGTTCCAATCAATGATCACACAGCTGTATCAACTGCAGGATGCATGTTTGTTGGGCGCATTGGAGGATGGTTTGAATGCTTTGTTGAATATTGAGGTATGTGCCCAACCTTCTAGAGTTCTAGTAATCAATATTAGGTTCTAGAAAAGTATCGAGTTTTGAATAGATGTAATCTTCACACGAAAGTGCTAGTCCATTGAACTGCTGGGAGGAGGTGATGTTAACTTGGAATTTTTTAGTATTGCTGTAGGAACTATAGGAATAGCAGCTATGCCATTTTAAGCAGCTACAACAAGTTAGAGCTGAGCACACTAATTTATATGCAGCATGCTGATGTTAACTTGGAATTTTTACTTCTTAGTATTGCCGTAGGCACTATAGGAATGCAAATCTATACGCCGCATATACTCATATATTTAGATTTAGTAAATGTCATTTAATGCAGACGGAAGAGGCAGTGGTGAGGATCCGCTTTTGCTTCATATAGTTTAGTGTTTACACATTTTGCCAGCTTAAGAAACTAAATATACTAACAAAAAATGGGCAATGCGATGCCTTTTGCCAGCTGTTCCCATGCAAGGCAGCCTTGATAAAAGTGAATTGCTCACATGACAAGTGGGGTGACTGCCCACTAGCTGCTTGCCACTATTTAGGACACTGGTTGGATATATGTTCTAATTTTATTCAATTAGCTTGCATTTCAATTGAGAATCCCAGTAAATATGATGCATATCAAAGGGTTGAATATTTGAAGTTAATACTAGTGTTAAAGTTCAACTCATACTTTTGGTTTGATAAGCGACAAAACATTTTTTTGATCTGTTAATTAGAGGTGTCTTTAGAGGCAGATTTGTTGAGCCAACATTCTTAAAACTCTAGCATTCTATTTTGAGTTTTATCATATTTGCTAGAACCTGCTTGATGGCTGAGCTTTTTTACTTCTCAGATTCGTGGGAGTAAACTTCAGAACAGAGTCAGGTATCTTGAACTGCTGTGCGTTACATATTAAGCAACATATCTCATAACTTATGGTATATCAAACATTTTATAAGTTGGGTGTGGATCATGTTTACAATGTATTCTTGGCCTTTTTGCTTTAGTAAATATATTATAATTTTCTTGTTCTCAGAATGCTTCTTTGCATTGTATTCGTGGCTCTTGCTTCAGTAATCATTTCGATAAATTTGATCTCAGCATGTTTTGAAGCATGAATTTGATGGCATGTAAAATGAACTAATGTATCTTAATTTTTTCTGCCTATGAAGTGTCAACCAAATGGAAACTTAAGTTCAGTTCATTTAAAAGAAAACTGGTGATGCAGATTGTATCTTCATTTATTACCTGGTAGCTTCAAGTTATATTTTTTACCAAGTCCACTAATGATATTTTAGATGCTGCTGCTTTCTTTAGACTGTAGTTCTTTATTGTGAAATCAGTGTTTGTGGTCTTAACAAAATAGAAATAAAATATTATTGTTTGTGAATTTTTTTTTGATTCAGAGATGTAAGCTCACAACGTTCTCTTTCCAGTGCTGCTCCTCCGCCTCTACAAGCTGAAACTCTTTCACATGGGGTTGTCACAATGCGCTGTGATATCACAACTTGCAGTTCTTCGCATGTGTCACTTCTTGTTTCTGGTAGTGCTCAAACTTGTTTTGATGATCAGGTATCAATTTCTACAACAATTTATCATTTCCTAGCCCATAACTTATGTGAAAAAAAATTCACATGTTGCCTTATGACATAGCTCTTAGAGAGCCATATCAAGAATGAAATTATTGAGAAGAGCCAGCTAGTTCATGCTCTATCGAATGGTGAGGATAACAAGCCATCTTCAGCTGAGCCTTTGTCTTCCATGTGCTTGGCTTGTGGAGCTTCTACTTTTGAAGTCTGGATGGCCCTGCCTAAATGGGCAGCAAAGGTTAATTTTCTTCAACGTTTTAAATCGATGCATTAAGCATATTGCTAGTTATGTTTATGTCTAAAAATTTACCCAATTTTATTTCAAAACAACATTTGGTGCAACAGCAAACCTTTCTTTATAGCGTTCTTTTCTGCCTTTTCGGTTATATATTCTATTTCCTATGTTTAAAAAGATGTTGTTTCAGATAAGGCGCCTCATCAACCATTTTGTAACACGAGCTTTGTTTAGTACTCCAGGTCTTGAGTTGCACTTTCCCTTGGAAAAGTATCTCATACTCGAAAGTTCAAAATTCCAAACTGTAGAACTGTGCCCTGCTGTTATGGTGGCGTTCTGTTTTGGGGAATTTATTCTGATGTTTAAGTTTATGTTTTGCTGCAAGTGCCTTTTATGTTAGTACCTAGTGCTTGTGTATAATTGTGTCTCCTGTTTCTCTATCTGCTTCAACCTAATCATCTGAACATGATTTTAGTAGCATTTCTGGATTGCTGGGCAATGCCTTTTGTCTAAGGGGTAACAAGGCTTTAATGATAATATGATATGTGTTTTGAGCTTGTGCTCTTTACATAAATCTGCTGTGAACACTCTGTTTTCTTTTAAAACTGCGTGTCTTTTCTTAATCAAGAGCCCTCAGTTACAAAATAGTTGGGTTGTCTGAACCACATTTCTACTTCCCTTGTGTTGATTTGACTACCATTTCCTTGCATAACTTTGTATGAGTGGATCCTATTTCATCTCTGAATGGAGATTATGTTTCATTGCCTAGGTTTTGAAACATCTTGCGCCAGAAATCTCCTACAGAAGCTTGGTTGCACTTGGAATTGCTTGTGTAAATGGCACACCAGTGTCTTCATTTGATAGGCAGGATGCAGATCGTCTTCTTTTCTTTTGCTCTAACCAGTGCAAAGATCAAGATATTCAAAATGGTCCCTATGCCCATCTATCACGATGGTCGGCGTCCCTTACTAAGGATAGAATCACTGGAAGTCTCGAGTCAAAACAAATTTCATCTGGCACAAATGGAGTTACAGAGGACAGGAAGCATCTTACTGAAGGGTCTTCCCTATCATCGTTGAAGCCAAGGTTGAAGCCTGCAACAATGAGACCCCTTCCCCACTCTCCCAAGCAACAAATGCATCTCTTTATGGGTTTACCTCAATCTATCATTCATGATGCTAGTCAAGTTAAGCCTAGCTTGCCAGCTCCTCCACCTGTAAAGCATAGTGTGGTACCTGTTGTCCCAGCCACTCAAAGAAAATCATCATATGGGCCGCCACGTGTTCAACCATCAGTTCCATTGATGAATCCTCTGCCAATGAAGAAACATGGGTGCGATCGGTTGCCTATCCGTATTTGCTCTGAAGTACACTTCTGGACGATCCTTTTTTTTCCCTTCTGTGTTGTTACATCTTCCTAGCAATTAGCCATATCATTTTATGGTTTCTTTTGCAGGGAGACTTCTTGAAAGATGTCATGCAGTTTCTACTTCAGAGGGGCCACACCCGACTCATACCTCAAGGGGGACTGGCAGAATTTCCTGATGCAGTCCTAAATACAAAGCGCCTTGATTTATATAATTTATACAAAGAGGTAATTGCACACTTCTGCTGTTCTCTTGTATGGGGCAAACTCAATGCCCTTGATACTGAGAGAAATCAGTCCAGCCTTACAAAAACTGGCATGAACCAGTATATCTATCCTAAAACTTACAAAAACATCTACCCAACATGAATGGTATCACAGATCTAGGACATAAAGAGAACTAGAATGCTTCCTAAACTACTGCAAAAAACAACTGAACGTGAAAACTTTAAGCTTCTAAACTCCTGACATTCTAGAGATCTTGTTGTCACCTTAGAAGATATTGCCAAAAAAGAAATAAACTAAAGAAAATAACATGTGATGCTCTAATGATTTTGCTGGCAAATAATCTGACTGCTATCATCCAGGTGGTATCCCGAGGTGGCTTTTATGTAGGTAATGGCATAAATTGGAAAGGTCAAGTCTTTTCAAAGATGAGCAACCATACAGTTACAAACAAAATGACGGTATGTATTTACTTGTCTTATATATCTAGCTAGTACTGTCTTCCCCAATAAGTCTCTGAAATTGTTGTTTTCTGTGCTACCATGTTTTTGTAGTTAACATCCTTAGAGCTATTTCCCAGCATATGGAAAAGATGTTTCAATTTTTGCACAGCTTCAGCTATTATATGAAGTAAATGGTGCCAGTTGTTTACTGAAAATTATTATTTTGGGAACTTACTGCTATCTTTCAATCAGGCTCATTTTCCATTGTAATTCAACTCTAATCATGCACACTTTTTATATATAGGGTGTTGGGAACACACTAAAGAGGCATTATGAGACATATTTGCTGGAATATGAACTTGCACATGATGACGTCGATGGGGAGTGTTGCTTGATTTGCCACAGGTTTGGGGATTTGATTTCATTCTAGTGTACCCGCTGACACTCTATTCCATTTCAGTAGAATCTAACATGTTCCTAAATGTATTTGCAGTAGTGCTCTGGGCGATTGGGTGAACTGTGGGTTATGTGGAGAATGGGCCCACTTTGGCTGTGATAGACGGCAAGGGCTGGGCACTTTCAAGGTAGACACTTGCTAATCGTAGAGTAATATTTGTTTAAATTTCAAGATCGTCAAAGTTTAGGTTATATATTGATCTTGTCTGCTGTGTCAACAGGACTATGCGAAGACAGATGGGCTGGAATACATTTGCCCCCAGTGTAGCCTTGCGAAAAACAAGAAGCCACCACTTCCCGTTAGAGTAGGCAATGGCTTTGTGGCATCAGCAGATTCTGCACCATGATTTGTTAATTAATTAACCTATCTTTTTCCCCCTTTCCCCTTGGCCTTTTGTCCCACTTTTTTTTGGGGTGATGGTTTGGGTAGAGAGAATATTGGCTGAGCATGTGTAGTGTAATCATCGGCAACACATGAAGTTCAAATTATATATAGCTTGTAATTCTCGGCAAGACATGAAGTTCAAAATTATGTGATCAGATCACTTCCGAGCCAATTGAATCTGCGCGCATTTGATTAGTAATATATTGGTAACCACGAAAGTTTTGATGTGGCTAGTTTAACAAGTTGTAAGCAAATTTTATGTGATGGCATGATAACCACTACAGTACAAAATGAGACTATTGCATGATTATAATGGCAGGGGTGCGAAAGCCGCCGAGTTGTGCCAGACTGCTAATGTCAGTCATCCGAATTGTCCAGCAATTCTGACCGGCTCAAGGCTACATCTGCCGCCGATTTCCGCAGCTACGGCGGTGGGCATCCAATACTTTTCGAACGTCTTCTAGAACCATATAAAGATGAAATTACATTTGGCAATAATTTGCTGATTTTTTCAGTTTAAGTTCACCTTTAGCCTACGCGACAATACCAGCGTTGTCTGTACGACAGGCAACCCCATATGTCTATTCACTTTGTCCGCGAGAAAGTTACTTTAGGACACGTTCGCGTGCTACATGTGCCATCGTTTCACCCGTTTGTGGATGTCATCACTAAAAACTTGCTTGCCTAGTTGTTTACTAACTTTAAACTCGGATCCTCCAGCCGTGACTGCGGGGTTTTAGAGATGTATAACCTAACTAACCAAGGGTTTGTTGTTTCATATAGCTTAAGCTGTACATGGTTATATATGAAAATTTACTCCTTGTCCAGGGTGTGAGGTTTCTCCTAATCTATTCTCTCTATAATAAGAAGTCTTTGATTGCAAGGGTATCACGGAAGAATATTAAAATAGGCGGGGATGTTGATCCCTTATCGTTTTTCATTAATAACCAGCAACATTGCCCATGCGTTGCAACGAGACAAAAAACCTCCTTATATGTCCCTAGCTGAATAGAGGTAACCTTAAACTTAATTGCTTAATTTGTGACCTCCATGGTGTGCCGCTATGGTGCTGTTGAGGGATCATCACCGAGGAAGGAAACACCTAGTTGATGTCTGGTCGGGGCGGCTCGATCCTGGCGTTGACGACTCGACAAAGTTAATATAGGAAGCCTATGATTGACAGTATCTACGGTTTCGACGTTCTAGGTAGGGGCAGATCGGGGGGGGGGGGGGGCTCAAGCCCTCCCTACTGTCCAAGAACTCGCAAAGGAAGAAGAGGAGGATAAAAGAGGTAAAAGAAGAAGAAAAAGAGGAAGAAGGGGTGGAGATGGAGGAGGAAGAAGAAGTAAGCCCCCATATGTTTTGATCTTGCCTCTGCCATTGGTTCCAGGGGTTTCCTGCGGTTGCGGGATCTTGACACGACTGACATTTTGCGACAGCCTCAACCATCTCGTCACCACGGGCTATCCTCGCTGTCGAACCTCGACGTCTGCCACAATCCCCCAACTACATTAAGTTCTACTTCTTCACGCCACTCACCGACCTCCGCCTCATCTCTCTTGACCTTTATATGTGCGGACTGAAGCGGGCAGCACGGGGGCAAGAGCTACCTTTGATTCTTAGGGCATGTTTGGCACGGCTCTGACTTGTGGGAAAATATCTCTAGCCGTGGCTTCTCTAATGAATCAGTTTTTTGGTTTTGGCTCGTTTGTTAGAAAAGGTTGGTAAAACTACCGCTTTTAGCTCTTCAGAACGGATAGAATATGTCAAATCTCCATAATATCCTTACCTTTTTTTCCTTTCGTATTTTCTATTTTTTATTTCTATTTCCTTTTCCTTCTTTTTTTATCTTTATCTTTTAAATTTTTTCTTTTCCGTTTCCTTTTTCTCCCTTCCGATTTCTTCATTATCCGTTCGTTCCCAGCCCCAGCCCCGCCGACCATCCTTCCGTCGTCAAGCATGAGCGGTGCTCACTCCGTCGTCCCCCCGCACCCTGCTCCCTCTTTGGCCACGCTGCTCCCTCTTTCACCATCTTGCGGATGTCATGACTAAAGACTTAGCTTGCCTAGCTGTGTACTATTTCTTTCATCCCAAATTACTATTCGTTTTGACTTTTCTAGATACATAGTTTTTGATATGCACGTACATACATATTATATCTAGATACGTAGCAAAAGTTAAATATGTATCCAGAAAAGTCAAAATAAATAGTAATTTAGGATGGAGGGAGTAACTTTAAACTTGTATATCCGGATCTTCCAGCCATAACTGCGGGATATTAGAGATGTATAACCTAACTAATCAAGGGTTTGTTGTTTCATATAGCTCAAGCTGTATACGTTATATATGAAAAATTACCCATTGTCCAGGGTGCCAGGTTTCTCCCAATAAGAGGTTTCTCCCAATCTATTCTCTCTATAATAAGAAGTCTTAGGGTATCACAGAAGAACGCTAAAAATATTCACTACCATTTGGCGGGGATTTTGATCCCTACTCGTTTTTCATTAATAATTTGTAAGTTGTGTGTCCTAGATATGCGAGGTCGACTGCATGTAGTCTTGAACCGATTCTATAGATGTTACTGTTTGAGATCAATAAAGCTTTGTTTATCTAAAAATATATACGCTATGTTAGATAAATTGTTATACATTGCAGATGGACTTTGTGTTGCCTACCACCTGGACGTACACCTCTCATCATGGCTTCTCGTACTATATTTTTGGTTGTGGTAATCTGAGAGGGAAAGAGTTCATATCTAAATTTCGGCAAAAATATAACGAGAAACGGAGAGCAGCACAAATGAATCCACAGCACGGCGTTCAATATCTCCAATTAACGGGTAGTGAAACTGAAATCAAACTAATCATGTCGACCAACACTTTCTTTCCACGTCAAATGACTCGCGCGCATGTTGCATTACAAAACAACGAACAAACTGAATCTCTTGGCCACGATTAATAAGCGTTGCGTGCAGGCACTCAGAAAAAACCCATCTGCTGCATTCTCGGATCCCCGGAACCCTCGCGGCCTAATCCTTCTTGGCGAAGAGCAGCCGCGCCCGGAGGTCGGCGGCGTCGACGTCGCCCATGTGGGTCTCCGGCATCCAGCAGCCCGTCCTGGGGTCCCTCATCCAGAAGCTCTCCTCCTCCTTGGGCTTATCCGCCGCCGCTCCCGGCAGCCTCGCCTTGCTGGCCACTTCGACTGGCTCCTTCCGCGCCGCCGCCGCGGCCGCAGCGCTGTACGTCCGCCGGCCGCAGTCCGCCACCTTCGCGCCGCAAACGCCGGCGAGCCGGGACGAGAGGAGAGCGCGCGCTGCCATCGCTGTTCGGAGCCAGGGGAAAGCTTACGGCAATGCAAGAGGAGCGAGCGCTAGGGTTTTGGGCGGCGGACGCGATCGGGTTTGTGATTGCAGGTACGCGGCCGCGCGGCGACGCGGCGTGCGGTTTTTATAGGCGGGCGAGTCGGCGGCGGCGCGGAAACCCGGCTCCATTTCGTTGCAGTACTTCGACTGGGTTACGGCGGCCTTACGGGATTGTTCGATTTGACGCAATTCTCCAGCCCATGGGCCTTTCAGCGGCCATTTACTCATCATGGAATGTATGAGCCACGTGATAGACCCATTTCTTCATGGTCTATATATACCGTATCTGGGCCGGGCTTGAAGTTATCTCTCAAATAAAATCAGCGCCAAACGGAAAGGCCCTCCGTGGTAGTCAAAATCACCGGGCTACAGGAAAAGCTCTCAGTTCCATCCAATTCCGAATCTTCTTTGGCTCGTGGACACGTTCGTGCAAGAGAGATTCCACACGCGTCCGAGCCTAGCCCTTACTGGTTCTTCCTAGGCTCAAGTGGTAGATGGCATGGCATCATATTGTTCCAACCAGTTCCCAAAATTCCTTTAGCTAGCTAGGTATCGGTCGAATTCAGAATCCTCTTTAACGAACCACTTACCAAGTGATCGGAATATGTTCCGGCTGCGCCGGTCACACGTTGGACGCAACTGAAACCTAACTACTTCTTTTCCTAGTACAAAGTTGAACACACTCAGGCACACCATTTGCATACACACACATACACCCATGTGCATGTGTCTCTTATTACACATTTAAACTAAGCTACAACGAAGGCGACATAATCTCACATAGCACGATCACACACTTTGTCACCGAACATATCCACATATTTGTTCTTATTCCTGCATGGGACATAATCCTGAGAAAAATAGAAGCACTACATGCGGCTGCTTCTGTAACTTGAGACCGAGCAGGGAAGGTTCCACAATCCACAGGTACCCTAGGCAGCTGAAACCTAGTGAAATCCTCGAAAGAGACAATAGAAGCATGAATGATGGAACTCTTCTTGACTCGTTCTCACTCAATTTCTTCAAGAACTCTTCATGACTCTTTCACATAATTTCTTATACTCAATTGGATCATTAATTGGATGTTGTAGAGTACAAGAGCAAATTACACCCTTACTTTCAAGACTGCAACATGCAAAAATATACATATGAAAAAAACACCCAACCAACTTCTCCAAGTACGTGTTGCTTCCTTTTGAACCCCCCTTCGCCATGATATAATCATATTCTTCGCTGCCATGCATCCATGATATATACATGCTCCTTGATTGATATTTGTATATCATTAGCTTGCTTCAGTACTCATCATATCCTCCTCCGGTGACAAGAAGAGCGGATTATTGATTGATTAATAATTAACTAATTAGTAGTACTGATCCTGCACCATGCTTCGGCCTTCGGCTCTCGGTCCTGCCTTCCTCATCTAGGCTACGGCAAGTGTCTTCCTCGGCGGCGGCCTGCCCCGGTTGGGCGTGCGGTGGGGGCTGTGGTGGTGAGCCTGGCCTCGCCGCTGCCGCTCCTTGCTGCCCGCCGCCTGGCGCTCGCGCGCCTCGTCCACCAGGATCTGCTCCCACCGGCACTCCTCGCTGCAGAAGCCCTGGTCTCCTCTGCACACGAACGAACAAGCAGATGCATCCATGAGCAACGCCGCCTGTTAATCAAGAGACGTCGGCATCTGCAGGTTCGTTGCTGATCGATTCGTGTACCTATACATGTAGACGTCCTTGCTAGGGCTGAGGTCCCGCCGGCAGAGGGAGCAAGCCTTGAGGAAGCTGCACGACACGGCGCCGTGGCGCGAGGCGGCGGCGGAGCGGGGACGCACCACCTGCTTCAAGACGATGTTCGCCGCGTGCGCGTGCCGGCCATGGCTGTGATGCTGGTTGTGGTGGTGGTGGTGATGCTGGTGGTGCACCAGGATCTGGAGCCCGACGACGAGGCGCTCACGCTCGCGGGCGCGCCGGCCGTTGGCTCCGGCCATGGCGGCCGCGCCGACGACGCCGACGCGGTGGTGGTGGACGGCGGCGCCACCCTCCTCCCCGAGGTGGAAGATGCTCTGCCTTCTCGGGAGCATTGCAGTGAGGAGCGGGGAGGGGAGGAGGGTGGGAGAGGGGGAGGGGGGAGGGAGGGATCGCCTCCTCACTTGAGATGGTGGCAGTGGCAACAGGAGGGAGAGAAATAAGGGAGATGAGGTGGTGAAGGGGAGGGGAGTGATGGGTATTTAAAACCGCTTGATGTCCACAAAAGGCCTTTTGCCACCGCTTCCACATGATCAAATAGAAGAAGAATCTCTTTGGGCTGGGACCAGTGCTTGTGTGGCAGTGTGCACAAAAAGAAATACCATAACAGTGCAAAAACTAAAAAAGGGGGTGAACTTTTAATTTGGGGGAAAAATCCAGATGACCCTTTTGAACTCAAATTTCAAGTCTAGCCAAAAAATCATTATGTAAAGTGAAAGATGGATACTGTTTCTTCCCGCACCCTTCATCATTTACATAGCCACTTCCATTTACCTCTGTTCGTGTCTGGCTAGAGGTTGCCGGCTGGTTAAATTGTCCTTGTTAACGGGTCATGCTATGGGTTTAGCATTTCTGGTTTGGATATGCTTTTTTTTTTGCCTCTATGGTAATGTTAATTGGTTCATTTGATCGAACAAATAAAAAATATCGAACTCTAGTATTTGCAGCAAGTATTCAAGTAATGAGGACTGTTGGGATCCCTGTTTTCAGTAAATAGTACTACAATGCATTCGCAAAAAAAAAGAGTAAATAGTACTACAATTGATGCGTGCAAGAAAATGACACGTGCCTTCAAATTGAAAGTCAGATTCGTTGTATATGCTGCTATTGATTTGTTTTTAAGCTTTAACAAACTGATGGTTTTGATGCAAACAATCTTATTGTGTTTCCCATAATTTGCACTAATTCTTCTGAGCATGCATCCAATGCAAACAGACTGAAGCTCTGTTGTCTCTACTTATCTCTAAATGTTCACTTTATTACTTTACTAAATCACATCTGAAACCTTTTGAAAAAGATAGAGGAGATAGAGCAGTAGAGCACTAGTTGACATGGAAAAGCCCAAGCCAGCAAAGCAAAAAAGGGTAATAATAAAAGAAAAGAATGGGATATATATATATATGAGCTGGAAAAAAATAATGATCACTTACGAAATTGTCAAAATGATATAATGAGTGGTCCTAGAAGCAATGCTTTCTAATATTTCTGCAAAGATGATGTTTTTGTCTGGGTGTAAGCTGTTCCCCACTCATGTGGGAGAGTAAGCTAAAAAAAAAGGAACCTCAATAATTGCGAGGTCTTTTTCAGGAAAATTAATGAAATATTAAAAAAGCTTTCACGTCGTTATTTCTTTCATGGAGAAATGGCAAAGGTCATTTTCTGTGTGAGAAAACTCACAAGGAATCCTTGGTGTTGCTGAAACATGCAAAGCAATGCGGTGGGAAACCAGGGCACGGAAGCTCTGTCGGGACTGGGGATACATTCCCAGGCTCCCAGCAGGTCCTACTAGACTTCTTTTTTGCTTTTGTTTTTGCGAGGAATTTGATCACCTACATGAACCAGCAACTTGATACCACGAAATAAAATAAATCATAGTGATCTTGCATATATTATTTCTCACACAAAGCAATGTTATAGTGATTTTGCAGAAATGTGATACGAATTTTCAAATTTTGACTACTAAATAAATCTGAAACCTTATACATCTATGGTTTCTGTCGGATTAATATCCAACTACTTGTAGCCAACTTATTTCTCAATCACTATCGTGGAGATCATAATCATACCATTGAGAGAGCAAATATTATTACTAGCAATTAACATTGTTTTCAACCAAGTTCGACCAACGACGAAGCAATAAGGAACCGACTGTTAGAAAAGAATTGTTGTGGGTTATCCAACATGCGAAAGGCAAATATGGATAGACAATTTTGTACAATCTTCTGTTAGATTTATTTGTTTTCATGCTTATACACAGCTCCTTTTACTAATATTATATTTACAGTTAGATCATAGTCAGTCATAATAAATCATAATCAGTACACAGCACATCCAGATTGATGCCCAATAAGCAGGCAGACGAATGAGAACGGACAAATAAAGGAAACGACGCCCAAACATAGCATGCCTGAAGCAGCATGCATATAGATGTCGGACAAACTTGGCATAATGGCTATCCCTGCTAGCTATCAAGTAATAAACACTATGCTTTTACAGTTATGAGGCCATCCATCCAGGCTACAGGTACAATGATGAGAAAATACATCTTGTCCTACTAGGCTATTACTCCCTGCAAGTGCAACGGTCCTCGTAGAACAGAAAGATGCTTTTACAGTTGCACATGCCAGGTCGTTCTAAGAGCAAGTTTAATAACGCAACTAGCAAGCGGGCTGCAAGGTTTCTCTCAGCCTTTTCCTAGCCCACTCGTACAATGGTTAGCTCTTCACCATTAATACATGGTCCACAAGTCATTCTCACAAAGTTTCTTGGTTCCTGTGCCCAAGTCGGCTGTAAGCTTATAGCCCGCTTCTCCTCTCTCACCTCTTCTCTCTCCTCCACATCAGCATTCAGCCAGCTTACAGCTCTTTATTATACTTGCTCTAACCGGTCCTATTGAGCAACTTTGTTGGCAACCATATAGATCTGTACCTTCAAGTCAATATACTGCTGATCGATTTGCCCTGTGAGTTCAGTGTAGCAATTAACAGCTGTGCGTTCAGCGTTCTTGGCGACAAAAAGAGCTACGTACTAGCAAGGATTCCACATGGCATCTGTAGGTGAAGAATCTTATCCCTTTTCCTAAACACTGGACGTGCGAAAACTCTTGCAGACAATCTTGTACAGTTCAGTTGTAGACTTGTAGTTGTACTAGCATGTGTATCATGCGTCCAATGCAACCTCTCCAGTTGGTAACTGGAATACTTGATACATGATTGGAGTCAACGTTAAAAATGATAGTAATTAATGCAATATATACACTTATGGTAAAAATGTGGTGATATTTTATGGTAACCAAGTTTAATAAAAAAGTTACACCATATTCATGCATAAAGACTATTTTTGATGAAATAATGGGCTTGACCCATTGCAATTTCAGAAACTCCAAATAAATCCCAAAGGCCCATGTGGGCATGAGCAAGTGGTTGGAGTGGTGCAAACCTTTAGTCCCACATTGCTAGTGGAGGAGAAGGATGGCCAACATAAATATAGAGGTTGTCTCCACTCCTCCAAGCTATATGTGTGGGGAGAGAAGGAAAGCTCCACACACGCGCGCTCGCCTCGCCACGCCACGCCTCGCCTCGCCTCGCCTCGCCGGGCGGGGGCGAAGGGCGCGGGCGTGCGACACATGCGTGAATGGTCCACCGAAATCTGGCCTCCTACTACGCCGCCACTGTAGTCTACTCCATCTCGAGCGTTGGCGTGCACCGGCGAACGATCCTGCACCGGGAGAGGCAAATAAGGTTTTTGGGAAGCACTCCGCGCGACTACTCGGGGTCTTCGCCTCCACACACGCGCGCTCGCCACGCCACGCCTCGCCGGGCGGGGGCGAAGGGCGCGGGCGTGCGACACATGCGTGAATGGTCCACCGAAATCTGACCTCCTACTACGCCGCCACTGTAGTCTACTCCATCTCGAGCGTTGGCGTGCACCGGCGAACGATCCTGCACCGGGAGAGGCAAATAAGGTTTTTGGGAAGCACTCCGCGCGACTACTCGGGGTCTTCGCCATGGCTTGTCTTCCGTCCAAACCCGGCGTTGCGGCGTGCCATCGTCTTCGACGTCGTCTGCTGCGCTCCGTCCGCAATACCGTCGTCATTCTGTCAGCACCGCTTGTCATCACAGCTGAGTACGTACACCGTGATCTGATCTGCTATTTCAGCATGCTTTCTGAGATTATGTTGGTCTTCTTGATGTTGCCTAGTATGTTAGAGATTTGCACGCTAGGTTTTGTTCTTATCATGATAAATCTAGTTCGGAATTTACTCTTGCGATTGTCTAATTTTCCAATAATCCAAAAACCTTTGGTATGGCTAGTTTTGCTGAGTCACTGAGGTCGGAAAAATTTATCGATGTGAACTTTAAGAGGTGGAAATCAAAGGTTCGTATCTGGTTTAATGCTATGAACATCTAGGACACGAGGCTTGGCAAACCTAAAGGCGAACTAACTGCTGAGATGCAGAAAAAGTTCGATGATGCTAATAATCTTTTCGTGGGATGTATCATTAGCATTATATCTGACCGTCTGGTCAATGTCTACATAGACATGACAGATGCGAAGGTGCTGTGGGTTGCTCTGGTTGCAAGGTATGATGCAGCACATGCAGACAATGAATTATACCTCATGGAGAGTTTCCATGACTACAGGATGGTGAACAACAGTTCTATGGTAGAACAGGCCCATGAGGTGCAGTGCGTTGTGAAGGATCTTGAGCTTCTTAAGTGTCAATTACATGACAAGTTTGTGGCTAGTTGCATAATTGCAAAGTTGCCTTCCTCATGAAGGAATTTCGCCACTACTCTGAAACATAGGAGACATGAGATATCAGTTGAAAATCTGGTAGCATCTCTTGATGTTGAGGAGAAAGCTTAGAAGAAGGATACTGCTGAGAAAGAAGACCAAGGTCAGTCCAGCACCAACATGGTCTAGAAATTCCCACATGGCAAGAACAAAGGGAAAAACAAAGTCGTCAAGACTACTACCTTCAAGAAAAAGAAGAATAAAACTAAGATGAACTGCTACACTTGTGGTGAGCTTGGACACTTCTCTAAGGATTGTCCAGATCGTGCAGACCGCAAGGGCAGAAGGGCTAATGGGTCCAAGAATATCAGCATGGTGACCATAGGAAACACTGGAGATGGGTAGGGTAATCTACCTACTGTTCTTTCAGTTTTTCATTCCACTAGTTGGTGGCTTGATACAGATGCTAATGTTCATGTGTGTACTGACATCTTCATGTTTTCTTCTTACCAGGTCGCCCAGGATTCCTCCGTGTTGATGGGGAATGGGTCACATGCTACTGTTCATGGTGTTGGTACGGTAGATCTGAAGTTTACTTCGGAAAAGATTGTGCAGCTGAGGAACATGCATCATGTCCCTACCATCAACAAGAATTTTGTGAGCGGGTCGGTCCTGTGCAAGGATAGGTTTAAGATAGTGTTAGAGTCCAATAAATTAGTCATGTCAAAATATGGACAATTCGTTGGTAAAGGCTATGAGTGCGGAGGCTTGTTCCGCTTTTCCCTTGCATACTTTTGTAATAAGTCCGTGAACCATATTTGTGGCAACGTTAGTGATGATGCGAGTACTTGGCATTCACGTTTATGTCATATTAATTTTGGTTTAATGTCTCAGTTTTCCAGCATGTGTTTAATTCCGAACCTCACCATTGCCAAAGGTTCTAAGTGCCATAGTTGTGTGCAATCAAAGCAACCTCGAAAGCCTCACAAGGCGGTTGCGGAGAGACACTTGGCACATCTAGAACTCATACATTCTGATATGTGCGAGATGAATGGTGTGTTGACAAAAGGTGGAAAGAGATACTTCATGACTTTAATTGATGATGCGACTATATTTTTCTATGCTTACTTGTTGCGAACTAAGGATGAAGCATTAGACTACTTTAAAATTTATAAGGCTGAGGTTGAGAATCAACTTGAGAGAAAGATCAAGCATCTAAGGTCTGATCGTGATGGCGAGTATTTTCCCAAAATCTTTGATGAATTCTGTGAGGAACATGGTATTATTTATGAGAGGAGGCCTCCCTATTCGCCCGAGTCCAATAGGATTGCTGAGGAAAAACCGCACATTGACTGACTTGGTTAATTCCATGTTAGATACTACCGGTTTATCTAACGCATGGTGGGGGAGGCTCTATTGACTTCATGTCATGTCATGAATAGAGTTCCGAACAAGAATAAAGATCAAACTCCATATGAGATGTGGATCGGGAGAGAATCATCACTTTCAAATTTGCGTACTTGGGGTTGCTTGGCGAAAGTCAATGTACCCATTCCGAAGAAACGCAAGTTAGGACCTAAGACAGTGGATTGTGTCTTTCTAGGATATGCTCAGAGGAGCATTGCTTATAGATTTTTAGAGGTTAAATCTGAGGCCCCTGGTATGTATGTTGATACTATTATGGAATCTTGTGATGCAACATTTTTTGAGAATATATTTCCTCTTAAAGATATGCATAGGAACTCTAGATTTTCTGCTGAAATAACTCCCGAACCTACTGCACCTGTTGAGTCTTCTGAACAAACCGATGAGCATGAGGACGTCCTAGAGAAGGATGACAGTGAAGCTCCTAAAAGGAGCAAGAGACAGAGGGTTGCAAAATTCTTTGGTCATGATTTCACTATGTACCTTGTGGACAATACTCCCACGTCCATCACTGAGGCATATGCATCTCTAGATGCAGACGATTGGAAAGAAGCTGTCCAAAGTGAGATGGATTCGATTCTTTCTAATGGGACATGGGAGCTCACTGAACGATCCTATGGTTGCAAACCAGTGGGTTGTAAATGGGTGTTCAAGAAGAATCTTAGGCCTGATGGTACTATTCAAAAGTACAAGGCTAGACTTGTGGTCAAAGGTTACACACAAAATAAAGGTGAAGACTTCTTTGATACCTATTCACCTGTCGCTAGACTGATACTACTTTCTCTGGCTGCCTCGTATAGTCTTATCATCCACTAGATGGATGTAAAGATAGCTTTCCTAAATGGAGAGTTGGATGAGGAGATCTATATAGATCAGCCTGACGGGTTTATGGTGAAGGGTCAAGAAAGCAAGGTGTGTAAGTTGTTGAAGTCTTTGTATGGCCTGAAACAAGCACCTAAGCAATAGCATGATAAGTTTGACAGAACTTTAACGTCCGCAAGCTTTGTCATTAACGAGGCTGATAGATGTGTGTACTATCGCCATGGTGGGGGTGAAGGAGTTATATTATGCTTGTATGTGGATGACATACTGATCTTTAGCACAAACATTGATGTGATCAATGAGATCAAGTCTTTTCTATCACAGAACTTTGATATGAAAGATTTGGAAGAAGCTGATGTTATTCTGAACATCAAGCTGATTAAGGATGAGAATGGGTTTACTCTTTCACAATCCCATTATGTGGAGAAGGTCTTGAACCGTTTTGGTTATATGGACAGCAAGTCTTCTCCAACACCTTATGATCCCAGCATGATACTTAGAAAGAACAAGAAAATTGCTAAAGACGAACTGAGATACTCTCAGATTATCGGTTCACTCATGTACTTAGCTAGCGCAACGAGACCCGACATAGCTTTTGCTGTGAACAAATTGAGTAGGTTCATGTCAAACCCGGATTCTGATCATTGGCATGCACTTGAAATGGTTATGCGCTACTTGGTGGATACTATGAGTTATAGGATTCACTATTTCGGGTACCCTGCTGTGGTTGAGGGATATAGTGATTCGAACTGGATTTTGGACTCTGATGACCTATATGCCACGGGTGGGTATGTGTTTACCCTTATAGGTGGTGCAATATCATGGAGGTCTTGCAAACAGACCATCTAACAAGGTTAACCATGGAAGCAGAACTTACTGCTTTGGAAACAACCACTGTTGAGGTAGAGTGGCTGCGTGATCTCTTGATGGACTTGCCTGTGGTTGATAAACCAGTGCCGGCAATCCTTATGAACTGTGACAATCAAACGGTGATAGTCAAAGTGAACAGTGCTAAGGATAACACAAAATCATCAAGACATGTCAAGAGACAACTGAAGTCTATCAGGAAGTTGAGAAACTCCGGAGTAATAAGTGTGACTTATATTCAAACAAACAAAAACCTGGCAGATCTCTTTACAAAAGGGCTATCACGGAATGTGATAGAATGTGCATCAAGGGAGATGGGTATGAGACCCGTTTGAGTTGCCGTAGTGGTAACCCAACTTATGTGATCGGAGATCCCGTGAATTAGGATTTGGAAAAAATAAGCTGTCGGTTGACTGAGGAGAGTAATTATTAAACCCTCTCTATGTAAAGATGCAATACTCTCAAATGTTGTAAGGAAGGTTAACAATATGTTTTAATGTGCTTCTATTGGCTTGATTAAGTGAAGATGTTGTCCTACAGAGCATCCTTGAAAGAATACACCTATATGAGCCCGACTGTAGAACGTCGCAGTCTATGAGACTTGGGTGATCTCTAGTAATCTTATGAAGAGACCAAGGAGTATAACGAATATGCTCCACCCGCGAGGTAGGCTACTGGCAGCCCGGTACTAGTTCCGACTTTGAGTGAAATTTGTCATCACAAAATTTGCAATTCAAGGCTTAGTCCATTATCAAGTTGTGGATGAATGTAGCTTGAAGCTCTAGGTGAGAATTCAACTTAACATTTCTTGCTGAAACACTTGTATATAAACAACAGTGAGAAACATGCAAAATCTCTGATGGACATTTGAGATCTGGTGGGGGATTGATGAAATAATGGGCTTGGCCCATTGCAATTTCAGAAATTCCAAATAAATCTCAAAAGCCCATGTGGGCATGAGCAAGTGGTTGGAGTGGAGCAAATTTTTAGTCCCACATTGCTAGTGGAGGAGAAGGATGGCCAACAAAATATGGAGGTTGTCTCCACTCTTCCAAGCTATGTGTGTGGGGAGAGAAGGAAAGCTCCACACGCGCGCGCTTGCTCGCCTCACCACGCCTCACCTCAACAAGCCAGGCTGGGTTGGGCGAGGCGAAGGGCGCGGGCGTACGACACCTACGTGAATGGTCCACCGAAATTCGGCCTCCAGCCTTGTGGTGGCGCGGTTTCCTTTTGCGGTTTTAATTTTTGGTTACTTGGCCTTCAAGTCAGCGAGATATATGGAAGCCTAATCAGTTTAAATCACGATCGCAACGTGAGACCGTGGGTTCTCCTATATATACGACCTATCGGCCTCTACCGAAAAGACATCTAATCGAGCTAGGGCTTTTGCCTCTTCTCGCTGCTGCGCCACCACCGTAGTCTACTCCATCTCGAGCGCTGACGTGCACCGACGAACGGGAGAGCAAGTATCTGAAACCTCTTGCTCTTGTGATCCTGCACCAAGAGAGGGCAAATAAGATTTTTGGGAAGCGCTCCACGCGACTGCTCAGGGTCTTCGCCATGGCTCATCTTCCGTCCAAGTCGGGCGTTGTGGCATGCCATCGTCTTCGACGTCATCTGCTGCGCTCCGTCCGCAACACCGTCGTTGTTCCGTCAACACCGCTTGTCATCACAACTGAGTACGTACAGACCTAATCTGCTATTTCAGCATGCTTTCTGAGATTATGTTGGTATGCTTGATGTTGCCTAGTATGTTAAAGATTTGTGCGCTAGTTTTTTTCTTGTCATGATAAATCTAGTTTGGAATTTACTCTTGCCGTTGTCTAATTTTTCAACAATTTTATTATAAGTTTTCTCTAGAAAAATATGGTGAAATCAAAGGCAAACCACAGTCAACAAAATATTGCGCCCCAAGCGTACGTCTTTATCATCTTTTCTCCTTTTCTTTTTGTTCTTTTCCTTTTGTAGCGGGCACTGTGCTTAACAGTAAGCACAAAGGCAACTCAAGACCCTCGTGCCACCGAGTGGATAATGTTGCCCTCAACTATCCAGCCGAAGGGTTACAAATAGAGAGGCCAATGACACATTGGTAAACATGAACTTTTGTTCACCAATTTATAGGCTGATCTGAATCTCTTATTATTGCAGGGGTTTTTGTAGTTTACACTGTAAAATAACTAGAGGATCTCTGGGGTCATCAACTAGAATCCACAAAATCTTTTGCAACTCTAAATTTGATACAAAGGAGGCGCTAATATTTTGGCCATCAGCTGCAACAAAAGTTCAGCCGATGAAGGTATAGATATTATTTCACGTGGCAAACTACATGGCCATAAACAAACTAGTTTATCAAACACTGTTTACGCGTTCCCACCGACCTCGTTCACTACCAAGCGATAGCTAGTTGCAGCCATATGGCCAATTTAAGTTAGTTTTTAAAAGGCGAAGGCTAGGTAATTTTCGTTGATCGATGTCCCTTTTCAAACTTTACAATTTAAATTACAGCCAATATATATGCTTCTGCTTGTTCATAAATCCACAAAGGTCGGTTGGATAAATGGAATATCGGAAAATATCTGCATGCCAATATATATGCATTGGAAAATTCTAAATTCCAGTGAGTTGAGCGTATCTTAGTTCCCAGTGGTGGAACCAATCTACCCGGGAGTCAGCATGGTACTAGCTAGTAGTGTGTACCGAAAAAAAAAGAAGAATTCTAAATTCCTAAGGATAAGATTTCCAACTTTGTTCCAAAATAATTTTGCACCTAGCCCCCGGGAGCATCCTGTTGGAGGTATGCCCTAGAGGCAATCATAGAGATGATGATATTCCATTTGTATCCATGATTTGAATATTGTGTTCATTGAATATCCATTAAAGGCTACTTGAATTGATTTGCAATTATGTGAATTGTATGTGAAACTCTTTACTTGTATGGTTATTCTAAAGTTGTCCCTAGTCGGAGTTCATGTGAGGACACACATGAATATTAGACTAGCACATGTATTAGTTGATGACTATGTTTCACAAGTCATGGACATGGAGATGTTGAACTAATAATGTGGACACATGTGGAGACATGTGTTAGGACTGACCCAACATGAGAAGTAGTTCTCTCTTTAAACAACATATACGCTTTGTCCTTAGACCTGAGACTGTCGCATGTATTCTAGATGTGGATCGACCTACTTAGGGGCTATCAAACGCTACGCCGTAACAGGGTAGTTATAAAGGTAGCTTTCGGGTTTGTCAAGAAGCATGCTATGAGACATGGTCAGTCAAGATGGGATTTGCCCCTCTCTGATTGAGAGTGATATCTCTGGGCCCCTCGAGTGATCGGATCCAAAAATGCATGGCCATGCTACGTACGGTTAAGAGTTAACCTACAAAGGGATTCCGAATCACATGATCGAGAAAGAGCGGTCGGCTTGAAGCTATGCCAAATATCGTGAGGCAAAGGGAATAGCATGTATATTATGTTGTGATGGTTCGTCTGATATGATCTTCGTATGCGTATAGGAGTTGGCACGTCTTGCTAGAGGCCGCTACCGACTATTGGGCCGAGTAGGAGTACTCGGGCCATGTCTATACGTATCCGAACCCATAGGGTCACACACTTAAGGGGCTGGAAGCCCAATTCGGATCTGATCCGAGTTGGATTAGGTCTAGGAGTACTAATGGGCCTCGGATCCAGAGGCCCATCAGGAACCTCTATAAATAGAGGGGTGGGGGCGCCCTAGGGTTTACACCTTTTTGGCGAAACACACCTGCCGCGCCTCCCACGCCCTCGCCTGTTGCAACTCGCGGATCTAGCAGTCCGGCTTGCGACGCTTCCTCCCTGCACGTGTGGATACCTTGGAGGTGTTGCGCCTGCAGCACTTGGACGAGCCATCGACGAGCCGCCGACGAGCCACGACGAGCCGACGACGAGCCGGGGTACCGGAGGCGATCTTGCTGTGCACGTGGACGAGCTGCTGAGGAGCTGCTGGACGTGATCGACTACGTACGACTACGTTGATCGACTACGTACGTGATCGTCTTCACTGCATCGACGCATATCTACATCTTCCGCACCAGTAGTGCGTCGAGTGGTAATCCCGTGATCCTTATACGGTAGTTCTTCCTGGTTATACGCGGTAGAAATTTTGATTTGCGCTAGCGTAGCCTACCTCGTATCCCAACAGTGGTATCAGAGCCGTAGCTGCTTAGTTTTGGATTCGGGATGTGTGCATATGGAGATATGCGAGTTTTCTGTTTGATCTATGTCCTGGTTTCGTGCCCTTGCTGCAATGGTAGTGTAACGACATACTCCTACCAGTCGGTTTCCGCCATCGGAGTTAAGTGATACACGTAAATCCAGTTGCAGTGAGCGAAGATCAATATGATTGGTCGAATCGAGATCCAGGGTCATACGCCAGACGCATTAGATGTGCAATAGTAGATGGGATCTACTGCCGGGGTCGGGATTTTGCCGTATGCGCATGCTTCGGTAAATCAGCCGTAACTTTTCGGTACGATCTCAGATCGGGGCGATTTCTATACGAAAATTGATCTACAGAAAAAGTTACACATGAATTTCAACGGCTATGCCGTTTTCGGCGAAATTAGATTTGCCAAATTCGGCTTGGAAGATGGAGTTTCGGGCCTCCGAAGTTTGGAACGTTAGGACGTCTAACTCTGTTTTGCAGCATGTATGCATGTATCTTGTGATCAGTATGGCCCCCTTGTGTATGTGATGCATGAGTGTAACTCATTCGTGACCTGCGTGTCGCGCGTACGGCAACACGGCAGGAGCCATATGTGTTGTCACTTTATTGTATTTAATGGTCTGCGTACCAATCTGTGATGATCCAAGCAACTATGTAATCTTCATTACTAGATTCTTTACTAGCTATTAGGCGTAATAGCATGCTCTAGTTCTTGGAGGACTCATCACCAGGAGGATGGCGCACATGGAACATGGAGATGGAGATCACCATGGTGAACAGGTTCTATGGAGATGGAGATCACCATATGAAAACGGGCCATACTGTGTCACAACTGTGTGAATGCTATTCTGTTTTATGTTTTACTTTCTGCATGCTGTGATGTTAGAAGTAGAACGATCCCTCACAAAGTTTAAGTTAGTATGCCCTCCCAACTAAAACTTGCACCGTCCCATGTCTTGTACAATTAGTGGTGGGTCTATGAAATTAGGGTGCCACTAGTTTTCCTTGACTAGACGGGTTTGTGTCGGACACTTACACGCATAAGGGTTGGTTTGCTTAACAAGGATATCTTAACGGTTAAGGACCTTGGGGCATAAAGGTTGGGCACCGAGACATAGAGATGTCACCCAACAACAGGAGTCATATGTGATATGATTAGCAAAAGTTGCTTACCGATCTACCTCGTTTGCTAGCGGTGATGCTAAAGCTCACTAGTAGACTTGTTAGTTGTGGATCCTGAATCACTAAGTTTCAATAGAGGGATATTGATTTTAGTGGGAGTAGATTCTGTTAAAATAGTTTAATGTAATTTGCTCTATCATGGATACGTTTGTCTTAGTGTATTTTGCATTACTTTTGTTGTAGATTAAATGGCACCTAGCAACACCACCACATCGTTTGCTTTGCGTTCGGTCCTTGAGAAGGACAAGTTGAATGAAACAAACTACTCGGATTGGATCCGTAACCTGAGAATTGTTCTCAGGGCTGAGAAAAAGGAAGATGTTCTAGACAACCCACTACCAGAAGAACCTGCTGATGATGCACCCGCTGCTGCTAAGACTGCTTACAAGAAAGCATGTGATGCTAACCTCGAAGTAAGCTGCCTTATGCTTGCTTGCATGGAACCCGAGCTGCAGATGCAGTTCGAAACAAACCATGAGGCGCACGATATGATCGTGGCGCTTAGAGACATGTTCCAAACACAGGCCAGGACTGAAAAGTTCAATGTGTCTAAGGCCTTTGTTGAGAGCAAGCTAGCAGAAGGCGCAGCAGTAGGACCACACGTAATCAAGATGGTTGGTTACACTCAACGGTTGGAGAAGCTAGGCTTCCCACTGGGCCAAGAGTTGGCCACTGATTTCATTCTTTCATCTCTTCCGCCTAGCTATGGGAACTTCATCTCGAACTACCATATGCATGGGACGGAGAAGGGTCTGAATGAGCTGTGTGGCATGCTTAAAACAGCAGAGGCTGACATCAAGAAAAGCGCTAGTACCAGCCATGTGATGGCGATACAGAACAAGCCCAGCTTTAAGAAGAAGGGCAATTCTTGGAAGAAGAAGGGCAAGGCTAGAACGTCCAAGCCAAACCCACCGCCCAAGGTTAAAGCTGGACCTGGACCTGCTCCAGACAAAGAGTGCTTTTACTGTCATGAACTTGGTCACTGGAAGAGAAACTGCAAGCAGTACCTAGCTTCCTTGAAGAATGGCGGAAGTAAGAGTACTTCTACCTCAGGTACGCTTGT
Source organism: Setaria italica (assembly GCF_000263155.2). Taxonomy (NCBI): domain Eukaryota; kingdom Viridiplantae; phylum Streptophyta; class Magnoliopsida; order Poales; family Poaceae; genus Setaria; species Setaria italica. Next base: position 29,271,550 of record NC_028455.1, on the reverse strand, counting down.
TGTTAATGTTATAGACAACATATTTCTCGCTGATACAGTTATTAATTCTTGGGTATTTGATACCGGATCGGTTGCTCATATTTGCAATTCGATGCAGGGAATGATAAGAAGTAGAAGCGTGGAAAGAGGAGAAGTTGATTTCCGCGTGGGCAATAATGCAAGAGTTGCTGCTTTGACCGTCGGGACGATGCAACTCCACCTCCCGTCAGGATTTATTATGGAGTTGAATAATTGTTATTTTGTTCCTAGTTTAAGTCGAAACATTTTGTCTCCTTCATGCTTGATGAAGGATGGTTATTCATTTGCGAGTGAAAACAATGGTTGTGTGATCTCTAAGAAATAATATGTTTATGGCTTTTGCACCCATTGTGAATGGATTATTTGTTTTAAATCTTGATGGTTCACCTGTCTGTAATGTAAGTGCTAAAAGGCCTCGGCCTAATGATTTGAGTCCTACCTACTTGTGGCATTGTCGTTTGGGTCATATAAGTGATAAGCGCATGAAGAAGCTCCATTCTGATGGACTTCTAACTTCGTTTGATTTTGAATCATACGAGACATGTGAGGCTTGCTTGCTAGGCAAGATGACCAAGACACCTTTCACAGGATTTCCTGAGAGAGCAGTAGACTTGTTGGAACTCGTACATAGTGATGTATGCGGACCAATGAGCACGACGGCTAGAGGAGGATTCCAATACTTCATAACTTTCACTGATGATTTTAGTAGATATGGCTATGTCTACTTGATGAGGCACAAGTCTGAGACCTTTGAAAAGTTCAAGGAATTTCAGAATGAAGTTGAAAATCAGCGTGGCAAGAAAATTAAGGCCTTACGATCTGATCGTGGAGGCGAGTATTTGAGCCACGAGTTTAGCCATCTAAAGAGTTGCGGAATTGTTCCACAACTTACGCCGCCTGGAACACCTCAGAGAAACGGTGTGTCCGAGCGATGTAATCGAACTTTGTTAGACATGGTTCGATCAATGATGAGCCAGTCGGACCTACCGTTGTCATTTTAGGGATATGCTCTAGAAACAGCAGCTTTCACACTTAATAGGGTACCATCTAAATCCGTAGTTAAGATACCATATGAGATGTGGACTGGAAAGGTTCCTAGTTTGTCTTTTCTAAAGATTTGGGGATGTGAAGTGTTTGTCAAGCGACTTCAGTCGGACAAGATCACACCCAAGTCGGATAAGTGCATTTTCGTGGGATACCCAAAAGAAACTTTGGGATATTATTTCTACAACCGATCAGAAGGCAAAGTGTTTGTCGCTCGGAACGGGGTTTTCCTAGAGAAAGAGTTTCTCAAAGGAGAAAAGAGTGGAAAGATAGTGCATCTTGAAGAAGTTCAAGATGAGCCAATCGGGCAAGAATCAATGAGTGATGCTAACGTAGCAGAACAAGTTCAGATACCCATGGCGAGAGAAGCACCGCCACAACCACGAAGGTCGGCAAGGCTCCGCGAAATGCGGGAAATATTATTGTTGGACAATGATGAGCCTGCGACATATGCAGAAGCAATGATGGACCCAGACTCCGAAAAATGGCAGAGTGCCATGCAATCCGAAATAGAGTCCATGGGAGACAATCAAGTTTGGAACTTGGTTGACCCGCCTGATGGTGTTAAAGCCATAGAGTGCAAGTGGATCTATAAGAAGAAAAAGGACATGGATGGAAATGTTCACATCTATAAAGCACGACTTGTCGCAAAAGGTTTTCGACAAGTTCAAGGAGTTGACTACGACGAGACCTTCTCGCCCGTAGTGATGCTTAAGTCCATTCGGATTATTCTAGCTATAGCTGCATATTTCGATTATGAGATATGGCAGATGGATGTCAAGACAGCTTTTTCCTGAATGGAAACCTAGCTGAGGACGTGTATATGATACAGCCCGAGGGTTTTGTCGATCCGAAAAATGCTGGAAAGGTATGCAAGCTTCAGAGATCCATTTATGGATTGAAGCAAGCATCTAGGAGTTGGAACATTCGTTTCGATGAAGTGGTCAAAGGGTTTGACTTCACCAAGAACGAAGAAGAGTCTTGTGTTTACAAGAAGGTTAGTGGGAGCTCTGTAGTATTTCTAATCTTATATGTGGATGACATATTACTGATTGGAAATAACATTCCTATGCTTCAGTCCGTAAAGACTTCACTGAAAAATAGTTTTTCAATGAAGGACTTAGGGGAAGCGGCATATATTCTGGGCATTAAGATCTATAGAGATAGATCGAGAAAGCTTATAAGTTTGAGTCAAGATACTTATATTGACAAAGTGTTGAAGCGGTTCAGCATGGAAGAGGCAAAGAAAGGGTTCTTGCCTATGTCACATGGCATACATCTCAGCAAGACTCAGTGTCCTTCGACTGCTGATGAGCGGGATCGCATGAGTAGAGTGCCATATGCCTCGGCTATTGGATCTATCATGTATGCAATGATAAGTACTCGCCCAGATGTTTCATATGCGCTAAGTATGACAAGCAGACACCAATCTGATCCAGGTGAGAGTCACTGGACAGTGGTGAAAAACATTCTTAAGTACTTGAGAAGGACTAAAGATATGTTCCTCGTCTATGGAGGTCAGGAGGAGCTCGTTGTAACGGGTTACACCGATGCTAGTTTCCAAACCGACAGAGATGATTCAAAGTCACAATCAGGATTTGTGTTCACGCTAAATGGTGGTGCTGTTAGTTGGAAGAGTTCCAAGCAGGAGACGGTGGCCGATTCTACGACAGAAGCCGAGTACATCGCGGCTTCGGAAGCCGCGAAGGAAGGTGTTTGGATAAGGAATTTCCTCATTGAGCTTGGTGTGTTCCCGAATGCGTCCAGCCCATTGAATCTCTACTGTGATAATAATGGGGCAATTGCGCAAGCAAAGGAGCCAAGGAACCACCAGAAGAACAAACACGTAATGCGGCGATTTCATCTCATTCGAGACTTCGTTAACCGGGGTGAGATCAAGATATGCAAAATACACACGGATCTGAACATTTCTGATCCGTTGACAAAACCACTCCCGCAGGCTAAGCATGATGCGCATGTAAGAGCTATGGGTATTAGGTACCTTCTAGATTGACTCTAGTGCAAGTGGCATCCTGTTGGAGGTATGCCCTAGAGGCAATCATAGAGATGATGATATTCCATTTGTATCCATGATTTGAATATTGTGTTCATTGAATATCCATTAAAGGCTACTTGAATTGATTTGCAATTATGTGAATTGTATGTGAAACTCTTTACTTGTATGGTTATTCTAAAGTTGTCCCTAGTCGGAGTTCATGTGAGGACACACATGAATATTAGACTAGCACATGTATTAGTTGATGACTATGTTTCACAAGTCATGGACATGGAGATGTTGAACTAATAATGTGGACACATGTGGAGACATGTGTTAGGACTGACCCAACATGAGAAGTAGTTCTCTCTTTAAACAACATATACGCTTTGTCCTTAGACCTGAGACTGTCGCATGTATTCTAGATGTGGATCGACCTACTTAGGGGCTATCAAACGCTACGCCGTAACAGGGTAGTTATAAAGGTAGCTTTCGGGTTTGTCAAGAAGCATGCTATGAGACATGGTCAGTCAAGATGGGATTTGCCCCTCTCTGATTGAGAGTGATATCTCTGGGCCCCTCGAGTGATCGGATCCAAAAATGCATGGCCATGCTACGTACGGTTAAGAGTTAACCTACAAAGGGATTCCGAATCACATGATCGAGAAAGAGCGGTCGGCTTGAAGCTATGCCAAATATCGTGAGGCAAAGGGAATAGCATGTATATTATGTTGTGATGGTTCGTCTGATATGATCTTCGTATGCGTATAGGAGTTGGCACGTCTTGCTAGAGGCCGCTACCGACTATTGGGCCGAGTAGGAGTACTCGGGCCATGTCTATACGTATCCGAACCCATAGGGTCACACACTTAAGGGGCTGGAAGCCCAATTCGGATCTGATCCGAGTTGGATTAGGTCTAGGAGTACTAATGGGCCTCGGATCCAGAGGCCCATCAGGAACCTCTATAAATAGAGGGGTGGGGGCGCCCTAGGGTTTACACCTTTTTGGCGAAACACACCTGCCGCGCCTCCCACGCCCTCGCCTGTTGCAACTCGCGGATCTAGCAGTCCGGCTTGCGACGCTTCCTTCCTGCACGTGTGGATACCTTGGAGGTGTTGCGCCTGCAGCACTTGGACGAGCCATCGACGAGCCGCCGACGAGCCACGACGAGCCGACGACGAGCCGGGGTACCGGAGGCGATCTTGCTGTGCACGTGGACGAGCTGCTGAGGAGCTGCTGGACGTGATCGACTACGTACGACTACGTTGATCGACTACGTACGTGATCGTCTTCACTGCATCGACGCATATCTACATCTTCCGCACCAGTAGTGCGTCGAGTGGTAATCCCGTGATCCTTATACGGTAGTTCTTCCTGGTTATACGCGGTAGAAATTTTGATTTGCGCTAGCGTAGCCTACCTCGTATCCAGCTATTTCATCTCGATCACCTCATCTCGTGCTACGGTGCTATGTGCAGCATTGCAGTGCATTGGGGTGGTCCAGTGGATGCCCCGGCCCCCGGCTTGTCCCTCTCCACCCCAACCGGCAATATCTCTCACGCGAGCCAAGTACGAATCAACACCCCCAAAAGTCACAACGCCACGTCCAATCCAATCATAGTCCATCCATGCATCCAAATACGCCGGCCCTACCTCCGGTCTACGGCGCGGTGGGTAGCGGTGGAGAGGAACAAGCTTCCCGTCCATCGTGAGCGGGCTGCTGCTACGCGTACGAGTGGTGCGCGAAGAAGACACTTTTCATACGGTGGCGCAGAGATGCAATGCAACTCATGCAAGTGGGTAAACTAACGGTCACGTTAGAATCTTTCTATGCCCAGCCAAAAAGAAACGAAATCCTTATCTTTCGCCTCTATGCTCAGGTTTGATCTTCAAAACAAAGAATCCAACCGATCCATCTACAGTAGAACTCTATCTGTTTCTGAAACACTCCATCCATTTCTAATGTTTGTCACTTGTTTATATTCTACTCCCTCTGTTCCAAATTGTAGGTCATTCTAACTTTTTTGGAGAGGCAAACTAATTTTATGTTTGACCAAAATTATAAAGAGAATTGTAAAGATTTATGGCACTGAATAAATATACTCTGAAAATATATTTAATGAAGAATCTCATAGTGCTTATTTGTATCATAAATGTTAGTACTTTATTGTATAAATTTGATCAAATTTGAGATTATTTATTTGATGGAATGATTTACCATTAACGGAGGGAGTACAGTTTAAATAAGACGAACAATCAGATGTTTAAAAACTGAGCGTACGCATAGCAGACTAGAATTATAGCACCTCTAGTCCTCAAGACCTCAACGACGAGGCGTGCAGCGCGTCGGATCACCCCGGCCAGCTAGGCTGACAGCGACGGCGGGGCACGCGCAACCCGACGAGCCTTGCGTTAAAAAGAGGGTCTAAAAGTGACATGACGTGGCCCCGCCCGTTGCCGGTGGAATTTCTCCCCTGCTCGTCATCCCCGCGCCGGGCGAACGAAACAAAAACAAGCAACGTGCCCCCCGGCCGCGGCGCCGGCAGATGCCAGTCGCCGAGCATGGCACGAGGCTGCTCGCGGCGTGGTTCGCTGTGCGCATATGCCGCCTGCGGTGGCCGGCGGCGACTGGGAGGCGGATCCTACTCCGGTCTACGGCATCGGAGGCTGCGAGCCAGTGGTGGCAGTTTCTGATGCCGACCAGTACAACGTCGCCACCCGCCGGGCAGAACACGCTCGGGTCTCGTGTCAGGGAGGGAACCACGAGTCACCAGATGACAGGAATCCGGTACACCGAGTGGTCCGGCACTTTTAACAAATGTTGGCTGAGCCATTCGTATATCTGCCCGGACGTCTGGAAGACTAGAAGGGTAGGAATGTTCCGATGGATTTCACTGAAATGCTGCTTGCACAAAATGCAATAGTTCCTCTGAAATTGATACTTCCAAGAAAAAGAAGGCATGTGCCTCAAACTACTACGAAATATGCTTTATATAAGGAAAAAAATTCTAAAATATCATC
>NC_028455.1:29179294-29265370 GCF_000263155.2 Setaria italica | reverse complement strand
CAAGGAAAATTTACAACAGCAACCCGGTAGAGGTTCGTAAGTGTGACAACAACTGTTACTTTGGTTATACTTGAAAGAACTGCACTGCAATCTCCAAAGGGTCTTGTAGGCAGGCTTAATGAGACTCTGTGTACAGGCTACAAAAGGCTGTCAAGCTGAGACTGCAAATCAGGTATCGGCAACATGCTGATAGATTGCATTTCCTCAGTCGAGTATTCCGACTTCAGAAGGGATTGCAGCTGTATATGAGCCTCCACTATATTTGTCCTGGGATGAAAGAGAAAGGCATAAGCATAAATACATTGAAAGTTAGAGAGTTTCTCTGGGTATTTTAATACACCACAGCTAAATAATTCAAGAAATAATTACGATTATTTTTCTAGTTGATTAGTTTCATTCGTAGCAAACTAATATTCCTGTCAGAAGTGCAGTTTCACCATGTAAAACTTATATATTGCAAGCAACACTGGCATCAGACCGAGTAGCAGTGCATACGCCATAGCAGATAGCACGTTCTAAACTGCAGCAACATGCTGTCTACAGTTCAATACATTCATGAGGAAAGAACCTTGTATACACCAAATTAATCAACAAGGAACTAAGATCAAAAGACTATATGAATGGCATATCAGTACATCGCACAAATAAACAGTGCAGGATTCATAGTTTCAAGGTAGAAAGTACGGCAATTAAATATTTTGAAATGGTGGCTCAGCTACAAGTGTTGCAATTAATTCGTTGTGCTGGTTATGTGTGGGCATGTCTCCTTAGACTGAGTTCATATGCTTCAAAAGATCAGCAATTTGATGTCATAAAGATGATCCAGATTGTAGATACTGCAATTGGTAGACCAAGACTAAGATGTTACAATTTGGTTTTAGTTTTAGGATTTATACAATTCAGACCTTTTTGTGCTGAATTATGAACATAGAGGAAAATACTATGCTGATTTTGGCGAAACACCTAATTCTTGAACTAATCTTGTGAGTACGGATATTCCTTGAAAAATCCAGAAGGCAAAAGGAAGTGTATGGATGTGTGGATGGATATCCTTACTTGATAGGTTTGAATAAGATCATCCTAGTAGATGGATTTTGCAAATACAACCTCATCTTGGTCATTACTTTGGGCAGATCTTCTTGAATAGCGGTGGCAACCTGTTTAGGGGAAAGAAACTTTTCATATAACATTTGGAAAAAAGGAGACATATTTTCTTGCATCATATATTGAAGAATTTGAAAATGCACCTTTTGAACTAACTCTGCAACTTTATCAGGAGAAGCAAAAGCTTGAGTCTTCAGGGGTTTTGCTAGAACAGAATCCAACTTCTGACCCTGGCTACCAGAGGACAATGCAACTTTGACGGCAGTTACCTGCCACAGATTTATGTCATAACCACGTTAGAGTATAGCAGACAAAAGATACAAGGGAGTTACACCTTAGTGGCATTACAATTGCTGCCACCATGCTACCTGACTAGGGACTTTCCAGTACTACATGGGATAGTCAAAGACCTAAAAGGAGCTCAGGCAAACTACATTTACCGAAGAACAAAGTGCAAAGCCTCAAAGTTTGCTCTTAGTAGCATACAACTAACAATTTTCAGTGCCGTCATTGGTTGAAGGATAAAAAAAAACATAGCAACAGTTCAAGACGAACTACAGGTGCATTAAAGGATGCCCCCAAATCATGCAGTAAGGTCTGCAGAATGCTAGATATGGCTACCTTAGTAACAAAAGAGAGCATTGGGTCCACTACTAATTTAGTGATGGACATTATAAACTCTTCACAGGTAGCTTTAAGGCTTTTCTCCAACTCCTGAAATAAAACAGCAATAGCAAAATAAGCCAGAATCAAAGGAAACTGAGAAGCAACTAAAGAAACAATAAAGCCTGTCAGGTAAATATTGCCTACTTTATCTGTTTAGCAAATGTCATGACTTAAATCCATTTCAGTAGCATATGCAGAGAACTGCACATGGAATGCATGCACATATCTAGCCTAATATGGAATACTAAATTTCTAGGAGAAGCAAACAAATAGGTATTTTCCAAATTTGAGGCTGAACCACAAAAAGGCATCAGGTAAAGTTAGTTACTTTTCTGGCATCAATTTGATTCTCCAAAACACGAGGAGAAAAGGTCCTAGCTAGTGATGTTGACCTTGACCAATCAAACAATGAGACCTGACCCCTGAGAATCCTTCTTAGGTGATCCTGCAAAAATATTAATTGCTGTAATTAGCAGTCAGAAACTATCTATTCCAAATAAATACAATGACTGTACGGTAAGTACCAATTAAAACTAAAAATGTAAAGAAGAAAGGAGCAGACCTAAGGAATTTACGTCAGAGAAACCAAAATTATGATTTATGAGAATGAACAAGAGTTTCAAAGGTACATATATGTATATCTAGAATGTCAATGTTCCCTCGCAAACCATATGCAAGAGATAAATAATTAATATTCCAAATGGAATGAACAAAGTTCGTAAATACCAACAAATGGGAAAAATCCAGCTCCTTGTGCGTGACAGAGAACTCAATATCAAATGGAGCAATCTGAAAACATGTATGGCACCGTATGAGTTGCAAGATGAATGAACGAATAATAATTTTTTAAAAAAATGAACGAATAAGATGAAATTTTCATGAAAGGTAGATAGATGGCCACCTGTTCCCTTAGAATGAGGAGGTGCTTAATCAGAAAAAGCTGGCCATCCATTGGGGTTGCTTTCTTTGAGATGACCTTGCTTGCACTCTGTTCACAACATCAATAAAGTGTTTCTCAGAATAACAAACAGTAATATGATACATCATAGCATAAAAACATGAAATAGTGTGTTTTCTTGATCCCATGGAAAATAATAAGAGGGCAAGTTGGGGTAGAAAATTGTGTACCAACCTGAAGAGATGTTGAGCAAACCTCTACAGCGTCCTAGTGTCAATCAGATTAATCTCTTGTCAAGTTAAATGAAAAGGGACTGACCAGTAAATGAAAGATTTAGTGAGACAAATGGTCTTGACTTTAAGAGGTCCAATACCTGGGCTAATCCAGTGAAGACAGAAGGCTCTAAGCAGCGATATAGCTTTGATAGGCATGAAACTGTTTTCTCCAATGGCCTGTACCATGTCAGGTACACATCTGAGTTGTCACCAACCTGCAGATTGAAACAAATAGAACAAGTACTAAGAACCATGTGTTGTCATAAAAACAGATGTAACGACAACAAACAGCTAAACAAATTTAATTTGGGATAAAGCTAAATGGAATTATCTTTGAGACCAGAGAGGGCTAATTAGAGGGTCAAAGTAGTGTGTTATTCAAAGTGCTCATGTCCAAAATGATACGCTATTTTGTGACTCGAGGGAGCGGCACTATTTACATATATAAGTTACAGAGGAACCATGTCTATTAGCCAAAAAACTGCATGTAGGAACAGATAGAGTAAACTTGGAAAGAATCAGTTGCGACTAGTAAGTGAGAAGCAAACTAACAGTAGCACTTGAAGACGTATCCACAGATCGCTCGAGCTTTCCAGGATAATCCAGATCTTCATCAGTAGGGCGGAAATTTGCAATCTGATAAAAAGGGAGATAATAAAGGTTAAACAGAAGTATTAATTAAGAACTCTTGATGCTCAAAGCCCTAAAGTATAAAGATAAATTATTTGAGAAATAATGAAAATGAAAGAGCTATCTTATAAGGTCAGGTCCAACAATCCAATCAATTCTTGGAAGGTCGCCACCTTTCAGGCAGACTTCAGGGTCTTGTTTGAAGGGGCTCGTGCTTACTCTACATGTCATGAAAGCATGTATGCCGGAGGGTATCTTAACAGTGTCATAAAAGATATAGCTTAAGCATGTCAAAAGTTAACTGGAACTCAAGGGAACTCTGCTTATATTATAGTCCAAACAACAGCCTCCAGTGCTAACAAATATGCATGCTCTCCGGTGCATAGATATATGGTCATATGTGGCAACATGTACACTCAACTACCCAAGTTTACACAGACAACTAAATGAGAACCAAGCGATTCAAATGATTATTATGTCACTAGCGCATTTCGATTACCAAGTTTCAGGTTCTCACATCAGAGCATTGAAGATTCAAGTACAAACTTAAAAACAATGGCAGTTTCTGAATACTAAGGAACAATGCCCATACTATATATATATGGTGAAAAATATAATGCAAACATGAGTGTAGCAGCCAAAAAAAGAATGCTGGCAGAAAGGCATAGAGTCATTAGTCAACATATGAACAGGCAGAATGCTACCTCCTCACGGATATGAGTCCGAGCACAAAATGCTAGCCGCTCATGAACATCAGCAAGTATCCTCTGCAATATTGGACGGAGACTGGCAACTGATTCACCACGTCTACTTAGTTGTTCTCCCAGCACTTCAACTTTCAGAATATCAACAAGTTCGCAGAGAGAATCAATATTTCCTTCATATATCAGTCTAGGCCTCAGAGTATCATACAAATATGTGCACCTGAATAAAAGAAATCATTAACTTCATAACAATGAGTATTTAGATCAGACAACATCACAAGAGACCCATGAACCTAATTCTAGTCCAACTACATCACTGACCTATACACTACAAATAGATCCGTGATTATATCGTCTACCGCTACTGGAGGGAGCCTCCTACTTGACTAGCACGCCAAGTTGGATGACTGGTTGACTAGATATAGAGTTAAGCACTCAGCCTGCTAGTCAAGTAGGAGGCTCCCTCAATTATGCTGTACACGGGAGACTGGATACATATAATAGCTGTTTGGTCAATGGCACAATAATAATGTCAATCACATTTATCAAGGGATGTTAACACTGCTAGCTTCCCACAAGATACATCCATACTGACAATGCTAATTTCCAAGCATGAAACGGATGAACATCTTGTCCCACACGATCCAACAGTTCAGACCAACTACTGTGGAGTTCCAGCATAATAGCTGATGTATAGTTATATACCCATTCAAATTGACACCTATAACATCTAAAACTGTATAAAAACTGTACTCTAGGTTTTATGAATTGTTATGTTGATGATCTCTTCAAAGTAACCCCTAGGTTTTAGGATATATTACAGGTTATTGATATGTACAATCCTATGCTTCTGAAATCAAGCTTGGTGAATTTCACAAACTAATCGCCTCAACTAAAAGTAAGTCCGGCAGCATGGCAGCATATACAAATAATGCAACAACAAATCATGACAGAGAACAAATTAACTTACAGCAGCATATACAAATAACACAACAAGAAATCATGGTGAAGAACAAATTAACTTACAGGGGCTCCATTAAAGGAGCCATACTTGAAACATCTGCAGCAGATGATGGGAAGAAGTGAGCAAAAAGCTGATGCTCAAACTGGCATGCCTGACAAGCAACACTAAAACTAGTAAACATGTTTTTCTAGCAATCAAACAGAAGCAACAATTCATTATTATCATTAGAAAAATAAAAAAATACATGTGGATAATGCTCAGCAGCTGACAAAGTATAAGTACAATAGTTACTAAACATGTATAGGGGAGCATTTAATATTAGCCAGTAAATATTAACAAAGCAAAATGAATCAACATCTCTAATTGAGAGTATTACAGTAGAAACTTGCCAGTACAGTTAGTTACGGAATTTCTTCCGCCTTTTCAGTATGCTACGCATGTTTCCTTATACTACCATTATTGCAACTTTCAACTTTCAAAAACAACATTCCAATACAAAGATGAAATATAAACAAGTTAGAAAGTATGCAGTTACCTCCATCAGATAGGCACAACCAGACCTTGTTAAAGATGGTAAGGCCTCTTTTCTTGCAAACTCCGAGATTCGTTGCTGCACCATGCCTCGTACCTAGCAGTCATATCGAACTGTTAAGGCTTAAGAGACAACTGAGTTATGGAGGAACAGAGTGCAAAGGAAATACACTTGTAACTTACCAAGTACAGCCGCTGCTCGCAAAACAAATTGTGACACTCAGAAAGAATCTGCGCGTACTCCTTTCTAGAAGATCTACTTTCAATTTCACCTAATATTGGTTTTAGCTGATTGACAATAATAAAAAAAAGTTGTATCAGAACTGCATTGTCAGATCATATTAGAGACAGCATAATTTGCTATCATCAATGTCAAACATCATATAATGAAAAATTATACCTCACTAGCAGCCGCCTTGAAGCGAACATAGATAAGAGATGCCTCAATACCCTCTGTGACAATGTTTTTGCCAGAATCGCTGCCTCGAATTGCAGCTTGAACCTGCAAGGTTCAACCAAATATCATCTATAGCTGTCTATTTACTCCACTTTTAGTACCAAGGAAACGAAACTGAGAATCACCTGGGATGAAGCACCTTTAAGTATTGACAGCACATGTGAGCGAATCATACCCAATGCACGAGACTGCATAAAAACAACCAAATAATTATCAGGTCCTGTGCTCTAATTCTTTGTGCCTATGAATGTAGCTATTGGATCTGTAGAAGTCATTTACTTGAAGTTGGCGAAACTTGACCAAGTAAACAGCAGATTCAGCATATTGTGGGTTGTTTTCAACATATCTACAATCAGCAACAAGGGAGGTTGCATTAGCTCTGGAAACCTTCGCACTACACTCAAACACAAAGCATTACTATGCAGCTACTACTTACGAGATACAATCATCAAGTCGCTTCAACAGAGGGAGAAACTGTTCATTTCCAATGCTCATATTTTGAGAATAAAAGCTGCTTGAGACCTGTAAACGGAACCATGTGGTTAGCTCACAGTGGTGTGTACATGGCACAGCTAGGTAGTCGTGCCCATTAATGACAAAGCAATTCAACAGGATTCGCATGTCATCAACTGAAGAGTTGTTATGTTGGAAAAGCTCTCCATGACTTCTTTGTCATTATTCTACATGCTGTAAGCCTATCCTGATACTTGGTCATTTGTGTTCTTTTTTTTCACATCTGGGTGATGCTGCCACCCATGATTTATCAGAAACCTTTCTTTTATAGTAATTATTGCACTTACTGGGTCTAGGATTTGATCTCATGACCTTGCTGACCAACTAGGGCTGCTACCACTAGGCTAGTGCTATGGTCTGAGGAAACTTTGACCAGTATATCCTCTAGTCTATAGATATGAACGTGTAAAATAGTCCAATTTTATTAGGAATCCCCAACATGTTTTCATAAAATTTACTGGTCAGATAATGTTAAAATCAAATAACTCAAACAAACTATTTCTTCAATGGAAGAAGTACACAGCACCTGTTATTGGCAATGAACTATTTAAGTAGCAGAAATGCCAGCACAAACTTTTCATCAATTATGCTACACTAGATTTTTTTTCTCAAACACATGCTATGTTTGAAACTCGACATGCTGCAGTTTTAGGTGCCTGCCTTTCACTGTTTTGCATGTAGCAGCTGTTAGTTCACAATTAGCTACAGTTACTTCACCTTTTTATCAAAAGAAAACAAGGCCAAAAGTGCAGCACCAAAGCTAGCATCACACTTACTTATGGCGATCCAAAGGAACACCATACTAGCAGTTGAAAAGTCTATTCATCAGCTGAACATGTTCTAATCTTGCAGATATAGAGTATTTTTAACAGCATCAAAAGCAAGGCCTAGGGGACACATACACACCAATACATATAACAATACAACATTAATCATATGTTGAAACGTAGGGTGTGAAAGTTAAATAGACATTACTCACAACAACCAGATATCAGTTTTTGTGTTTTGCACGAAACAACCACAGGCTGCAATAATAATACAAGTGTAGAAAGTCTTTTCACAGTTAGGTTCAGTAACTTTCACATAAAGTAGTAAGATAAAAAATTCCATATTTTTTTTTACATTGTGTAGCATATTCATCACAGGGGTGTGAGCTCCAGAAGCAACTGAACAAGAATTTTTCATAAGTAGAATAGAAAAATCTTTGTAAGACGCCAATTAGAGACGCAAACCTTACATTTTCCAATTCATCAAAGTAGTTGAGCCTACTTCGAAGTGCCTCTGCAAACTCAATCAGCCTTTGTTTCTCAACCAACTGCATCATTAATAGAAATAATGTTCAGGAGAGGAAGAGCAAAATGTTTTTACCACCAAACGATCAACAAGGAATTAACATAATTGTTTAGTACAAATTAAAATGACACCAGAATCCAGTCATGAAAAGAAGCATTGGGTTTCATTTGTGTTCACCTAAACGCAAAATGCAGAACAGCCTGCCACCCATTGTTTAGCCAATAACCGGGCAAGACGGCCTTATAAATGGGCTAAATGTCCATTTTAACTGTTTAAATGGCCTTTTAAATGAGACATAGCTGACCACCATGTAGCATTTTAATGGGATAAACAGAGTCGTTGATCAGAAGGCACTTGCTATAAACCAAAACAGATGTGAGCTTTTTTCAGTTTGTTTTTAGGTTATTGATGGACCACTATGCCAACCTAATGGAACCTGTCAACAATTACTTGGGTTGATGCCCATGAGGACAAAAATACATGTAGTTTGACTTGTGTACCATAACATGCCTCAACTGAGCTGTGAGACCCATGTATGAAAGTCAGACGCATAGCAATGCTCTATTTTTTTACTCTTCAAGATGTCTTATGTGCACAAGTTATGTAGAATCAACAGTTCTCTCTGTTGGATATTTCTTTTTCCTTTCTGGTCAATATTTCACTATTAAGAATCAAATGGCACTAACACAACTGCAAGAATGATAGTAATATAAGTAGCGCAAAAGGGGCATACCAGTTGGTCACAAGCATCATGCAAAGTTTTTGTCTTCGTGGCAACACTCGAGTGCAAAGACTGCAGTTCTTCAAATAAGTTCAATGTATCATCAACCTGTACAGATGCACTTTAAAAGGTTAGAGCTAAAAGGGGCAAGCTGTATACGTCTGTTACATCTCTTTTCAACATAAACCAACAAAAAGTTTCGCAGGCTTACTTGCTTAAGGATACCGTCACATGTGTTGACACGCTCCTCTAATGTATTCTCATAGAGACGATACTTTTCCTCTGTCTGTCAATAAACCAGAGTGAGCAAACAATACCCTCACAATCTTACCATCACCAAGCAAAATAGTTACATTAAACAAACCTCAGATTTCATAGCAGACTCCAGTTCTGCAAACCACTTGTAAAACTACAGGAAAGAAAAGTGTAATTTCAGAATTCCATTGTCAATGAAAGTTACAAGTAGTACTACAGCCATTAAGCCTAAAGTCAAGGAACGTAAGAATGAAAACCTGATGTGTATTCACCAAGACCGCATCCATGGCACCAGCCTCTTCTAAAGCAGACTCTTTCTCTGGAACAGCCGCACCTCCATCCTTCCCTGAACTCTTTTCCTGATAAACACCCAGAAAACACATTTAAGGAACTATTTATGAACTATATTAACCCAAGCTAGAAAAAGAAACATTAAAACAGGACAAACATATTGTTCAGTAGAAGCCATTCAATGAAATTACCCTACAGGGCCAAATATGCGCTTAGCAACACATGCAGAAATTATAGTATAGCATGTCCGCTAGTCTAGAATTGATCCCAAGTTCACAACACCACAAAAGTAAATAAGCTAAACCCAGCATTGCCAACTCAAACCTCAATT
Source organism: Setaria italica (assembly GCF_000263155.2). Classification (NCBI taxonomy): domain Eukaryota; kingdom Viridiplantae; phylum Streptophyta; class Magnoliopsida; order Poales; family Poaceae; genus Setaria; species Setaria italica. Next base: position 29,255,737 of record NC_028455.1, on the reverse strand, counting down.
TCGCGGGGCTCAGTGCAACCAGGCATATAATTTACAGCACGGAATAAGACCTTACAGCTCTACGAGGTCTCAACATTCACCGATTCAAGTAAAGCATGCGTACAAAATATGCAGACAATCCTCAGATGTGGGGCCTCACCAGGTTCGCCGGGAACGGCCGCTCGGCGACGGCGTGGGAGAGCGCGGCGATCGCGGCCTTCTGCTGCTCCGTGAGCGGCGCATTCTGCAAAATACGCGAACGCGGAAAGGAAAAAAAAAAGGCTTCAGATCCACGAAACGGCTGACCGCACCTGTGCGAGATCTCGGTCCGGCCACGGCCAGATCTGCCAGAGGCGGAGGGCACGGAAACTAACCTGCTCCCAAGTGGAGGCGAAGTTGTAGCCCTTGGAGACCGCCCCCGACTTGGGCAGCGCGGATGCCGGCGCCGGCGTCGTCGCCATGGGCGGTGTGCTCCCGCGCGGTTCGCGTCAAGCGGAGGGAAGCGGAGCGAGTGAACCAAACCTGTGAATACAAAACCTGCCCGTTAAAAAAACTCCCGTCACGGGTTTAATTTTTGCTCAAATCCGTACGGGTACCACGGGTCGCCCGTGGTACTAAGGCAAGCAACCAAAAATAATTATTATATATATATATTCACAATTTAATTTATATGCACGCGGAAATATAGAAAGACAAGACATAAAAGTTATCAAACAAAAAACCACATGCTAACAAAGTACTTCAGTTAATAAATCAATAGTATAAATCTTAAACTACCAATAGTATAAATCTTAAACTACCAAGTTCAGTATTTAACAATTCAACTCATGATAAGAATTAAGAAGTACTCCCTCCATCTCAAATTCTAAGTCATTCCAAGAATCTTGGAGAGTTAAAGTATCTCAAGTTTGACCAAATTTATATAATAATATAATAATATTTATGATGTCAACTAAGCATCATTAGATTCTTCATCAATTATATTTTCATAGTATACCTATTTGATGTCATAAATATTTATAATTTTCTCATAATTTTGGTCAAACTTAAGATGCTTTGACTCTCCAAGATTCTTTGAATGACTTATAATTTGGAATGGAGGGAGTAGCAACTATATCTAAGAGTTGGACTATGGCCATCAAAATTAAGGTACCAGCTAAGGATATGAGCTTATTTGGTGGTATATGATCAGATAAAAAAATCCATGGGTTCACAGGTTTGGGTTTTATGTTTCCAAACCCACGTCCGCAAACCTAACAGGCCTCACATTTTGCCCATTAGCAAACCCACGGGTATAAAAATTGACCGACGCTCGTACCCTAACGGAGTAAAAAACCCATCAGGTTTCAGGTTTCAAGCACCATTGCCATCCCTAGCACGACGAGCGATCATCGGGCCTGGACCTTGGAGTAGCTGCTGTGTGCGGGCTCACCAGCTAACGGTAAATGGACATGGGCCTGTTGTGTGGTTAGCCGACATGGGCTTGGCTATGACAAATAGATCTGTATTTCGCTGCAGCTGTAAATTTAATGGGCTTGTAAATAGAGGGTTGGGAGCCCACATATGTTCGAAACATGTAGTCCAATAACTTCCCTCGCATCACACAAATCGTATCGGAGGTCTTTTAAGATCGCAATCGCTAAATTTTAAATACAATAGTCTCAACGAAACCTAAATCTTGAATACAAAAGATTATTGAATCAAACATCTTTATTTAGATTGTATAAAGTCCTATGGTAAAATCTAAATTTTGACGTGTAAATTGCACGCATCTTAGTTGTCTTGGGGAAAAGGCAGGAATGTGTTAATGTGGCGAAACGATGTGACAGCGCTCGACACTGGTCAGAATTTGGGAGTTCTTAGCTTCTATGGGGTGTTTGGGAGCACTCCACTCCACGAAAAATTGCTCCACTCCACCAATTCCGAAAATTTCGTAGCCAAACGCGTCTAGCTCCAGCAACTCCGGCTCTAGGAAAAAGGTGGAGCAGGGGTAGATCCACGTTTTTTGTGGAGTACCTCAAGGGGTGCTCCAAAAACCCCCTTTACAGACCTCCTCGTGGAGTTGGTGGGTATTTACCCACCATTGCCACCCGTTACACACATACCGGTTCGATTCAAGGAAAAGAAAACACCCCGTCGCCGCCCCTCGCCCCGGCTCGCCGTGCTGCCCCTGCCTGCCTGCCGCCTGCCACCCCGGCTCCTCGCGCCGCCCCTGCGCCCACCGCTTGCCGCGCCGCCCCGGCCTGCCGCCCGCGCCCCGCGCCACTCGCCCACCGCCCCTGCACCTCGGGAGAAGAAAGGAGAAGGAGAAGAAAGGAGAAGAAAGGAGAAGAAAAGGAGACTGACAAGTGGGACCCATTCACATGGGTATAATAGACCATTCACAACAAGTGCTAATGTTTTTGGAGCTGGAGCACTGCCATTAGCCAAACACGTGCAGCAGCTCCATATTTTTTTGAAGTTGGTGGAGTGGAGTTAGGAAAGTGTGGAACTGGTGGAGTGGAGCTAGTTTTTCTGGAGTGAAGTGCTTCCAAACAGGCTCAGTAGTCTGGTTTCACAAGTTTGAGGAGAGCAGCAAAACCAACGATTCAGACTTCAGAAAGCCCAAGGTGAAAGTTGGATTCTCAAAATGGACTTTATTCCTCACAAAAAGCTAGCTAGCCCTAATCTTTCGGTAGAAGAAGAGTAGAAGACCAAAATAGTAGTAGTCAAACTATGCTAGCTAGTCTACAAACTTTTTCATGGCCGGTGCAATCTGTGCAATGGCTACGGAGAGAACGTATATCAGAGAAACAGCCGGAAGGAAGCCGCTTCTCCAACTCCAAGATTCGACGACGGCCGCACGGGTCCCAGGCTCAGTTCCAGCTCTGCGTCGCTGAGCCCCGGCGACCCCAGCGTAAGGCCGATGGACGCCACGTCCTCCTCCACCTCCCCCTGCGCCCGAACGCCCAACCGATCCGCCGCAGTCGCCTCCCTCATCTCCCCAGCCCTCAACGGGAACAGATCGAGGCACGCCGGGGCCGCCGCCTGCTGGTCCTCGGCGGCATCGGCAGCGTCCTCCTGCGCGGCGGCGGCAGGCTGCATCTTGCGGAGGGCGGAGTTCCAGCGGTTCTTGACGGCGTTGTCGGACCGGCCGTGGAGGTAGCGCGCGATGGTGGCCCACTTGTTGCCGTGCACGCGCTGCTGCTCCACGATGCGCGCGTCCTCCTCGGGCGTGAAGGGGCGGCTGTCCAGCTCCGGCGCCAGGTGCTGGCACCACCGCAGCCGGCACGACTTGGCGCCGCGCCCGGCCACCGCGCCCGCGATCGCCGCCCAGTTCTGCCGCCCGTGCTCCCGCACCGCCGCCCGCAGCGCCTCGTCCTCCTCCGCACTCCACGGCGTCTTCTTGCAGTCCGCCTTGCCCTCGCCGCACTCCGCCGCCATGAGCGCGCGCGCGCGTGCGGCGTAGGGCACGATGCCGCTCGGTACGAAGGGAGCGAGCGACCGCGCCGGCACGAGGCTCTGGATTAGGTACCGTCGCGCCGCATCGCCTATATACTCGCCACCATCATCATATACGCATGCGCGTCGCGAAACTGGAACGGAAATTGGGAATTGCCTGGGATATGGAAGGCTCTCGGAGTGGAGGATTTGCCTATTCATGGGAACCGGCCCGTCCGTGGTAAAATTGGGATTTGGAAAGTGGGAACAGCTTGGGATCACCAATTCATTTGTCAACTCATTTACTATCATTAGGAAATGAAATGAATCAAATCAACCACGTTGTAAAAGAATCGACCAAGTAAATCCTCTTCCTCAATCCTCAATTCCTCGTGCCATGCTTCCCGTTCTAACAGCATGCATCTACCTCTCCAACGGTATCCTCACCATTGGATCCGCTCACTGGTCACCATGCTACTGCCCCCGACCCAACTCCGAATTTTCACATGTGCATGAATTATATGGTTTATCATGACTATTCATTTTGGATCAATGGTTAGATAAATCATGGATAGGTAGGAGAATCAACAGTTGGATGAAAATCACGTGAGAGAAAATGATGGTGATAGCATAGGTGCCTTTTGGAGGATACTTTGTTTATTAGGCCTGGGCCTTTTATGTTAGCATAGGAAAGGAGTATAGGTTTAGAAAAAAAGACTTTTTAAATTAAACATAATTTAGGAGATAGTAGATTGTTACCTGGTTTATCAACTACCTCTGTCCAATTACAGATAAGTTACATTTTGAATTGCAGGCTGTCAAACAGTTCTAAACTTTATTTGGTTCCAATTTTTTTCATTAAGATTGGATATTTGAAACACAATATGTTTGTTTCAAAAGTTACCTTTATAAAGGTATATATTTACTAGTATGTTTTATGAATATATACATTATAATAAACAAAGTATTAATTGAACCTAACATTTTAGAGGCCGTATTGTGTTCAAAACGTCAGTTATTTGTGACCTTGTAACGAGGGAGAAAAACGACATAAGAAAATTTCTATTGTAACGAGCATGGCCTCGTTGAGCCATAGTTTGTGATTTTTGGTGATTGAGTGACAACATAGTTATTGGGACTAATGCTTTGTCTAGCATGTACCTTGTAGGTTTTTTAGTTCCCAAGAATGCAAACCAAATCATGGCAAGGTCCAAATGATGGTATTCTTGACATCCAAATCACGGTATCCGAGTATTCAAGTCATAGTATTCGAGTATCCAAGCTATGGTATTTAAGTGACCAAACTATGATATCTAGGGTTATTTTATGGTATTGAAGCATCCAAATGATAGAGAAAATTCTAGACCATCCAAGTGATGATATCTTCGGTGTGAAAGTCCCGGTATTCAACACCGAAAAATCAGTACCATCAAATGTTCCGATGGCCCTAGAGAAGGCGTCAAAGCAAGCGTCATAGTAAATTAATGGTACGCTGCAAAGAAGTTCAGGCAAAGTCAACCATCGGATATTCTGATGGTCACATTTCTAGTAGCATCGGATGAATTCTGAGGGGCAGGCTTGAAAGGCGAAGAAATCCCAATAGCACCAGATGATCCGATGATAGGCCAAGAGGAGAGTCGGACAAAGCATTTTTCTTTATTTCCTGATAGAAGATTTTGATCAAAAGAATCTTCAGCACCGGATGTTCCGACGGTACCATCGGAGCAAGTGTCGGAGCAATGACATCAGGGGATTCAACGGCTATGTGACATGACCAGTGGCACCAGATGATCTGATGGGGGCATCGGATAAAGCGTCGGACGAATTTCTGGAGAATTTGGACGCGGGAAGTCCAACGGCTAGTTGCACTAGATGTTTCAATGCAGGCCCAAAATAGACCATCGGAACATTCGATGGTATACTTTTTCACTAGCCGTTGGAGCAACGGATCTTTGAGCCCTTGGGGCTATTTATACCCACACCACTTGCCCATTTGAAGTTGCTGGAGTGTCCAGAGATGCATTGAAGACCAAAACTCATCAAGAACACATCCATGCCACCAAAAGTGTTTAAGTGATCCATCAAAGCCTTAGTACAAGCTTAGGAGAGTGATTAGTGCTAGGATAGGCCTAGAGAGAAGTGAGTGCAAGGTGTGCCTACCTTGTGATTAGGTTTTAGAGTGAACCACAGCTGTACAAGAGGTGTACCGGCACCTTGGAGCCTTGGTGGCTCGCCAGCAAGTCTTCGACCCTCCGGCTTGGTGTGGAGCGGCATCGACGACTTTGTGTGGGATGTGGAGATACCTTTCCTTCGTGGAGAAGCTCCTTAGTGAAGACGACATCAAGGTGACCGAGAGACTTGGCATGAGCCTTTGTGGTCAAGCCTTTGTGGGAGAGACTTGGTAACCGGGAAGCAATAATCTTGTGTGAGTGCTTCAATAACGTGGACTAGTGGTGGCTTAGTGCTTACCGATACCACGGGATAAATCCTTGTATCAAGAGTTTGCTTCCCCTCATCTCTTCTTTACGTTTCCGCATTTCATACTTACAACTTGTGTGCCTTTACTTTCCTAGAGTAGATCTTGATAGGATTGGCTATAGGTTGCAAAACTTGTTTTGGGATGAGGGTTTCACACTAGATCAACTATAGATTGCACATCTAGATAGCATGATCTAGTTTATATTTTGATGAAACTAGTAAAAGCCATAGGCTAAGGATTTTAAGTTGCCTAATTCACCCCCTCCCCCTCTTAGACTACAAGCGCCGATTCCTTACATCTATAATGACAACATCCGGCTTCTTGTTGCAAACATTAACTGTCACATCTGCGATTTGTTTCTGAAGAATTTATGAGGAAAAAGTCCATTTTACTCCCTCTACCTATCCACTTTGTCTGCTTAACTTCCGAACAAAATTTTAGTTCACTTTACTTCCCTGAACTATTTCATTTGTCCAATCTACCCCCTAATTAGATTTCTGTTTCATTTGTCCAATCTACCCCTAATTAGATTTCTCTTTTTTGTTTCTCTTTGTATGAGTTGAATTTTGAGTTCAAATTTTGTGAGCAGATACAAAACATGATGCTTTACGTTAAAAAATTATACTAAAATTTTTTCATAAGTTAAGAATATTTGATACGAAATTGATCTTAGATATATAAAACTATATGAAAAGAAATCATGAAATTTTTTTTAACATCAAGCATTATAATCATGAAAAAATTCTAATATATTTTTCTAACATCGAGCAAGTCAATTGAGAAAATATGAAATTAAAACTCAACTTTACATGAAGAAACAGAAAAAGATAAATCTAATTAGGGGTAGATTGAATCAAATGAAATAATTTGAGGGAGTAAATAGTTCGGGAAAGTAAAGTGACCTAAATTTTGTTTAGGATTAAGCGGACAAAGTAAATAGGTGAAAGGAGTAAAATGGATTCTTTCCAATTTATGAATTCCACTTCTGCCTGAAACTAACTTTATTTTTTATGACAGATGGCAATAGCCCCCCGAATAAATGACAGATGGAGAACTTAATATACAACGACCGCTTATAGCACTTACAAAAACAAAAGAACTCACTGCCCTGCTCGTTCTGTACATCGAACCAAAATTAAGCGACGACAACAGAGGAGCGATGACACTATAAACTGATTTATTAAGACGAAAGAGGAGAGAAAGAAAACTAAACTAGGGCATAATTACAATTTCGAGAATATACACATCCGATGCTTGGGAGGAAGTCAATGATGCGATCGGATCTGTGCCAATTAGCACAGGAGACTGCGGTCCAAGTAGGAAGATCACTTGGAATGCCACCTGGAGTAACCAAGCCTGCCTGACCAGTTCAGCACTCTTTACAACAGGAGCAGGACAAAACCGGCATCGTCAATCCAACATAATGCACATAAAATCTTATCATTCTTGCAAAGCCCTTTGAGAATCTTCTTCACAAACATTTGATGATGATTTGCTTGGATTGATTATTGCAGGCATCCATTGCTCAGGAATCACAATAAAATAAGCAGACATGGCTTTCCTGAACCTCTTCTTATATTGCATAGGTGAAACCACAGTTGGAGAGGCATTCTTCGGCCCGCCAAGAATGCCAGAAGATTTTACCCATGTTTCAAGGTGCTTGTCCCATGTATACTGCCTCATAAAATCAATAATTCCTAAGACTAGCTCATGTTTCTCCTCATCAACTCCCACGAGCAAGGAATAGTCCATCACATCAATTCCCTGAAAAAACAATGGAGCTCGTTAATGCATCCATGTATAAGGCTCACAGTTTGCAATTTATTTTTAGATTGTATTTCCATTTACCATATCTTGCGCGCTAGTATATCTACCTATAGACCTATCGCCTATTGTTAATCTGCAGCGAACCTTACTGAGTCCTAAGAGGTGGAGGAAAAAGAACTTAGTCAAAGACCTACAGAATATCAGAAAATTGAAAAGGTAGTCTAATTACAAATAGTGTCTTGTCATTGTGTGGCTGCTTAGAAACTTGTAAGCATCAGCGTTGCACGTGATGGAGCTAAACATCCAAGTCAAAATGACCAGGATGGCTTAACATATTATAACAAACTATCAGCTCACTGTGGCGTTTGGTATTCTCAAAGCATAAATGACAGCAATTCAAAGGCTTGTAGTATGTGATTTGCTTTAGGTCCAAAAGTATATTTTGCTCAGGGCCATGTAAATCAAAAGTCAAAGTATAAAGTGGACAGATGGCGAGCAGGTTAATATTTTATTATCTGCAAAGTTTTATATTGTTCCCCAAATACTGGAAAACGCAAAAAAAGACTGCGATCTTCTAATTTATACTGTATTGAAGATTATCCTTTAAAAAACAAGGTCCACGTATACTACAACAGTACAAGAATTTGAGGAAAATAAATGAACATATGTCTGGCAAGTCATGCACAAAATAATATTGGCCAAAAAAGGATTAATTGGGAAAAAGAAAGAAATTGAAAATAAGGATGCTCAGTTATGAGTCACAAGCTGTCGACCACCCTTTTTTGTACTAACTCAGATTTTGATAAAAACCAGGGTGAACATTATCAAACACAAAAAGGTGACATTAGTAATAACCTTGGAAGCTACTACATTTTCAATAAGCTTTGATGAGAACAAATTGATGTAAACTTACAGCTAGAAAAGAAGTATCATTCCACACAGCTCTTTCCAGTAGCCGCTTCGCCTTGTTACCAACAAAAATCGGCGAAGTTGGCATCGCCTCAATTAAATTCTGGTCAAGAAGGACCTTGTTGCTACCATTCGAATCTGCATTATACCTTGACCTTGAAGATCCCTTGAGATCGTACAGCCTGGTGATATTCCGTCCAAACAAAAGATTTTCCATCACAAGCAAATCCATCTTTGACTCCTTGCCACCCTTTACATGCTTAATGGTAACCTATGCACATCAGGTCAACAAAAGAAAATTACACCCTCCAGTCAGGAAAAAAAATGACATTTTTAACACTTTGAAGTTAAGATGCTGCTTTGACCACTAAATTTTGTTCATAAAATTTTGACGATAGGCTACAAAGGCGTAATGCTATGCAACAATTTTTCTATGGCACGTTTACTCACAAAATTTTCATATACCAAAGGAATTTATTACAGACAATATCTTCAGTCAAAATTAATACAACTTTGCACATGATCTTAGTAATATTTTCAACAAAAGGGAGTATATCTGTTTCTTGCTAATTATATGCTCTATTGCCTGTGAATCTGATCCCAAAACACCAAGGATTTATAATAACTCAAATATGGAAGTCCAAAACATAAATAAGTTTTAATTTGTGCCAATTTGGTGAAAAGTTAGTTTTGACTAAAGAACTCTAATTTGAGTCTAGATTTAATCCTAGAATTAACAAATAATTCAAGGAGGAACGCAGGGGTACAAAAGGATACAAACATAGTACAATAATATTTATGACTTGCATGCAAAAACCAGAAGATGCTTTTTATTGTTTCTACCAGCCTAAATGTACAATTTTATGTGTTTGGAAAGCTGTCATGCTTGATAGACAGAACTATGTTTTTGAAACTTTCTGGTTGATCGCCAGTGCTATTTTTCTTACAAGGTGCCTATTAATTTTAAAGGACCATAATATTGTATTAAATCAATGGGTGGATGAAAATTCTTTCACGCAGTTGAAGTGTAATAAAACTGAAGAAAAATTAAAAGAACATACCTGATAGATCCCCAAAATTTTTGCTAGGCATGTAGGACTTCCAGTGCTTATGGACTCTGACAGATATTTAAAATATTCTGTGCCAAATTTTAGGAATGATTCGAGCTCTGTCTTCGTAACTTGCTTTATTATAAATCTATCATCCAAAGATTTCGCAAAAAACACATTGCTTTTACCACCTTGTGCTCCCCATTTTTTGCATCGACTGATAGACCTCAAAAAGTCAAGCTCAGATGGACAGCAAGACCTTCTCAGTGCTTCAAACTTGTTTGCATAATAGCATGTCACATTATATTTGACTTTCCCAAGTGGCCCACCATCTTCAAAAGAAACACTCAAGTGCACCTGATCAGGAGCAACGGATCCTCTACCTCCAGATACTGATGAAGTAACATCATAGTGGGATCCAAATTCGTCAAATAAATGAAATGGGTTAAAATTCCCTGAATCATAGACAGGCAATGGAAGCGAAGAATCTTTCTCTCTATTTTTTATGCTCTCATCAGACAACTGGAAGCAGTACATGGGTGAAACAAGTGCATAAGAAATAATACTTGTTGGCTCATCATCAAATACTGGGATGACAATGTCATTAGCTCCAGTAGGCAGGAAAAATCTTGCTCCACCTTTCTGTGATAGCTCGCAAAACAATTCAACGTATTTAGGAGTGTATTCAGTCAAGGAAGCAAATCTCAGTGGTGAGCCAGAGGTTGTGTTTAAGGAACTGTTTGATGTCATGAATGGCACCTTAAGCCATCTGAGTAATTCTTCTCCTGCATCACCAGACCGGACAGTGAAAGTAGGAGTATGGGATGGTACAGCCTTGGTTTGGCTTTTAACATCGACTCCTGTGCCTTCAGCTGAATGTAGTGGTTTCGCCAAAGTCGAATCAGGAGCAGGTCCATTCTGACCTCTCCATTTTGCATCCAATGTGTCCGGAATATCAGTAGTAACTGGGAATTGTCCATCAGAAACAACCCTACGTACCCCAATTCTGGATTCTTCGTTATCCAGTCGATCCTTAACATCTGCACTGGTAGCATGATTCAACTCTTCAACATTCCTCAGGCTATTTTCATTAGATTGATGGGCCTGGCTAAGCCCCTCGTCTTCACCATGAAGTGGGTGACTAGAGCTCTGCTGTAACGGCCCTTCCTTACCAATTGAAGGAACTTCTATGACCTTTGAGCCCTTCTCTAACTTTGGGGCTGCACTAGCATTAACTGATTTATCATTAAAATCACAATTCCCACTTCCAATCCGTAAACCAGCGAGTGCATCACAGTACTTGCCACCTGAATTTGCAATGAATTTTAGCCGTTGATCCCACAAGTAACACAGAAACAATAGATGCCTCCTTAGTTTGTTAACCTCAAGAATATCAATGAAGGGCTGTCCTTTTCTCATATCACTTTTCAGTAGATTCTTTAGTGACTCCTGGGAGATGAAAAATCCAATAATCAGAATACAGCTTTACTAACGAAATTCTATTTGTGCAGACATAAGTAGGACAGTGTTCAATTAATTAAAACATTATATAAAGAAATCCAAACTACTTAACCATAAAGTCAGCCTTCTCTGCCAGCAGGATCTCTTCCAGTTCTCCAATATTTCTTCTCAACTCAAGAATCTTCAAGTTGCCATCAAAAGAACCTGTAATTGGCCTTCCTCCTGAAATTTTGTGTAGTGCATTTAGAACTTCAGAGAACAGAAGTTCGGCTGAGTCATCCACCTGAATCATTGACAATCAGCATCAGTGAGGTATTATTGCATACAAAGGCTCATAACGTTAAGCACATCTGTACATTACCTCTTTTGCTTCTTGTTCTACCCATTCCTGACGCTGGGAAGTGAAATCAAGTTTTGGTGGTGGTAAATACACAGAGTGGACCTTAATTGACGCATATCGGAAGCAAGCAACCATTTCACCAAAGCTGAAATACCAACATGTAAGGCACAACCTTAACAATTTGATAAAATGGAAAAGAGATGAGAATGTACCCGTAAAAGCGAAGGCAATCCCTGTGAAGCGAATGACCACAGCTGGCTACCCTACTTGCTGCTGCATGATTTGAAAAACTAAGTTCCAAAAATTTACCAAAAGACAAGCCCCAGGCAGCATCAGACATCACTACTCTTTTAGTTGCTGGAGGAAGCCCGTTAACTCGAGGACAGCGTAAGCATCTATGCCACATCCAAATTCGACCATCATGTTCACTGTCACCAGGCAACTTTACTGAAAGTTTCCTTACTGATATTGTTAAGCTGCCTTGGGGGTGAACATAGCAATAAACATGGGCCTCTGGTGGCAGCTCACAAGACTGACAAAGGTTGCTCTGAAATAAAAATGTAAGTCAAGTACAATATAAGGTTGCAAAGCAATATAGATTTATGAAGACCTCAGTCTAACCTGATCAAATAGCTGGTCACGCAGAAACCTGCCTAAAGGTTTGTCAAAGTTACCATAATATTTTATGCGAAGAAGGTGTGGCCGCTCACAGAGAGTTTCTCTCCAAACACAACGAGAAGACAAAGAAACCAATATACTCTGATTGTCAGCAGGAGATGCTGGAATTTCATCTGTTTTGGCAACTGAATTATCCTTTGCATTGTCATCATCATGAGAAATCTGTACATTGAGAGGAGCAGCTGGCATATCTTCTACCTTGTAACCAATCTCAGAATTCTTGGCAAATGAATTGTCACTCTTAACAGACAGCAAATTTGTAGAATCAGAAGGCAATGCACCTAAGTCATTAACCAGCACATGTCTAGTGGTTCCAGGTTGGCTGTATTGCAAATTCATATTTCTATTCACATCTCTAGTACAATCAGGACATTGGCAAGATGAAATGTTTGAATGCTGAACCAAGGGACCAATAGATGATTGAGGAGCCACATCCAGCAAACGGGTAATGTGTCCATTTTGGACATTGATTTCATCAGAACGAACTCCCAATGCTGTCTGTTCCATTCTTTTAGTGCTACTAAATGTCAAATCATCATTTCTCAACTCAAGGGCTTCCAGGCTACTATTTGGTGATGAAGCACTAGGGATTGGTAAGATAGGTATTGTGGAGATGGATCTATCAGCACTGGAAGGTTTATCTGGCAAAGCAACAATGATTGGTGACTTCAGTGGGAGTTCTGGAAGAGTTGCACCTTCATCCACAAGGAATGATGTTTCAAGAGCCAAGTGGTAGGCTGCAAATACTCCATATTGCACCACATGCTTCACTTTTTTTAGCTCATCACCATTAGCACCTTTGAGCAAGATCTACAGAAAATTAGACATAGTTAGACATGTGGCAGCAGCCTATTTTTTTATTATGCATTTGTTTCCTGACAGAAGTAATGCAGATCATTTATCTGCATGAGGTGATGACAAAGTTCCTAATAAAGCATTCAAGGAACATATATCCACAGTTAAACAAAAAGGCTTTTCTTTTTCTAAAATGAAAATTGCTGTTCATGGACAGAGCAATTAGTCCAGCCAGATTTATTGCACAACTAACACATCAACCCCAATTGCATTAACCATTTTCAATGATAAAACTTCCAATCTCCATGCTGAAATGAATACTTCAAATCAGTTTAATTCCAAACTTTTCCCATATCAACCATTTGCAGGATATCAAAATTTAAGGCGGGGATTAGGTGAAGTATATGGTATAACTTTATAAGTACCTTCCAGCTACTCTACTGTCCTTTGTTACAGAACTTGCTGGAATGCTAAAAACTGTTTTTCTCATTCATTATGTTGTTTTCAGGTACCCCAGCAATGACCTTGGTTTCCACTTAGTAGTTAAGTAGATAAAGGTACAAGGTGAGCATGCTGAAACATGAGAACAAACATAAGCACTATAGCTGAGACAAAAAGTGATTACAGAATACTTACTGTACAACCAAAGGGTTTGGGACAGCCTTCAAAAAACATGAGTGTCTTCAGCATTTTCTTCCCACCTTCCCCAGCAGTCCCATGCTCTTCAACATACTTCTCTACATGGAATAAATCACAACGCCCTAGCTTCTGAGACGACAAATAATCAATCGAGGGAACTATTTGAGCACCAGTGCAGCGAGATATCCTTTCCAGCAGTGGCCTTTTGATATTGAGAACTAGTGAAATGTTTTTCTCTAGAAATAAATCCTGAGCATAACGAGACACAGATTTCTCCACCAATACAACACTCGGTTGGTGTGCTTTGATCTTCGCAACAGCCATTTTCAAATAATCGGTTTCCTGGAGTCAAAAAGAAAAGCTATGAGAATGCATCACCAACAGCAGCTGTCTACAACCCTGTCAGCGTGCTTTGTGTTCACAACATATGTGTGAAAATAGACTGGGATTCGCAGGCAATACCTGCTGCAGTAAAGTATCAAAACTTGAAAGCAAATTTGATACACGCTGATATTCGAGTGCACCACCAAGAATTAGGATTTGCGGCTTTTCTTTTTTTGATGACATACGCCGGTGAGCAACATTCTTCTTACAAACAACTCCTTTTACTACGAAACTGCAAATAAAGGAATTTACGATGGAAAAACACAAGAGGAGATCAACGAAATGCATGGACAATAAAACAATATGAAATTCAAACTGCAGTAAATTTGTTTTTTTTTTTTTGGGGGGGGGGGGGAGTTCAACAGCAGGCAACATTTGAATTCCAAAGCATTCAATTTGCATAAACTATAAGGTTATGGACGCTCAGAAGCATATTGATGTGAAATTATTAAAATATATGAATCTGAGTTCTGATGCATGGAAATTGTAAGATAGAATCTGTTTACCTTTCACTTGGGTGCCCACAAGCCAAGCATTTCACCTTAACATAGCCACCAGGATCCATCTGACCACCTTTGCTGGTGGTATCTGGCTTCAAAAGAGATGCAGCTTCCCAAGACAGAGAGGTAACTATATCTAGCCAACTCTCTTTGCCAGTTTTATCAATTAATGGTACCTTTTCAGCCTGAAGAAGTTGAGAAACTAATGCACGAAAATGTCCATCAACTATGTCTTTCATGGCTTTCTTGTGTTCCTCGGCCGATTTATCTCTACTTCGACAGTGCCCACTGCCAAAGCTGGTTGAGCGCTGATATCCCCACTCTCCTGTGGCATCCACCCCCTCATCATCATCACGTTCACCATCAAGATCATCCTCTTCGTCCTCAGGTTCCGGAGGTACCCAAAGTGAGCTATTGTTTTCAAAGTCCACAGGTTCATTATCCAGCACTTCCATGCTGTACATGGAAGAAGACCGAGCATTGCAGCACTCATCGACACTATGATCTTCATTCTTATCTGCGCCCAAGGAATCAACTAAGGATGTCACATCTTTCCTTGGGGATGTCGATTCTTTTGCACCATCACTGCAATCAACTTGATGGCCATCAAAGTACATAGGTCCATAATATTCATCAGAATTTTGCAAGTGCTGCCCTTCCAAATCTGAACGGAAAACTGTGTAGTCATCATCTTCATCGTCACTCCTAACAAAAAATAAAATGTTCCTATTATTTTATTCATAGTGTATTACTGTGCAGATATTACCATTCAATAGAGCTGCAAAAAGATAAATCAACCAATGCAAGAAACAAAATGCTCATTGCAAATTAACGTCATGAATCTAGCTAAATCGCTGTTCCTCTAAAGAACAGACGCATTCCTTGGTAAAATGAAGTGAAAAGGATAATAGATATGATGAACTCAAACTGAGTATCTTTCATTTTAAGGAGAGTAGGGACCTAATAAGGACAAGCAAGTCAGAATGCCAGTATAACGGACTGCACGGCATCATGCATACTGTTAGTGAGATTAAGAAGAGAAAATTGATGGGATGGAAATATCTCAGTTACCACATTTCATCTTCTTATTGATCCAAGGGATGATGATTAATAACTAACCCAATTCAAGCCGCACATTGTTGGTTAACCATGAGTCAACAGCTTATGAAACTTCCAACGCTCATTTGGCAATTTCACGAATAACTGGTCATTTCAAAATGAACATTGGAATACGCAGATCTGAGACTACCCTAGTCGTATACTAAAATGAACCAATATGAATCATGGATAATCAAAAGTAGTAACTGACACAGTATTTGGAAAAACACAGTTGATAACTATGCAACACGGGAAGCTGAGGTCAAGGACCTGACCGGCCCGGGCCTATGGCGTGTGGTGAAGAGGGAGAGAAGCACTAATGGTTACACAGGGAGAGTTGAAGTCAAGACATAGACAGAAAGGTGAAGGAATATATCGATACTTATTGCTTACTTGACTTCCAATAAATATATTATCCCTTCAGATAGTGATAACCTCCAAACAAATCATATCTAATCGGAACAAAACTACTAATTAGCAGATACTCCCTCCGTCCCAAATTGTAGGTCATTTTGGCATTTATAGATTCATAAATTTTACTATGTATCTAGACATGTATATCTAGGTGCATAGGAAAATCTAAGAATCTAGAAATGCCAAAACGACCTACAATTTGGGACGGAGGGAGTACCAGATAGCAATCTAATTTTCAAATGAAACTTATCTCCTAAGCAGATCTTGAGTCTTTGGGAGCATTCCCCACAAGGCCCTAGGCATTAGTGCATACTTACAGTTTGAGCTAATGTACAGAGAAAAGCCCTGATACCACGAATCCACGATACCAATAGCAATGTCAGTAAACAGGCAATCTCCAGACAAAATGTCGAGAAAGGTTCAAATACCAGGAATTTTTATGTCCAGGCATGGACAGAGAAAATTTATTATGGCTCATCAAGTCTACCTGATATGTGCTGGCCTAGTAGCAAATGTCATAAGGCATACATGCTGGCCCAAATAACAGTATGTACTCAGAATTTTAGCTAATAGTTTTAGAGAGTTGAGATGCACCTGATACCAAAACCGTTCTCTCTCCAATAAAATATCCAAAAGGTTCAGAACTGGGATTGTCTATGTTCCAGGATCCACAGAGAAAATATCATGGCTCAATTAGTATACAGTACACCTTGTCCAATACCTCTACCCAAAACTAATGTAACCTGCAACAGCATCTCGCAAGCATGGATGCAAAATCCTACTCCGTCAATCAATGCACGCATGATCTTTGACTGATACATAATCTTTCCTCTCAATAGCAATGTGACGAGTTAGCTTTCCATTTCTTAAAGAACAAAGCATGAATCATGTAAAGACCTTACCTCTGCACACAAAAGTTGAATGGATCTGACGAGTTGTCCACATAAGCTGCAGGCTCCATGGTTGGAGCGGGCTCCATCCCAGGCAGCTGCTTCTCAGGGTAGCCTTCATCCTCACCGCAGTTGCCCTCGCCGTGGACCGGCATCGACGCAAAGTCAGCGTAGCTAACATTCGCATAGGACGACATCTGCCCGTTCGTCCCCGTGAAGCTGGACTTGTCGCTCCCAACGCTAGCGGACGGGCTGCACGGCTGCTGCGCCGCCATGTCCCCCCTCGCGGCGGCCTCCTCCTCCAGCCAGCGCTGGAAGCAGTAGGTGCAGACCCTGATCCTCTCGCCGTCCTCCCTGGCGGCGTCCCCGGGCGAGCGGGGCACGGAATTGGCCGTGCACCGGGCGCAGAACACGCGGCCGCAGTGGCGGCAGTGGTGGCGCCGGTTCAGGATGGTGAACTGCGCGTCGCAGTCGTAGCACACGCGGCAGCTCTGGTCCGGCATCCAGAAGTCCCTCGACAGGTCATGCGGCAGCGGCTGCTGCTGCGGCTGCCCCGCCGCCACGGCCGGCTGCGGAGCGTGCGGCGGCGGCGGCGACTGCTCGCCCCGCCGAGGCATCCACGACTTCACGGCACCGAACAGCTCCACAAGGCGCCCCTCCGGTGATCCCATCATCCACGCCAGCACCACCGCCACCACCAGCAGCAACACCCCTCATGCTCAATCCGGCGACGCCTCAATCCGCATAGCCAGCTTCTCCCCAAGCCAAAGCCGCTCCCACCTCCGCGCCGCAACCCGCCCACCAGATCAGATCACTCACCGCGGCAGCGGCAGCGGCGGCGGCAGCAGCTCACGGCCTCGACGAAATGGGCACGCAAAGACTCCGACCTCGCCACCAGGAATTAGACGCGGCTGGATCGAAGCGAAGCAACTAGGAATCGCGGAGGGAGGGGAAGTGATTTGGCTTAAGAAAAAAGAGATTAATAACTTCGGCTGAGATTAGGGAGGCTGAGGGTTCCAGAAGGGCGCCAGTGGAGCACGGGAGGCTGGAGGGTGCGGATTCACGGGGACGGAGATAGAAAGGGAGGGGAGATGGGTTAACTGACGCGTCTCTTTTTTTTCAAATCTTTTTTCGGGATTTTGGATTTGTGTTTCCTTTTCTTTCCCCTGCTTTTTGATTATTTCCTTTTCTTGCCGCCACCGTCTCTCTCTCTCTCTCTCGTTTCGCTATCCTCTTATTTATTGGTCTGCGCTATATTGTGGCTTTTTCATTCGGAGACAAATCAATTGTTCTAAGAAATATTTACTGTATTCCTCTTTTGGGCTATCTTTGCACGGTATCTGGTGACACGCCTTAAGGCTAAGGGACTTGTAAAGGTGATGATTTGGTGATGACTCATGCTTTGTTGAACCCATTACTCGTATAGGTATAAGGTTGATTTGGCAGCAACTTATATTTTCATTATCTTGACGTATCGCAAAACGGTGCGTCGTATATGCAAAAAAGAGGGGATATCCAACTAATTTTGTATTTTTATATCTTGCTTTGCGTGTTTTCTATTAGATATTTGCGTGTTATCGTGACTATGCTATCTTTTCACAACACTTTGTACCTCGCCTTATGGCTATCAACTCGCTATAATTTTAAAAGTTATCGATCCAACTATGTTATTTTGTATGTTTAAGAGTGAATTAATTATAGTTACTCTATGTTTGATGGTTTGTTTTCAAGCCTATATTGGTTCACACTTTGAAGAAGAGGGGATGACTGGATGCCTTCTTACATTAGTTGTCTTTTACTAGCCTAGCGTAACACATGTACCATTTATAAATGCACTGATTGTTACGTCTGATATTGGAAACCTTATATGCTTTGTTACTTATAGGTAGATTTTGAGCATTTTGCGGGTCAGACTAGACCGAAAAAGCTCCATTCATTTTGAGTTAAAAATTTGCACCCACGACAATCCCATAGGCATTTGTCCTGGCTCGAACTTCCCATTCTTTTTTTTAAAAGTAAATTAATTAATTGTTTGGATCGGCTTGAATTTTTTAGACTGCGAAATTTGATTTTCGCTGACCACATCGGCCCGGCAGCTAGCGACCCCATCGGGCTCGGGACCGAGCTCAAAATGCTCGGGTACACTTATAGGGTCTTAATACGATGGAACTAACACTTTGTACACCACCTCTGTTCTCCTCTTGCACACGTTCTCGGGAGATTGAATGCCTTTGTTAAAACTTCATAGTTCACCTTCTTGCATCAACGAACGACTTTAATCGTAGAGACACCTCAAAATATTGCTAAATTTTCAGCGGCAAAATCGAACTGGACAGTAATCACTCGAGTTGTGCTCTTATTAATTGTCAGCGATTTAAGATAGTACAGTAGTATATACATAACGAAAATTCTAAACAGAACTCCCATCGGACACGTAATAGGTCACGGTCTCGTGTTCAATCATCGCATCATTAGGTTGAATCTTGGACTTCTTCTGTTCAAATGTGCTGGACTGGAAGCACATGCATCTCCTCTTATTAAGGGATGTTTGGATCTATAATTTTTAGTTCAGGTTATATTGGATGTTTGGTTACTAAGGGCCTGTTTGGATACCCTGTGTTAAAATTTAACAAGTGTTAAAGTTTTAACACTCTCAAATAGAGTGCTAAAGTTTAACACATTGGGGTGTTTGGATGATGTGTTAAACTTTAACACCTTTGGTGGGAAATGACTCCATTGTCCCTCATTTATGGCCGGCGAAGAGAGAGGGAGGAGAGAGAAGGGGTAACCTAGGAAAAAGTAGAGAGGGGGACCACTTTTAACACCTTTAGCAAGTTTTAACACCCCTCCATGTGTTTATGAAAAATTGGGTGTTAAACTTTAACATCTCACTTTTAACACAAGTGTTTGGATAAGAAAGTGTTAAAAAGTGTTAAAAGTGGGGTGTTAAACTTTAACACCCTCTTCCCAAACAGGACCTAATTAGAAGGACTAAATATGAACTAATTATAAAACTAATTGCATAAGCCGTGGCTAATTCGCGAGTTGAATCTATTAAGCCTAATTAATTTATGATTAGCATATATTTACTGTAGCATCATATGGTCAAATCATGGACTAATTAGGTTTAATAGATTATCTTACAAATTAGCCTTCATTTATACAATTAGTTTTGTAATTAATTTATATTTAATACTTCTAATTAGTATCTAAATATTTAATGTGACGGGATTAAATCCCGAAGTAAACAGGACCAACTGCAGGTCTTTTTCTCCCCAAGGAATATTTTGTTAGCTTCCTGTCGCCTGAATAGTTTTCCTCATGCATATCTAGCACGACACATTAAGTGCGTCATCTTTCAAAACTGCTAGATCCTCCACTACGATGTGATGGTTGGGCTGGTAAGTTCATAATGAAGGCTATCAGGCTATGCGTCAAAAAGGGCTCGATTTGAAGACTGGAAATCCATTTCAATTCAGGATAAGCGCAGGCGTAAAATAACCCAAATATTCAGGTGAGACTTGCATGTCCTTTGCTGGCAGGTTACGCGCGGCGAAGGGGCTCCGCGAAGGTCGCTTTCAGGTGGGTCCACACGGCCGACCACAGCTGTGCCCCTCACGATCCGCTGCGAATCACGCAATCAGGCGCGTCCCAAACCCAAACCAACCCCCAAAAAAAAACATCACCAATTTTTCCGGATACCCGAGAGAGAACGTCTGCCATCTCAAAAAAAAGAGAGAGAGAGAACGTCTGCCGCGATGCCGATGCGCTCTGTTTCTGCTCTGGTTTGGTTCTCTGCTTATTTTTAGCACCAATCACATTGAATATTTAGATATTAATTAGAAGTATTAAACATAGGTTATTTACAAAACCCATTACATAAGTGAAGGCTAAAATCTATTAAGCCTAATTAGTTCATGATTTGACAATGTGTTGCTACAGTAAATATTTGCTAATGATGGATTAATTAGGCTTAATAGATTCGTCTCACCGTTTAGTCTCCACTTATGTAATGGGTTTTGTAAATAGTTTACGTTTAATACTCCTAATTAGTATCTAAACATTTAACGTGATACGTGCTTAAAAATAAGCAGTGATCCACACCTCCACCACACGTGTTGCTCATGCAGGCGTCCATAATGACCAGTGGCACGTATAATATTTCATACAGTACTGCATTTGCGTATGCATGGAACGTTCTCGATTCAGCAGTGCATTATTGACCCTTACCAACGCGACAGACGCAGCAGTTTCAGATCCCTCGGAAGAAAATGCAGTAGTTCAGAGGGTGGATCTTGCCCTAGAGTTTGGCACGTGCGATCTTGCCCTAGAGTTTGATACTAATTAAAAAGTATTAAATATAGGGTATTGATAAAAATAATTACATAAATGAGAGGTAATTCGTGAGACGAATCCATTAAATCTAATTAATTCATGATTAGCACATGTTTACTGTAGCATCACATGTGCTAAACATATGCTAATTATGCTTAATGGATTAGTCTCGCGAATTAGCCCTCATTTTTATTATTAACCGATATTTAATACTCCTAATAACATCTGAGGTGACCCGGACCAAAAGTAGCAGACACCCGCTAGTTCATGTGTTTGTTTCGGCAACTGCGGCTGGCCGGGGTTGTGCAGTGCTTCGCCATTTCTTTCGCAACAGGCTCCATCATCTTTAGCATCTTTTTTTTGTATCGACGCCGATGCCTCGCTTGTGCGTTGATGTGATGTGATATGGAGGAGTATCGAGATGTCTTCCAACCGGAGAGCGACGCAAACAGTCCGAAAACGACAATTTTCCCGCGCGTGAGTGTAATTTGCCCAGAGAAAATTCAAGGCCTACAATGCTCATCGCTCGAGTAATCAGCTGCTACGTTAATCAGCTGCAGGAAAACAAAATCCTTTTCCGAATAGCTTGAGTAAAGAAATATGCGATTGGCGACTAAAAGTAAGTTTACGAGTTCAAAATCCTAATTTCAAGGAGATCCAGATTTTCCAATGTTAAGCTGAGAGTTGGACCCGGGATTTTTGAAACTTGACCAAAGTATTTTATTTATAAGATTATAATTTCATGGGACTGGGTGTCACTACTAAGAAATGGACCTTTCGTCCACTGCATTAGTGCCGGTTGTTTTTGACCCGATACTAATGCTCACATTAGTACCGGGTCTAACGGATAGTACCTCAAGAACCTTAAGGCACATTAGTACTGGATGGAACTTTCACCCGGTACTAATGGATGAGCTTATCTATCCCCCCGCTACCCGGCCGCTTCTTATCCATCCGCCTCCCCCCTCCTCTATCTCTCTCTCCTCTCTCTCTCTCTCAGAACCCCTTCCTCTCCTCCTCTGCCTCCTTTCCCCTCCCCCCTTCCCTCGCCCTTACTAACAGTGAGGAGCAGCGGCGGGGTGAGGTGAGGCGGCGGTGGCGACGGCGGGAGCAGCGGCGGTAGCAAGAGCCGTCGGGGCCGAGGGAGGAGGCTGCGGGGTGGGGGCGGGGGGGTGGCGAGAGGACGGGAGCCAGCGGCTGGGCGGGAGTCGGCGGGAGGGGGGGGCGCTGGCAGGGGCTGGGGAGGGCCGGGATTTCATTTTTTTTATTTTTAATACCCTTTAGTACCAGTTATTTCAACCGGTACTAAAGGTCTCCCCTTAGTACCGAACTATCAATATCGGTTGCGCAACCGGTACTAAAGGAGGTTCCCAACCGATACTGATGGGGCTTTCTCCGGTAGTGTGTCCATTATTAGTTCTAATGCTTCCTCCCTTAATCCTTAAATGCTTAGGTCTAATCGTCCACCATCCTTCACTCTCCACTAGATGATATCATTACACTACCTTCCTTGTATCGTCTTGCCTATCCCTCCCTACCCATCCGAACAACAATTTTACAGCATTGATAAGCCATAGGGTCCGCGTGAATGTGATATGATGAACTCCATCATAACATGACTCTTTCATTTTCATCAGTGAAGATGCATGCAAACGTTGATCAGATATAAGCCAAAGGGGGAAAATAGCATGGAATGGCCGGTGCCACGAGAACCTGGATACCAACTACCCCAAGATTTGCACTTGCACAGCTAGGATTCAGCAGAGGTCATCGTTTGTCCACGTGGGACTTGCTTAGCTACACGTCGTTTTCACAGGCGAGTCGATTGATAGCGTGTTGGACAGAACAATAGAACAACCAGGCCCAACAGGCCTACGATCTGGGTTGGGCTCAATGACAGGCCTAAAATTGTCATCTGGCTAACGGCTCACGTCTTTCTCAAAAAAAAAAAAAGGGGGGGGGGCTAACGAGCTCACGTCCTGCTTGTTCTGGAAAAGATTTGCCTGGTCCAGCCAGCCGTCCAGGGCGGCACTCCCAGGTGCCTGATTTGCTTGTTCTGGAGAAGCTTGTTCGTTCTAAAACGCGCAAAATTAAACGTTCAAAAAAAAACGCGCAAAATTTTACTACAAGCAAACAGAGGCAATTGTTGTTACAGGCAAGAACCGGGAACTTTTACCAGTAGATGCTCGGTTTGTGAATTATGCTTTCCAATTGGGAGTGACTCCCTGACAATCGAGTAATTTTCCGTATTGTCTCAGTCGATTTTTTTTAGCCAATAAGGAAAAAGATACGTAGCACTGTCCAGCATAATTGGGATTTGAGTGATGAGACAACCAAAATCAGTCGGTTTTGGTAGTTGACCAGCAGCAACAAAAAATCGAGTGAAAACATACATTGGAACAATCGAAAAACAGCCGAGCTATCAAAACAAACACACTCGCTAGTTGCCGGCTTGCGGACCAGATTGCCGTAGGAGAAAACCTGAAACTCATTGAAGCTTTCCCTTGCTTCAAACATTTGTGAACCATTTTGCACGTATGTTCAATGAATTAACATTATATTTACAACAGGGTATTCAAAATAGCTTTTCACATACAGATATTCACACAACAAAACATGACATGCTACTGCTTAAGGATTGACAGGACTGACACAATGACACAGACAAAATACAAGATCGCTATTTAAGAACACAGAAGGATACAAAAAACTAAATACAACCAAATTAAAACATACTTTCGGCATACAAAACATTACAAATTCTTCTGCTAATCTGTTGTGGTCCAAAGAAATGGCACTCTGCACAGCATAAACAACTTCAAAAAGAATTTTGGAAAAAATAAAGACAACAAATACAGAAAAATGTGAAGACATGTCAATGAAAAAAATGCTCAAGAACTTCGTTTGACAAAACCTGATGATTGCGCCCCGACGGGAGCACGATGGAGCTCAGATTTGCTTCCATGGCCAGAGAGCTCGACATGGCGCGAGATCTTGAGCCCAGCGGCGGAGGACGGGCTCAGGGTGGTGGCCGCGGTGCTCGACCTGGAGGGATGGTGGCGACGAAGAGCCCGATGGTGGCGGCAGCGCTCGAGCCTGAGAGAGGGCAACAACGGCAGAGGAGAGCCTTTGGGAGGGCGGCAGCGCTCGAGCGAAGAGTGGCGCCAGGGCTAGTGGCGGAGTCGCGCTCAGGGGTCGGAGATCGGTCGGCGGTCGTGCTCAGGAGCGGAAGACGGAGATAGAGGGATTTTTTTTGTTTATTAGCTTTTTTTTTAATTCCCACAAATAAGCTCCGGTGGAAACATTTCTAAACCTGGACCCTTAGTTTGGCGCTATTGACGTCAAGCTTACATGTCTCGGCGCTAGAGGGTTTAACGCTAAGGTCGTTACGCCGTCGGTGACGTGGATGCTGACATGGCAGTGTCGATGGCGCCAAGCTTGGCGCCGTAGATCTTGACGTCGAGCTGTTACCCGCTCTTAGCGTTTCGAATAAAACATGTATAATTATTGCGAGAAGTATGGTTTAGCTAGTTAGTACGTGCGCATCTTATTCAAGGTTTAGGTTCGAATATAGATTTCCATTTGGCGCTAACACGACGGGCCGGCCCGAGCACGACACGAAGAAGCACGGTCCAGGAACGGCCCGGCCCGACACTCATCATGCCAGTGCCTGGCACGGCCCGTAGGTAGTGTCGGGCCTAGGCCGGCAATCTAGCCCGCAGTGCCGGTACGGGCATGGCACGAAAATTGGGCCGGCACTATACTGGCCCGAATCGTATGAACTGTTGGATGTTTGATATTCTTCCTAAGCCGTTGGATGTACTCGATTGAAAAACCCTAGAATAAAAACACTCATCCCAGCCTCCCATCCCTCCCCGTGCCACTATCGCTCTTCTCGCTCGCGCCGGCGCCGCTCTCTCTCGCTCGCGGAGGCAGCCCCGACGCCGCTCTCTCTCGCTCGCGGCGGCCCCCCCCGGGCGCGCGCAGGCGGCGGCGCGGCCCCCCGCGGGCGAGCCCCCTCAGCAACTGGTGTCGCGGCGATGACGGAGCGGGTCGCGGTCGGCGCGGGCACGCCGGGCTACCGTGCTCGACAGCACGGCACGGCTAACCGCCCATAGGGCCGTGCCAGGATCGAGATGTCGACACGGCGGTACTACATGGTACGGCACGGCTAAGCCACCGTACCGCATAGTGATATGCCATGCCAAGCCCGTGCCAGTGCCGTGCGACCCGGTTGGCCATGTATAGGTTCGAATCTTGGTATTGAATATTTCTTGCTACATTTTATTTTTTTTCTCCCTCCCTCCGCGAGCGAGGCAACGAAAGAAAGCAACACAGATGCATCTCCAGTTAACAGCCGCCCCAGTTGAGAGTTTGACACATAGCAGTATTATATTATATTTGTGCAATACTTAGCTAGTTAGCTTGGACCCGAATCTGAGACATACATGGACGTACTGAAAATTTGTTGCAGCCTTGTTCCTGAAGTGAAGGAATCTGCAGTCTGAATTTCAACGTATCTGGATTGCTGCAATGCCGAGTGCTAATTAAGCACTAAAATATAAATATAATTAAGCACTAAAATACCGAAAGGTACTATGCATGCGCGTGCACTAAAAAATATATATACAGCTCTAGCTGCACATGAACAACAGATTTAAGAGAGTATAAAAAAAACCTGCCAGTAGGGAATCACATGTTACCGCTAGCCTTCTTGGAAGCTTGCTGCTGAATAAAAATTCGGGCAGGAAATGCACAAGTTGCGTGTCGCTTGCGTGGACAGTAATCTCGTGGCAAACATCAGTATAGTCATGCACAAGTTGCCGTGCTCGGGTAGGGAGAGAGAAAAAAGAATAAAATGTAGAAAAAAAGATTCAATGCTAGGGTTTGATCCTAGACTTTTGGGATAAGATGCACATGTCCTAATCAGCTAAATCATAGTGTGGTTTGTTACATGCTTCTCGGAATAATTATACATACTTCATTCAAAACGTCAGGAGCTATGGGATAACAGCTCGGCGCTAAGATCTACGACGCCAAGCTTGGCGTCAAGATCTACGGCGCCAAGCTCCATTGACGCTGATGCCAAGCCTCCTACCATGTCAGCATCCACGTCACCGATGGTGTAACTACCTTGGTGTCAAATTCTCTGACGCCGAGACGTGTAAGCTTGACGCTAGCGTGGATTGTGCCAAATCAGATTTGGAAATATTTCCGTCGAGAAGGAAAAAAAACAAAAAAGTCGGGCCGGCGGGATTGTGCGGCGCTGCGGCCTCGACGAGACCGGAGGCAGCAGAGGGGCGGCCTGGCGGTGGAGAAGGCCGTGTTGTTTCTCTCGCTCGACGGAAACAATCGACGGGATATGATGGGCCATATTCCCACATATGGGCCTTGCGTGTCCGCTTTGTGGGCTACGTGCGACAGGGATTGGAGACAAAAAAATCGACTGACGACGCAAAAGGATTTTTACTCGAGTAACGGTTAGGAATTCCGTTTCCAATTTTAACAATTATTGCATGTAAAGTGATGTTATCAGTTTTATTCTTTTTACATACGTGTGATGCCAATTTGTGAATTATGTTTTTCTTCATTTTAAAACTTTCTTGCAATGTGTGATGTCATTAGTTTTTATTCTTTTCGCACATGCAATTTGTGGAACTTTTAACCAACTCCCAAATTAACCAGACTTCCTCAAATCTCTCAGCGCCGTTGTTTCTCTAGAACGACATCGAAACGAGGCCACCTTTCTTCACTCGGTTGCTCTTTCTTCGTCCTCTCTGCCTTTCAGCAGGTAAGGGCAGAGGGAGAGAGAAGAAAGGGGGAGGGGGTAAAAGCCGTCGGCCATGTCGACGGCATTCTCGGACTTCGGCCCGCTCACGGAGCGGCGCCGCGTCGAGAAGCAGCGGCAGCAGCGCAGGCGCGTCATGGTTGCCGCTGGCGGCGCGTCGGTGGTCCTTATCCTCATTGTCATGGGAGGCGCTGCCGTCGCGTACAATGCTAGCGTCCAGGACGACGACGCCTCGTCATCGTCCACCTCCTCGCCCTCCTCCCCGTCCGGCGGCGGTTCGGGGTCGAGCCTGCTCAGCGTGTCCAAGAGCGTCAAGATGATGTGCGCGCAGACCGACTACAGGGACGCCTGCGAGAAGAGCCTGTCCAAGGCCGTGAACGCCAGCGCGTCGTCCCCCAAGGACATCGTCCGCGCCGCCGTGGCCGTGATCGGGGACGCCGTCGGGAAGGCGTTCGACCGGTCGGCGCTGGCCACGGGCGACGACCCGCGCGTGAAGGCCGCCGTCGCGGACTGCAAGGAGATCTACCAGAACGCCAAGGACGACCTCGCGCGCACGCTCCGCGGCATCGACGCCGGCGGCCTGGACGAGGTCACCAGGCGCGGGTACGAGCTCCGCGTCTGGCTCAGCGCGGTGATCGCGCACATGGAGACGTGCATCGACGGGTTCCCCGAAGGGGGCCTGAAGAAGAACATGACCAGCGCGATGGAGTCCGGGAAGGAGCTCACCAGCAACGCGCTGGCCATCATCGAGAAGGCCTCGTCGTTTCTGGCCGCGCTCCACATGACGGGGGCGGCCAGCCACCGGAGGCTGTTCAGCATCCGCGAAGAAGAACATGTGGAGAAGCAGCCCAAAGTCAACTATTCGGGCACTTTCCATGGCGAGCGCGACGACAGCCCGGCGCCCGCCAGCCGGAGGTTATTCAGCTTCACCGAAGAAGAAGACATGGAAAAGCAGCCCAAAGTCAATTACTCGGGCACTTTCCACGGCGAGCGCGGCGACAGCCCGGCGCCCGAGAGCCGGAGACTGCTCAGCATCGAGGAAGACGCCCCGCCGTGGGTGAACGGGCAAGAGAGGAGGCTGCTCAAGGGCAACAACTTCCAGGGCAGGCTCACGCCCAGCGTGGTGGTCGCCAAGGACGGCAGCGGCAAGTTCAAGACCATCAACGACGCGCTCAAAGCCATGCCGACGAAGTACACCGGAAGGTGCCGGCGCACGCGCACGCGCGTGCATCCATTCATCCATGCTCTTTAATTTTCTCCAGCTACGGAGAAGCTTGGGCATCCGCCGATGACCCTTCTGCTTTCTCGTGACAGGTACCTGATCTACGTGAAGGAGGGGGTGTACGAGGAGTACGTGACGATCACCAAGGCGATGGCGAACGTGACCATGTACGGCGACGGCGCCATGAAGACCATCATCACCGGCAGCAGGAACTTCGCCGACGGACTCACCACCTACAAAACCGCGACCTTCAGTAAGAAGAAGCGGCCCCCGTTTTGCATACGTACGCGTGGCCTCAATCGCTGACACACGATTTGAACGCAGATGCGCAGGGCGACGGCTTCATCGCCATCGCGCTGGGGTTCCGCAACACCGCCGGCGCGGCGAAGCACCAGGCGGTGGCGCTGCTGGTGCAGTCGGACCGGTCCATCTTCCTCAACTGCCGCATGGACGCGTACCAGGACACGCTGTACGCGCACTCCAAGGCTCAGTTCTACCGCAACTGCGTCATCTCGGGCACCATCGACTTCGTCTTCGGCGACGCGGCCGCCGTGTTCCAGAACTGCATCCTCGTCCTCCGGCGGCCCATGGACAACCAGCAGAACATCGCCACGGCGCAGGGCCGCGCCGACGGCCGCGAGAGCACGGGCTTCGTGTTCCAGTACTGCCGCTTCACCGCCGAGTCGGCGCTCAGGGACGCGTCCCGCCCCGCCATCCGCAGCTACCTCGCCCGGCCCTGGCGCGAGTTCTCGCGCACGCTCATCATGGAGTCCGAGATCCCCGCGTTCATCGACAAGGCCGGGTACTTGCCGTGGAACGGCGACTTCGGGCTCAAGACGCTGTGGTACGCCGAGTACGCGAACCGGGGGCCCGGCGCCGACACCGCCGGCCGCGTCAACTGGCCCGGGTACAAGAAGGTGATCGCCGAGGAGGAGGCCTCCAAGTTCACCGTGCAGAACTTCCTGCACGCCGAGCCGTGGCTCAAGCCCGCCGGCGCGCCGGTGAAGTACGGCTTCTGGGCGTGAGGGCATTCTCCTGGCGCTCATGCATCTGACTCCGACGAGACCACCAGAGAGGTGCGTTGTTCAGTGACGGAAGCAGAGGAGATCATCTGACGATGGTCATGGCCGGTTACCAAATGTTGTGCTGTTCAACTGTTGGAAGCGTGCTGGTGAATTGGTGATCCATGGACGAGACGATCGGACGAAGGCGCTGCGACACTGACCATAATCCTTGTACATTGTATGACTTGTATGTTTTGATTTGGGTACTGTACATGTATTGATGTATCAGATTTTGTTTTCAGTGTACCATATTATGAGTTGCAAAAGCAGAAAAGAGGGTAGGTGATATCTACGGGCCGAAGGACTAATTTTGCTGATACATGAATGTAAATGTTACAAACATCAGAACTTTACAGGTTGTAGCATGATACTTGGGATTTCGTTGTGAATTACCAATGCATTCAGGCCATTTCAGTCTTCAGATGTTCAGAGGAATTGGCCATTTCAGTTTTGACTTTTCTGTGTGTAGAATAGCACAGCTGCACAGGAATCTAAAGCATTTGGAACATATGAGAATTAAACAGGTCGATGTACCGCTGATCTCAGCCCCTGTTCTCATTGTTGTGTTTAAAACAACAACCCCAATCAACAACTGATTCATCCACTCACCATTCTTTCGTACATTTCCCTCCACAGACATCATGTAGTATGCTGACGATCGATATAGTACTAAATCTAGAGCTTGCACCATGACGTGCTGAAGCCGAATCAAGACGTGAGGCCGGCGGTGTACTTGACGCCGGTGGGTGGCAACCACATGTTGCCCTCGATGAACTGCGCGACGGTGAAGTTGCCGGCCTCGGCTGGGCTGGTCATGACGTGGAACCCGGGCCACCTGACCCGCGCGCCCACGCCGGCGCCGGGGCCAGTGTTCATGTACTCCCCGTAGTAGAGCGTGTCGAGCGCGAACTCGCCGTCCCACGCGAGCCACCCCTCGGGCCGCACCACGCCGCCGATGTACGACTGCATGAACACCACCCGGGAGTACTGCTTCCACGGTCGGCCGAGGTACGTCTGCGTCGGGAAGGCGGCGGTCCCGTTCCCGGTGTCGTTGCCGGCGCTGCCGGCGGCGGCGGCGAGGAGCTCGTCGTGTGCGGAGACGTTGCAGAACTGGAAGGCGAATCCCGTGGTCATGTTGGCGTCGAGGCGGCCCTGCGCGGTGACGGAGTTCTTCTGTGCGGGCAGCGGGAGGCGCGCGAGGAGGAGGCAGCCCTGGAACACGGCGGCGGCGTTGCCGAAGACGAAGTCGACGGTTCCCGTGACGCGGCACTCGCGGTAGAACTGGCGGAGTGAGTGCGCGTACAGCGTGTCCTGGTACCCCTCGAAGGCGCAGCGGTAGAAGACGGAGAGGTCCGAGTCGCACCGCAGCGCCACCGCCTGGTGCTTCGCCGGCCCCGCCGTGTTCTCGAACGTCAGGTCCCGCGCGATGAAGCCCTTGCCGTTCACGGCTGCAAAACAGAAACAAGCAGGCGCGAGAAACTGGTCAGATTCGCGTCAGACTAGTGGTTTCCTGAGAAGTACAGTAAGCAGGTCAAAAGATTTATCAGGAGTCTCCACGCATGCATGTGGTCGGCACCAGGCCCGGCTCGGGGGAGGCAGTCCGACCGCCGGGGGCCACGCAGCTGGAGGACCAGGATCACATAGGTAACTAAGTTCATATAATTTTCTATTAAGCATTTGAAGACCCGTCACAAAACAGCTCATGTCGTAGGTAGCTCCCCCTTCCAGTCCTATTCTACGTAACCTGATCCATCAAGCGGAGGGTAGGCCGCAGGCGATGTTTCGTTTGATCATTTCTTGCCGCTGCGACCCTACCTGCTCATCGACGCGCTCCGGCTGAGGAGAGGAGACGTCCGCACCGATCTGATTGGCTCCTCACCCGGTGATGTAGCGATCGACAATGGCAAGGACACCGATCCGATTCGCTCGTCATAATATGCAACACACTGATTGATTAGTATTTCTAATTTTTTTCTTATTTATTTTTTTATGCACTGTGCTTATACCAATTGTGCTAGGGTTAAAATTTCTAATTTAAAGCCGTAGATTGCTACCCGAATGTCTCCATTGCATATCGGATTCTCTTAACTACATTGTAGCATGAGCCGAAAGAAATTTCTCCAAATTGAAACTATTGAAAAATTGTTTGAGATCAACTATATTACAAGGAAGATTGAATGGCTTGGCTATGTGCATCACTGAGAAGAATGTTTTGGACGATATTAATCTTGATTTTGTTCTTGAAGATTTTGCATCGAGAAATGCCAGAAGATAATTTTTTACTAAGCATTGAAACATTATATTTTTATTTGAGGTAATCGTAATGGTTATTTTTAATTTTTTGTTACACTATTGTTATGTTTTACAAGCTATACATATATTGCAAAGTAATTTTTTATTATTCATACTATATACTTTAGTTTTGATATTCAAAATTAGTTCAACGGGCCTTATCTTTATGTTTGCCCAAGGGCCTTAAAATTATAGAGCCGGCCCTGGTCGGCACCTGGGCCTGCCCCTCGACCCTCCATCGGGATTGGTTGTGTGCACGTATGGATCCAAGTTGCTCCGAGCTGCTATTTGGTCTGCTGAACAGCTAGCACTCCGGCAGTTTTTCTCCTCTGCACGCTTCCCCAAGCAGCTCATTCTTGCACCGCGCGAGCATGGCTCGCTGGAAACGGCTGATTCTCACGTTTCCCTGGAGCCTGGCTGTGGGAGCATCTTTGCCCGCTGAGAGCGTGGCTGGAGGAGACAACCAAACTAGCGCTACGAGCGTGATTGGTTGTGGTGCGTGCCTCGGACCAGGATGGTAGGATGGTGCAGGCTCAAAGCAACCATGATACGCTTATGCAGGTAGTTATGACTGGTTATTTTTTCTGTTGATCCTGTATGAGATGAGATTTTGTTTGGATGTATGCAAGTATCAAAGTTCTAGGTAATTGACACAGCCTATGCACCGTGCATGCACCACCCGGCTGGGATGCCCCCTTCCCGCTACCAATCACGACGTACCTGCATCTGGCGAGCCTGGTTCACCTGCGTGCAGGAACCAATCAGGCCCGAAGTCTCGTTTGTTTGATCACGGAAACAAAGCGGGCCCACAGGTCATATGGATAAGGACGTCACTGAGTTCGGTCATGCAGTGCAACATGTGACTAGTGCTGCTGACAGCAATCAGGTCGTACTAATCTAAGCACATTCCAGCTGGTTGCCTGGCCGCCAACCACCAGCGAATGGGCAAATGATCCATCGATCCTGTGCATGCGACGCCGATGTTTCGGCACGGCACTTGGCACACCACTCCACCAGCCTGCTGGTAAACGAGACGGCAAAGGGCAGCACGGACTCACGGCAGAAACCAGAGAGCGCCGAGGCTGGACCGACGAATCCCAGCCGAGACTGGGACGTGGATAAAGCAGCACCGGCACATGCTAATCCGAAGGCTTCTTTCTTCCGGAACTGGGCACCCCAGAAAGCACAAGGTACACTGCAGTAGTATATCTGGCCAGCATCACCGCCACTGCACACTCCAGTCTGCACCGCCGCATCGGCATCTTTCTCCTGCCGATCGAATCAGTGTCGGTGAGGTGAGGCCGGGTCCTGGAGGTGCTCGATCGATCCCCGGCTCGCAAAAGGTTCGCGAGATGACGTGACGATCCTCCTCACTAGTCACCCACCAGACCACGGCCCGGGCTTCTGCTTTCCTAAATTCTGCTCGTCCAGTCGTCCCCCCTAGATTCACAGGCCGGCTCGCGGCAAGGCGAATCCCTGGTGCCCTTCTCGTCAGATGGTAGCACCGCCGCGTGCCAGCGCGTGCGGTGCGGTGCCCGTGCCGGTGCGCGGCGCATGGATGGTGGTGGGGTGGGGGTGCCGGGTGTGCACTGGTTCTTGACCGGAGTCAGAGATCTCCCGGCAATGGCCCACACGCCAAGCCAGCCCCAGGTGCATGGCATATAGCCATAGATGCATCTCAGGTTGGCAACCACCCAAAATCCTGATGCAGTTTTTAATGCGGCACGTTGCGTATTTAAGGCGAGGGAGGAGGAAGGGAGGTGGGAGATGGATATGGATGTCTGGAAATCCGAATTATTCGAATTCGTATCAACTAAAAACGTCAATATGGATATCCGTATTCGTATTCATTTTTAATATGGATGTTAAATGGAGGTATCCGGATTCGATTTTCAGTGTTTTTCTCTATCCGGTTCCAGATTCGTATTAGATAAAAATGTGAAACATCTTATATCCGTATCCGCGAAGAATAAAGTACCCAATGTAGCCATCTAAAATTTATTTGTATTACTAAATACTAATTACAAATGATGTTAATTTTAATATTGCTAATAAAATAATTATTTACACAACTATAAAAAAATATCTATGTACTTATTATTATTAAAAGATATTTACATACTTATTGAAAATACTTATTTTATATCTGTTTTAATATATTTAATTATTCATTAATAGATATGTTATTTTAAATAAGATATCTATTATGTACTATGCTCATAATTTACTCCCTACTTGTAACATGATTTTTGATCAATTACAAAACCATCGATAAATAAAATTAATACTCGTTATGACGCTATGTTATAAGTCGAGTAAGTATCGTATGCGAATCCAAATTCGAACTATTCATTTTGTATTCGTATTCGATAATATTCGTATTCGTATCTGAATTCGAATTAAAATATGGTAAAAAGTGCTATCCAAATTCGATTCCATATCCGAATCATCCCAAGGAGTTGAATGTACTGCACACTTGCTACTTGTCTTGGAGGCAAGTTGTATGGCACACTGTACAAGCATGCGTGCGTGTTCGTGGAATCTTCCGGGCGCGCCACAGTGCCACACTTGCAATGAAGTGCAGCACGGGAACAGTGCGTTCCAGCCCGCGTGTAAGACGGCGCCGGGAGCCCAGGCCAGGACTGACTCGAGCGACACCGCAACCACAGCTACCGTCAAGCCCATGCTAGCGGGCTAGGATCCCCTAACCATATGTCGCTCGATCCACGATTGGTACCGCAGCAGTGCAGCACAGTCGGTGGTCGGCACCACCCTCGGTTGGATTTCCCATCCCCGAGCTACCCTGCTCGCCAGTGATCACTGACATGATACCATGCCTGACGCGCACCGTACGGTCGGTCGTCGTAGCCATACCGCAGTCCAATGATGGCGCCTTGACCATCTTACGTACGCCGGCAGAGGTCGCGCCCTCTCGTATACATAACTAAGATAGATGATAATGTTAGCTTAGACTCTTAGTGAGCTTATCCCAGCAGGCGAATGTAATCTAGCTTAGCAGAGCTAACTGCTAAGCAACTTTAGTGCTCCCATTGGTAATTTCGTAGGCCTACCAAGAAACTAGTGCAATCCAGTTCGTAGTCTTGGCTTTGACCGTGCACTTGCGTATTCAATTTCATGCATGGACCTCAACACGATCCTCTACTCCTACGACGTGCTACCTGCAATCAAGTCTCTTGAGCCTGTTTGAATGACCTGTCTACGTTTCAATTTGTCTCCGCCGTGGTCGGGTATTCACGAGATTTGGAGCAGAATGGAAAGGGCAGAGTGGGACGCGCACTCACCGACGGTGGCGCTGCGGTAGGTCGTGTAGCCGTCGACGTAGTTCCGGTGGCCGGAGATGACCGTGGCGCCCATGCCGTCGCCGACCAGCATCAGGTTCCACTTCTTCTTCTTGATGTCCACCGTCTCCTTGTACACCCCCTTCTTCACGTAGATCACGTACCGCGCCGCGCTCTGCGCCGGCGCCGCCTCCACGGCCGCGCTCACCGTCGTGTAGTTTCCGCTCCCGTCCTGCGCCACCACCGCGTCCACCGGCAGGCCCCCGGGCCCCACCGGCATCTGCAGCAGCAGCCGCTCCCTCGCGCGCAGCCACCGCGGGGACGCCCGGGCGGCGCCGAGGCCGCGGCGGGAGGGCGACGACGACGAGGCAGCAGCGTCCGCCGCGGCGACCTGGCCGAGGCCGTCGGCGAGGAGCGACGTGACGGCCTCGAGCCCAGTGGCGACGAGCGAGCCGAGCACCGAGCCGGTGTCGTCCAGGCCCTCCTTGCAGGTGTCCTGGTTCCCGAGCGCGCCGCTCAGCCAGGACCGGAGGTCGGACCGCGCGTCGCCGGTGCCGAGTCTTCCCCCGGCCGCCCCGGCGCCGGCGGGGCTGTAGTCCGACGACGCCGAGGTGGCGGACATGGACCACGACAACTCGTCGGAGGAGAGGTCGAGGAGGTCGAGGCAGTCGGCGACGGCGGAGGAGAGGCGGAGGTCGCCGCCGCCGAAGATGCCGCCGATGGGGAACGACGAGATGATGTCCACCACGCTCCTGATCGCGCCCAGCGTCTCGCGCAGCGTGGAGACGAGCCCGGCCGAGATGCCCGTCTCCCCTGCCTTCGCCGCCGGTGGCGCGGGCGCGCGCTGCCGCGGCGCCCGGCGACGGTGTCATGGGGTGCGCATTGGCGAGGGGGAGCACTAGCAGCAGCAGGAGGAGAGCGCGAGGAGGAGAAGCGCTGTGGCGCGCGGATACGCGACGCCATGGGTCGCTCTAGCTCGCGAGTGAAGTGTGGCAGATGTGTGTTCTGCTCGGAGGCATGGCCGGCGGATCTATATAAGCACAGTTGACCGCGC
This sequence comes from Setaria italica, assembly GCF_000263155.2. NCBI lineage: Eukaryota > Viridiplantae > Streptophyta > Magnoliopsida > Poales > Poaceae > Setaria > Setaria italica. Next base: position 29,219,881 of record NC_028455.1, on the reverse strand, counting down.
TTTGCGCGCTAATCGAACGGCAAATCACGACGGTGGGGAGATGACGGCGAGTCGGTGATGGGTGGGAGGAGAACATGGCGGCGTCGGGGGTTTGGACAGGGTGTCCCTGGAGACGGTACCCCAACCGAGCAGTACAGGTACAGGTAACTGTTTTGTGCGACCAACAGTTTTGGTATGCGCGGTATCTCTGAACAGGGCAATAAGGTTGTCAGGACAGGAAACGGAGTTAGCCGTGCAAGAAAGAGGCTTTGGAGGCTTGCTCCATGGGCTAGCACTTCTAGTTACAGGTGCTTTTCATGCCCAGCCGACAGCCGTCGGTCGCTTGCTTTTGGCGCTGATCAGTGATCAGTTCTAGAACTGGGAGGAAGCTTAACGACAGTTGGATGTTTAAGAGGAGGAAAACACTCGGTTTCTGGATAGACCCCAGCGTTATTGGTATGCAAAGCTTAAATGATATTATTGTAAATTAGTCCATCAACCCGTGCTTCTGCACAGACTAAGGGGGTGTTTGGGAGCACTCCACTCCAAATTTTTGAGCTCCACCCCACCAACTCCACCACATTGCAGCTCCACTCCACCGACTCCAAAAAAATACCAGAGCTGTCCACATATTTGGCAAAATGCATAGATCCAGCTCCGGAAATAGAAGATCTTGCTGTGTAAAGTCCATTATACCCATGTGAATAGGTCCCACTTGTCAGTGTCCTTTACTTCTCCCCTTCTTCTCCTTTGCTGGTTGGGCGAGCAGGGGTGGGCGGCGCGGCGGGCAGGGGCGGGCGGTGGGCGGGGGCGGGCGGGCGACACGCGGTGCGGCGGGTGAGGGCGGGCGGCGAGCAGGGGCGGGCGGCGCGGCGGGCGGGGGCGGCGCGACAGGCACGGTCGGCCGGCGCGACGGGAGCATTCTTTTATTTCGCGAACCGTTACATTGTGTAACGAGTGGCAATGGTGGGTAAATACCCACCAACTCCACGAGGAGGTCTGTAAAGGGGATTTTTGGAGCACCTCTTGAGGTACTCCAAAAAAACGTGGATCTACCCCCTACTCCACCTTTTTTCCTGGAGCCGGAGTTGCTGGAGCTAGACGTGTTTGGCTGCGAAATTTTTGGAGTTGGTGGAGTGGAGCAATTTTTCGTGGAGTGGAGTGCTCCCAAACACTCCCTAATATTGTTAAAAGCTATTGTATTTGAAAATTATTTAAAAATTAAACTCCTAGCTAATAATCAAATTTTTTTATCTACTACCCTCTCGTTCTTTCAATACTTCCCCATAATACTCATATAGATATGTAGTTATCTTTATCCAGTTGTGATAAATTTTTAATTACTAATTACTCTATACACCTTTTCATCTACATTCACACATTTTTTCATTTGTATCGCACCTCGTGTTTAGTATAAAAACCCAATATTTTCCATCACTTCCTACATGGTTAACTTAGTATTTCTATATTAATAATGACATAAAAGGTAATTTAGAATCCTATATTAGTTTACTATTGGACATTTCGTATGATGCACATGAAGATAATTAGATTAAGATTTAGTTGTTTACTTTAGGCAACACATGTGGGTAACTTAGATACAAATTTAGAATGACATTTTTTAAGTTATGCTTTATAATGGTATGCATGATTAAATTGGATGAAGATTATCGGGTTACTCTAAATTATTTTTTATAATGGCAGAGTGCGGAATTTCATTTTAGAATATTTTCATAATGGTAGTGGTGGGTAACTTTTTTAGAAAATATAATAGAGCAATGACTATGATTATTAGAGTTAACATGATTGATATTTGATGTTTCTGATTTTTGTGAGAATTTCATAAGATTTTTATTTTTTTCTAGTGTGTCTCGTGAGAAATAATGCGGAGTGTCCAATTTACAAAAAATAAGACCACATTGCTAAAAGACTATTACCTTAATTTACCTCTAATTTGTTAAATATTCGAACATAATACTTATATAGATATATACTTATTATCTTCGTCAGATTTTAGTTAATAACTACTCTATAACGCTTCCATCCATATTGTAAGTTAGTAACTACTCTATAATGCTTCCATCTATATTTACAATCTTTAAATTTTCACTTTGCATCGCATGTATGCATTTGAATTTATTTAATGGATCCTAAGTTTGAGCTATAATTTTAACATAAAAATCTATATTCTCATCACTTCCTCTATGTCTTTATAAATGGTAACATACACATCATGCATATATACATTAATTTTATATTATATACTAATAGTATATATACCTTAATTATTATATTATATACTAATAGTGTAAGAAATTGATGATTTAAAATTATATATTGGTGCATATTTTTAATTACGGTGATTTGGATTCAAATTTAGGGTTATTATCTTATGTTATTTTAATAATGGCATATGTGGGTAATATAGATGCAAACTTAAGGGGTTACTTTAATTATTTTTTTTAAAGTATTAGTGGTGGGTAATTTAGTTTCAGATTTAGGGGGTTATTTTAAATTATTTTTATAATGGCAGAAGTGGGTAATTTTTGATGAAGATTAGAGGTTACTTTAGTTTGTTTTATATAATAATAGAGGTGGGTAATTTGGATATAAATTAGGGAGTTATTTTAGGTTATTTTCATAATAGCATAGGTCGGTAATTTTTTTAGAAAACACAATAGATTCAATAGTTATGATGATTTGAGTCGACCGATTGATGGCGAGATGTTTTATTTTTCCAAAATTTTTTAGAATTTCTCTATTTTTCTAAAGTGTCCGCTTAATATTTCTACGTGCGTTCATATGGAGATTTAAAAAGAATCTTCAATAGTAAGATTTACTTCGTCTAATGATCAACTTTCAGTACGGAATAAAAATCACGGTGATTTTGATGAAGACAATGCAGGTGCAGAGGACAATGCCCAAAAAGATCGAGAATCCCTGCATACAGCAGGCAGCAGCAGAGGCGCTTTCCAGCTACACTCGCACTACCATTCTAGTCCAGTCCAGAGTCCCGATCGGCCGTTCTCGGCCTCGCTTTCCCAGATATCTTCCTTGGTTCGGACCCGAGTGTGTGACCCTGACCCCTACTGTGTTCAGCGGCACACATCAAGTCATCAACTGATCGACAGCTTGCGGCATGCATGTGCTGCTGGTCGTACTCCCGTACACGCGGCGGTGCTCTCTTTCTGATCATTCTCACGTTCTCTCGTGTCACCTGCCTGGTGCGGGCGCCTGGCTGCTTGCAATGCCGGCGCCATCGATCCTTCGGCCGGAAGCAAGCAACTGAAGCCGAACGAGAGCCCCGACCCAGAAGCAAGCAAGCAATTGGAGGTGTCAGGTGTGCCCGGCCGGCCGGCCCCGGTCCAGGGGCACAGCGCACTGGATGGATGCAGCAGGCTGCGTCGCGTGCATGCATGCGCGCGTCCACACCGCCGCTGCGCGTGTAAAGCGGCGCGCAAAAGCGACCGCGCGAGCGAGCTACCTTTTGGGCGTGATTGGTGGTAGTTTGCTCCCCGGTTCAGGATGGGTGAATCCAAGGTTCAAATGTAGGGATACTTCTTTTCCCTCTTCTTCTTCCTCCTTCCTCTCTTTTCCTTCTTCCTTATCCTCTACATCTAGAGCTACAATTTGTAGGGGAGTGGAGTTATTATTATTTTTTTTGGGAGGTGTCTCCTGCCCCATGCTAGATCCTCTCCTGGCATGAAGCTCCATGAGTTTACCGGCTACTGGATCCTCCCCTGGCATGAAGCTCTATGAGTTTACCTACTAGTTTTTAGTGCAAAGGCATGATGATCGTGATGACACAAAATACTTAAAAGCCACCTAATATTCTTATAGAGGTTCAAATGATCACACATAAATGATGACATAAAAGAGGACCATGCATGATCATATCTAAATAATGATGGTCACATAGCTTACATAAGTTCAAACGGAGGACCATACATGATCATATCTAAATAACGATGGTCACATAGCTTACATAAGTTCAAACAGATTGCAAACGAATGATGATATAATGGAGGACCATATATGATCATATTCAAATAGTGATTACTAGATAACGAGAAATATAACCCAACACAAGAGTTATATCATTCAGTCTTTGTTCACTGCCCTCATCGGCTTATCAGATGTAGCTCAAAATGTGAGGCACATCATCAACTTTGATAGGCTTGGCGATAAAGTCCTTCGCACCTCCATCAAGGCACCTTCATACAAAATAGGTGTATAAGACAAATTGAATATCCAATTATGTAGCTAAAATATGACCTGACAGTTTTTTTTATTTACTCACCTTTTAACCCTTTCAGTGAAAACATTAGTGCATGTAATCACCACAGGGAGATGATTAAGCTTAGGTGATTTCTATTTGGGGGAAAAATTCTTATTAGTTATTAATTTTTAAACATTAGTGTATGGGTATATACATTCCACGCAACATTTGATGAAATTGTAAAAAAAATCCATAAAAAGGTCCTACCTTCAGCTCAACCCAAAAGATCATAACCAATCATATCAGGCATTCAGTAGTCCGTCAGAATCAACTTCACGTCATTTTCCTATATTCAAAGTGCACATAGACAAATATTTAATAGATAATTTAATTAACTCTTAAATAAGTAAATAAGTTCCTGTATATAAACTATTGATATACCATATCCAAGAACTTCAAGGCTTGCTTAGCACCTTCAACTGCAGTCATTGCAAAATAAGAATAATAACAAGGAATATATTAAAATGGAACCATTTAGGTGGAGAAAATATTTAAGATATGAAAATTTATTGAGTTTATATATTTATAAATGGCATAAAATACCGTTCATAATGTGGCCCAAGCTGCATCTTTAACGACAACACTAAACAAGGACATAAGTGCATCTATGGCATTGCAAGTCACTATTGCATATCACAATTCCCCATTTCCAAGAAGTGTGAAACTTAGATTTAAAAAACCTATAAAGCAATAAATCATAAAAGGTTTATTGTAGAATGCAAACGAAAAATTCATACTAGTCATTTTACCTTTAACATTGCAACTCTCAAAGACCCTTGATGCAACCATACGGTCAACACAAGAGTCGTCAACTAAGAGAACATGAGTGGCCATGATACTCTCTACACAACCTCCTTTTCTTTCCTTTGAGGTCGACCCTGCAACCTTGATATCTAATGGCCTATATTGAGTTGTTGTTGTTGAGGAGTGAAGCCGCAATGGACCTATTTATATAGTAATGTCTGGCTGTAGTAACGACATCCTCAAGATAGAATACAAGTAACTTGCCGCTATACTAACATCTTTAAGCACTACAAGAAATATGTTGATCTACGATAAAAATTTTATGACCCATTTGTTCTCGTCATAGATCTATGACATTTCTAGCTGAAAACGTCATAAAATTTTACATCCGAGCAAATTTAGTGATAAAGTTACGAAACGTCATAAAAGCTACCACTGTAGCAAAAAAGAAATCGTCACTCGCTGTTACATGGTGGTTTTGTGATGATATAAGCTCCGTGAAAATGTCATAAACCAACCAGGATCCCACATGTAAGTTTAAGCTAATAAATAGGGTGGTAAAATAAAATGGAAAACGTGCTCCTCCCATGGGTCGAACCTGTTACCGATCGAATGGGAAGTCTTTACCGCGACCGGATCTCACATGTAAGGTAAGTTTCAGGTGAGTGTGGTATTTGGTGGCAGAAAAGCCCGCGTTGCAGCTAAAAAATAGTTTACCCCTTGCTGCGCTCCCGTGATAGGGAAAAAAGAGGAACAGAGAGAAGGCGGCCAGGACGGAGCACTCCGGCGGAGATCTACGCCTTCCCGCGGTGGCTCAATCCTACAACAGCACAAATCTGGTGCTTCCTGATGTGGTGCATCAATCTGGTTAGTAATTTTGAGTTGAATTCGTCAAAATTTCATTTCGCATTAAGGTCTTTCAATCTGGTCAGTAATTTTTTAGTTGAATTCACCAAAATTTCCTAGATGGATAGACGTTGGATACACGGTTGTCGACTATTTAGCCCTGAGCATGAGAAAGGGGTCAATGATTTCATGGAATTTGTTAAGAGTAGATACTCTGACGATGAACAAATATTTTGCCCATGTCGTCGATGCCTGAATCAGTCTAGATGTACTGTAGATGTGGTGAGCCTGCACTTACTTTTGAATGGGATGGCAAGCATCTACACTAGGTGGATCCATTATGGAGAAACATTCGAGGATAGGGTTTAGGAAAATGCAAATCTGCAGGATAATAGGGTTCAGGAAAATGTAATTATGCAAGATGATGGGGTTGAGGAAACTGCAATTATGCCGGATGAGGGGGTTGTGGATACTGTAGTTCTACAGGATGATGGTGATTAGGAAATGGTTCAAGAAAACGAACACATATAAGATATGGAGGAGAATGAAGGCACCGAAGATGGGCTTTCTGAAATGATAGCCGACATGTGCCACGCTAAAGAGCTTGGAGGGAAAATGTTAGAATGTATAAAGGAACATATAAACCGTAATGTGTCATCGGGATCTAAATATACACAATTAACTTTTGTTGTGAAGTTACTTCATATCAAGTCTTTCTATCGGATCAGCAATGTCGCATTCAATGCGATTCTGAAGGTGGTATCCCTTGCTTTCCCAAAAGCATGTGTTCCGACATCTTACGATGACGCAATGAAGTACATATGTGCCATGGGACTCGGCTATGAATCTATCCATGTTTGCAAGAATAATTGTGTATTGTTTCACAAGGATCTAGGGGAACATGATATTTGCCCAGTGTGTTGTGAAGCGGATTCAAGATGGAAAGGTGCAGACAACAAGAAGCGTGTTCCTCAGAAGGTATTGAGGCATTTCCCGCTGGTTTCAAGGCTGAAGATTATGTTTCTTTCATCAAAAACCGCAAAGGATGCACAATGGCACTAGTTGAAGCGACAACCGGTGGACAATGAGCATAGCCATTTAACTGATGGTGAGGCATGAAAAATTTTTGATAAAAATTGGTCGGAATTTGCAAAAGATGCTAGGAACATTAGACTTGGCCTTGAACCGATGGTTTCAATCCATTTGGCAACATGACCAACTCACATAGTATGTGGCCAATATTTGTTGTGCCGTACCGCCGGTGTTAAGCCGGAGGAAGGAGAGGATGAGGCTCGTTCTCGCACCCCAGCGCTATGCTCCAGGCTATACCATGCCACCATTGGTATGCATGGAAGGATCAAACTTCATGATGGCATCACCCTGGGCCGAGTTCTCCATCAAAGGATTTTGATGTCTTCTTGCAACCTCTCGTAGATGAGCTGTTGGACTTGTGGAAGGGTGTCGATGCATATGATACTTGTAGTCAACAATCCTTTAAACTGCATGCTACAGTTATTTGGTGCATACATGATTATCCAACACTAAGCACATTGGCGGGGCGAGTCACGAAAGGTTATTATGCTTGTGTGTGTTGTGATAAGGATCCTTGCTCAAGGAGATTGAACAACAAGATATATTATATTGGCCATCGTCGTTTCCTTCCAACTGACCATCCATGGAGAAGAAAGAAAGCAGAGGTTGATGTTAATACTAAAAATCAAGAGAGGCTAGAGCAATTTACTATGGAGGAACTTCATTAGCAACTGGAGAAGGTTAAAGACATTAAACCAAGAAAGCCTCCTCAAGGTCAGAAAAGGAAGTGGGAACCCAGACAGTGTTGGAGCCAAATGGTTTGTTTGTTTGACTTGACGTATTGGACAACTCTGAAGTTGCCACGCAATCTTGATGTCATGCACATTGAGAAAAACATATGCAAAAACTTTATTGGAACATTGCTTAAAATTTCTAGGAAGACAAAGGACATGATAATGCTAGGGTTAATTTGGAAGAGATGGGCATTAGACCACATCTACACATGCTGAATACTACGGAAGGGGAGTCATGCAAAATGCCAGAAGCTCCATATATAATGGGTAAAAAGAGACAGTAGATGTTCTATGATTTTATAAGTTAGGTGAAGTTCCCAGATGGATAGACTTCTAAGTTATCATGATGTATTGCCGCTGATGGATGCAAACTCCAAGGACTAGAAACTCATGATTGTCATATCCTACTCCAAAGGATTTTGCATGCTTCCCTTTGAGGTGAATGGATAAAGAAATATACTCAGTTGTTTCAGAATTAGGAAACTTCTTTCGGCAACTATGTTGCAAAACTCTGAAGTTGAATGTTTAGAATAAACTAAAAACAGATATCCCAATAATTTTGTGCAAGCTTGAGGAAATTTTCCCTCCTACCTTCTTTGATGTTATGGTGCACTTGGCTGTCCATTTTTCTGATGAAGCAATCCTAAGAGACCCAGTACATTATGGATGGATGTATCCCGTCGAAAGAAGGCTATGCACATCGAAGCGTTCTATGAGAAACATGGCTAGGCCTGAAGGATATATCGCAGTAGCATATGTTGCTAATGAGGTCTTGACATTTTTCTCAAGGTACTTTACGAATGATGATGTTGACACACAATTCAATCAGGAGGGCAGGAACAGAGAGAATGCTGATTTGTTACGAGAAGGCGATTTATCTTGTTTCCAGCACAATGTTGATGTACTTGGAGCAGCAAAGACTTCATTCCTTTACTCGGATTAGGACACGCTGGTTTGGTATGTGCTACACAATTGCGATGAGGTTGAAACATATATCGGGTATGTAATCCATCATGCATTGATTGTACTACAATTATTTTGGTCTAATTTTCAGATGGATGTGCTTTTGCAGGATATATAAGGATCAGTTAGAAGTGGAAGGTGTGTCGGACTAGGTTATTGACCGTAGAATTCAGAAAGAATTTGCCCGATGGTTTAAATCGCATGTAAGTTTTCTGCTTTTTTAGAACAAACTTATATTAGTTGGCGATGACCTATATATGAAAATATATATAAAACTATGGTTTTGTTGTACAGATTGAAAAGATGCTTGAAGGAGAGGTCATCGATGACCTATATGCATTATCAGCTTTTCCAAACAAGCGAGGAAGAAAATATTTAGCATGTCTTGTTGGCGGTGGCTGCAGGCTTTCATAACATTGAGCCATTGGAGTTTTATGGTTGCCTAAAAGAAATTATTGAGCTGCGGTATAACTCATTAGGGCGTGGCACAAATCAAACTGTTGTATTATTCCACTGTGATAGGTATGATCTGGGAGGGACCAAGATGGAACTGAGGATTAGAAAGGATGGGTTTTGGTATAAACGTGATCCCTACATTTTTGCTGAACAAGCAACAAAGGTGTTTTACTTGCCAAACACCCTGCTACAAGACCCATAGAGAGTGGTGCAAAAATTTAAGCATAGGCATTTGTGGAGCTTTAATGAAACTGAGTAGGACACAACGCCTAGTGGTATGGTACTTGCATATCAAGATGATGTAATTGAAGAAACCTTGAATGATGATATTGGTGATGGTTCGGAGGCTCCGGTGCCTATTACTGATGAGGAGGAGGACGAGACTATTGTTCCAGCGGCTCAAGTTACTTCATTCGCCAGCAGGTTTTATCTGATGTGGACGGATTCAATTCTGACGATGAGGAGGAGTATGAGACTATCTGGCAATACCATGATGCAGATGAAAATCCTGCACCTGACAGTGTCAAGGACTAGGATGTGAAATCAATTAATATTTTAGTTGATTCGATCTGAACTCAGTTGTTGTATAACATATGAACTGATATGTGCATGTAGACCTTTTATCATAGTAGTTGTGGGAAAATCCTTTTGACGCATCTCAATATGTTCGAAAGCGCACTTAGCTAGCTATTGATCCGGCTCGCTGTATTGTAAAACACCAGAACATCCTGTGACGCCTTCCAAAATCTTCGAACGGCCATTTGGCTTGCCATTTATCCGATTCGGTGTATTATCAAACACCGGAACATTTTGTGACGTCTTAAAAGTCTTCAAACGCCCATTTGGCTGAATGTTTATCCGGTTCGGTGTATTGTCAAACACCGGAACATCCTATGACGACTTACAAAATCTTCAAACGCCCATTTGGCTGGCTGTTTATCCGGTTTGGTGTATTCTCAAACACCAGAACATCCTTATGTTAGAACAAGGTTGGGTAGGAAACTCCTACCCATCTTCTTGGATGGGTGTGCACTATACCTTTATGACTTTATCCAACGCCATGTCACTCTTGCTGACCCACTATTCCCATTTACTGCAAGGTCACTTGCGGCCCTCGGCCTTGGTAGCGTTTAGCCGCTGCCACCGTCGTCACTGCCACTTGCTGTAGCCGCCCGCCGCCGCGGCCGTGCTCCACCGCTACCGCAATCCGTTGCTGCTCGCCCCGATTTCACAGGTATTTGTCATTGAAAGAGAGATTTGTTAAATTTTTTGAGATCATTGCGGTAGCTGATTCGAGAAAGATCTTGCAGATGGGCTGAGATGGTGGTAAGAGAAATGGAAAGGCGCTTGACCTGCCTCTGGTGAAGCGACAAAGGAAGTTGCAGGTGAATTCTGCAGGCACATCTGGTTCTTAGATGCGGCAAAGGGGTAGGTCCATTACATTGGAGTCTTCCCCTGCCCATTCCGGCCATACACGGGGTGGGTCAACCTCGGCGCCTTCTGTGCGACAGCAATCTACGTGGCGTCGGCCGCCCCACCCTGCTGAGTTTCCTACGCCCGACCCTAGGGAGTAGAACAAGGTGCCTCTTTACCCTCCACTAGAAGAGCGGCTAAGGATGATTGACCTGAGCATGCATAGCTACCAAATTATTAAAAAGCTTAGAGTTGTGTATGAGGATGTGTGGTTTGAAAAATCCCATGATAGACAGGTCGAACCAAAATTTAGGACTATCATTCAGCAAACTTTCTACTACTACAAAAAGCTGTCCACCAAACTATTTGAGCATAAGATTATAAACTGGAATCATATGAACATGGCTGCGGGAGGAGAGGATATTAAGGGATACTTCGATCAACTACCCGGATTAGCTAATTTGGTCTCAGGGCATCATCAGTATATTGAGGATTGAGTCCGAGTTTTCTATGCTACAGTGTACATTCCTGAGAGCAGAGAGTATATTTAGGTCATGTTTCAGGGAGCTCCGCATAGAATTTGGCGACAGCAAATTGCTGATAGTCTTGAAGTCAATTTGTGTAACGTGTCCCTACACCACATTGTCTACGGGGATCGTGAACCACCTCGCCGTAGTCTGCTTGGTGGATCATTCCCTTTGGACGAGGATATGGTCGAACTTTTTGTGGACTCGTTCCCTTCTAGCTGAGCATATTGCACGCCTGACATGCTTACCCCTAAAGGTAATGTGGTTCATTGGGCACTAAGGAAGACATTGTTACCACAGATCGGCAATGCATAGTCCATCACTAGTCTTTAGCAGTGGCTTCTTTTTCATGTCATGACTGGCCGGGACTTCAACATTGTGGACTTTATTCTTTGTGAGATTCAAGATGTTATCCATGATGGGTTGACCATGGCCTGACAAATGCCGTATGCTCACTGGATCTCCAGGATCCTGAGTCATCTTACTAAAAAGATGAGAATGGTAGAGGGGTGCAAACCGGATCAAAAAATTGGTGTCATGAGTACAACAATGCCAAAACACAATTCAAGGTATACAAGCCAGCGTGACCAGGACACAGATGTCGTGGCCTAAGGTCTTGGAATGAGCTATCTCATGATGAGCACAAAAATGAGAACAAAAAATCGGACGAGAACTATTGCTCAGACATCAAAGGCAGTGAGGAGGAAAATACGTATGTACCTTGTCTCCAAGTCACTCATGACCAGGAGGCAGGTGCATCACGATCTGCTACAGAAACAGTACCGGTCGCTCCAGCAACAACCAGTCAACAAAAGGAGCTTGCCTTAATTCTTCAAGGACTAATTTATGGTCAGGCAAAACAAGCAGAAAGTAATCTCCACTTGGCCGAGCTATAGAAATGGTTGGACGAGAGACTGGCTTGTCAGGAAGAGAGACAATTCGCGTGGCTAGAGCAGGTGGCACAGAGGGTAGACCAAAACATTAACAATGTGATCACCACCTTCTTTGCTGCACTCAATCAAGTGTACCAGCAGGTCGGGTTACCAGCACCGCAACTTCAACTCCCACATGCTGTTCAGACCCCCTTGCTAATCTTCTGAAGTCTCTATGCCGCATCACAGTTCAGCTGGAATTCCATAATTGTTGATATCAACGATGATCCTAACACAAATGGATTCCACACTTGTTCCCGCAAAGAAGGGTGGTGACGGTGAGGAAGCAATTGCATCAATACTCATGGTTCTATCTGATATTGCTGCCTCGCAACATCAAAAGGAAGATCCTATGGTGGAAACAACTATAGATCTAGATGATCGTGAAGTGTCTACCGCTTCTACTCCAGATGATCCTGGTCTCACTACTTCGCAAGCTAAGGATGATCCTGGTCTCACTACTTTGCAAGCTCAGGAAGATCCTGCGGAGGCTCTCCTGCACCTGCTCTTGGTCTCGCTACGTTGGAAGGCTCTCCTGCACCTGCTCTTGATTGAACTACGTCAGAAGGCTCTCCTGGACCTGCTCCTGCTCCAACTACGTCGGAAGGATCTATTGCACCAGCTCCTGCATATGTTGGAATGCTCTGCTGCACCTGCTACTGCTGTTCCTCCTCCTCCAAATAATCATGTATCTCTAGCTCCTGATGACCTTGTTCTGTCAACCAATCCTGCTACATCGGCACCTTATTCGATCCTCGATGACAAAAGGTAGAATGTTAAACAATTCTTTTGTTGCCATTGATTGTTGTATTCAATTTAAACAATAAATGTTTCATTGTCATGTATGAACCAACTATTTCATTGAGCCTTGTAATAAATTTTCCCTAGGGTTTGTGCTCAGGTTTTAACTATTGGTGATCTGGCATAGTTTGTAGCAGAGTCGGACGAGTCTTATAATTGGTCTGGTACCAATGGGGTGCAAAATGACCAAGTGGATAGGCTGACACGTCGTCTTCAAGTTGCGGATGAAGCTAAATAATCTAACTACTCTAGGGGCGTTGAAGACTCGGATTTCCAAGTGTTTGAGTCGATGCAGTGGATTAAGAATATGGATACATGCGGTAATGTAGGCGTGGTAGGGTCTAGTCTTCTGCCACCCAAAAATGAGACTTCTCCAACCTCGTCATCATGTAATGAGTGTTGCTATCGATACAAAGAAGCTAATGTTTGATCTCCAATGTGTGCGTGATTGAATAGTTAGCAAATCTAGTTGGGGAAAATGATGTTTGATTGCCAATGTGCACATGAGTAAGTAGTAAGCCCACCGAATCGAAGGGAGATTTCTTTGGTTTCCAATGTTGATATGTGTGTAAGTAAGCACATGCAACCAAAGGGAGGGATGTTTGATCTCCAATATGCGCATGATTCAGTTGTTAGCAAATTCAATCGGGAAAAATGATGTTTGATTGCCATTGTACAAATGAATAAGTAGTAAGCACATCCAATCGAAGGGAGATTTCTTAGGTTTCCAATGTTGCCATGTAAGTAAGCACATGCAACCAAAGGGAGAGTTGTTTGATTTCCAATGTGCACATAACTAAGTAGTAAACACATCCAATGGAAGGCATGGTACAAGGATTTCGAATGTTGCCAGGATGGTACAAGGATTTCCTATCGTAGTAAGTACACCGAATATGTGTGAGGTTTCTTTGGTCTCCCAATGTAATACTAAATATATATAGTAGTTCTCCATCCCAAATACACCCTCCGTTCTTGTTTATAAGATGTTATATGATATGAGGTTGTCTCCCTTATTACACTTATGCGCATACGCCTTATAAAAGGAGGGACTGGTACCTAACAATATACTTCAATATAAGCGGAGCAGTACATAAACGGAGGGAGTGGTACCAAATAATGGAATATCCCGCTTTTTGAAGGTGTTCTCATGATATAACAAAGACTTTGAATGATAATTTTTTGAATCTGGGTCCAGTTCTTTTGATTCTATTAATAAAGTTTTGGCACGTGTTATGCTGATTGTACCAAGAATAAGAAACGTACATGAATATACTACTAGAAATTCCACTATTCGGATTTTTGTCCGGTATTTTCTACTAAGAGGAACATCCTTTGGTCGCCATTACCTAGCGTGGACCAGCCCCAAAATCTTTCCGGTGCGCTATTCAAATATTCGGACGCCTGGGCCAAGCCGTGTGACAAATGTGAAATATTAATTTTTCTCCCCCTCCCAACAACACGCTGTTTCATCCACCACCATAGTAGAGGGGTATATTAGTAATGTGACAGGACCATCCACCCAATTGGCCAAATACCCCACCTCTTCCCTCCCTCCACCTAAATCTTCCGCATCTAAAAACTTTCTGCCATCAGTTCCCCTTCATCTCCTCCTCACCCCACCCAAATCTTCACCTCCTCCTCACCACCATCCCAAATCTCACCTACTCACCGCTATCCACAATCTTCCCCTCATAGCTGCCACCCATTTCTCATCTCCCTCCGTAGGACCAGCTATTGGTGTTTAGACTCGGCAACCTGCCGAGGGGGTGCCCGAGGTAGTGTTTTATGCTTGGGGCTCGCCGAGATCAGGAACTCGAAGGTGAACTCAAACACACAATTTAGGCAGGTTCGGGCTGCTGAATAGTGTAATACCCTACGTCCTATATGTTGGTTGTATTGTATTGGATTGAAGTTGTTTGGAGGGGGTCCCTGTCTCGCCTTATATTGCCGAGGGCAGGGTTACAGGTCGGTTGTTTACAAGAATACTAGTCGGATTCGACTAGTGAGTCCTACTCTAATTGCTACGAGTAGTTTCTAAATCCTCGACTAGTTCTTGTGCTCCACGTAGACCACGCCGTCCTGCACTGTAGTCTCCATGTCTAACATGTCTCGGTGTATGACCCTGTATCTAGGACTGTCCAAACCTTCTAGTGGGCCCATAGATGTATGGACGACACAAGCGGCGATGCAATGGCACTAGGTGGGAAGGTAGTATGAAGGAAAAAGCAACAACCAGGTACAATGTTTTCCTCCCCAGTTAAGCATCCCTGGTGTTGCGATTAAAGTGTTTCCTTGTTTGGTTTTGTTACCGCTTTTACTTTGTTATTTGTTTGCAGATCTAGCAGTTTCCATGTATACACTAGTTTGTTTCTTTTACTAGTTTGTCCTTTGGGCTAGTACGAGGTTGGGTAGGAACATCCTATCTTGGATCTTATTTTTGGGGCAGTACCTTTATGATTTTACATTAATTTATTTTTTTTTACAGTAGTTTGCCCTTTTGTCTCATATAAGGTTGGCTAGGAACATCCTATATTGAATCTTGTTTTGGTGAGCTCTACCTTTAGATTTTGCAGCAGTTTGTTTCTTATACAATAGTTTGTTTTGTTTACAGTGGTTGGACAATTTTACAGAAGTTTCTTTATTTTCCTAACATAAAGAACCAGATCTCACTCCTTATGAACAGAAGATGGCTCCATGTATCTTAATGAACCGGAAGTTACTATCTTCCCCCAGTGTTGGAAAAGTCGCAAGCATCCTTGAGGCTACAAAATTTAAAATAAAGGATACCAATGAAACAAGAAGTGAAAGAAGAAGTGAAGATCCAGATCCGGAGTATGACCCATCTCTAGAACGACCTGAATCTAACATAGAGACATGCCAACATGAGGTATATGTTGTTGCCTATCAAATTTCTTGTATCAGTTATGCAAGATTGTTTCTCATTATTTTTGTTTATGCAATTTATCCAATCAGATCAGTGATAGCATACCTGTCAGCGGGGGAAGAGGGTTGTCCAAGAGAATTCGGGCACCTGATGCCTCTGATAGTATGCCTTCTAGAGTGACTAGGATCAAGGCAAAGGCATTGGCTTTAACTCAGGTAGGAGTTTCGGATGGGATGACTCCTGATTCACAAGAATTGCCAATCGAAGACCAAGTAGCAGCCACCCACACCGAGGACATCATCGACATAACAGCTGACAAAGGCAAGTCATTCGATCTCTTTTTTCCAAAGCTAAAAAATTGGAACATCTTCATTACCAACCAAATCATTATTAACACACACCACCTGTATGACCACAACAAAATTGTTAGGTGATACACGCCCTTCCATAATAGCACAAGTGCCATGGGATTCAAGAATTGGGCAGAGATCTGGACATGATAAGTAGAGGGTTACACACCAAGCGTCCGATCCATGTTCGAGAAGAGCTCAAACGGCTAGAGGCACCATTTCAAGCTGCAAAATTTGCATCAGAGGGTGGGATCAAATTGCATGGGCATATATTGATTCTTACTTGCTAGAAGGACTACAAGACCGATGAAAAACATCTCAAGTACTACATTGGCAAACTAGCATTGTGTATATATCGACTCATCTACTACCATAGTTTTTTGCATCCTTTCTTTTCATCCATTTTTTATATGAATTCATCAAATATATCAGTTGATATGAACCCTCTAGGGTTTGTTCCCAATCTTTTGGTGAGTGGGGGATAACTCGATTTGGGGTGGATTCGATGTTGTGCTGCCCGACTAAACTTTCATCTAAATAAAATCCAATCTGTTTGTGGCAGCTATGGTGGTATATAAGAGGGTAGAGGATGACTAGGATGTGGTGGGGGTCGTCCCACAACCCTAGGATGTGCCCCTATTGGCCCCACTTGATACACGGCCGATCGGGCCAAAATCAGGTGATGCAGCACCTTGGATAGAAAAGGTCTCTATAGTAAATAAATAATTGCGACCGCCTCGGAGAAGATTTGGATATGAGTCCAGATCCATATGGAAGTAGACTTGATAAAGTTTCCATCAAGTACTTTAACGTCCAAAACAGAGTCTAGATGAAGTCGTGGCGGCCATCACAAGTTGGCGTAGTGTTGCAGTCTGAATCCAGCCCCAAAACGTGTTGGATTTGATCTCTTTCTTTCCTTGGGCCATAGGTGACGTGGTGGCCTGGTGGAGAACGTTGGAAATACTTGAACTTAGCCTCCAATCAACTTCTTCGATCCTCCATGCCTTCCATGTATGTTTAACACTCTTTTTGACCCACGTATGTATTTTTGAAAAGGACAATGAACACACATGATGGTGCAGCATCAATTCATCAAATGTGTCAAATACAATCATGATATAGAATTGTTTTACCTTCGAATCAAAATTTGCCAATGTAGTTGTACTCAAATAGGTGATGTTCTCATCATTCTCCCATTCTTGTCCACAAGTCGTCCTCGACTTGCTCCAATGGCATTCAAAGGTGCTTGCATTAATGTTGGAATACGGAGCGATGGCTATGTTGCACAGCCACAACCAGCAATGCTCCCCTTCTTCGGGCTTACCCTGTTGCATAAGGGAAAAAAATAGGAAAACTTTGCAAGACATTATTAGTGTTAGTGCAGCCCCCTATTTGAGCATGGTATTGTAGCCCAAAAGGATATTTCAGATTAGAGCAAATATAAACTTTATGCACCAAATATTCTCCTTTACTGTCATATTTGCCAATTGCATGAAGTGAACAATGATTAAAACTTAGCAAACCAGAATCAAATTTAAGTTTATCTTTTAGATAATTTAGATTACATAGAATATCAAATTCAATATAACCCAAAGTATTTAAAGAAGACAACAATTTTAGTTCATCTTGTGCACAAGTAATAGGAATATAAAGTTTCTCTTCAGTATATTTGCATGGTTCCAAACCAAAAGTATCCCACTTATTGACTACTTGTGGCATAGGACTAAAAGAATCATAAGCACAAAAGCCCTCTTTGATGAGGACATCAACACGAACGATACATCCACACCGACACGAGTACCAGTTTCTGCGCCGACACAAGTACCAGTTTCTAGTCTTATTACTCGCGCCCGTGCTCGTCAACTTAATCATCAAGTAAGTTCAGTTTTGAGTTTCTATCCATTATATTTAGACCATGGAGACACGTGCACTCTTGTTTTGGTTAGGAACCGGGGAGAAGACCGAAAGGGAAAAGGACTCGCGCAGGCTGGATTCGGACAACTGGACAACACCAACTTGTGATGGTCACCACGATCGCATACGGCCTAGGATTGTGGCATTCAAGTACTTCACGGATTCGTTATTAAGTCTATTTTCATATGGATTTGGACTCAAGTCCACATCTAGTTTGAGGCGGCCGCAATGACCAAATTACTACCGAGAGGTTTTCTGTCTAAAGGTGCTGCGTCACTTTAATTTGGCCCGATGGGCCGTGTATCAAGTCGGGTCCATTAGGGACACATCCTAGGGTTGGAGCACGACCCCAACACCATGGTGGTCATCCTCCCACCTTCATATACCCCTTTGCCATCAACTAGAACAGTTGGGTTTTGTTTAGATCAAGTTTAGCTCTCGCTTCTTGCTTGTAAGCGCGCGTGCTGGATCAGCCGCCCGTCTTCTTGTCTTCGGAACCCTACATTATTTGAGATTGAGTTTGAAACCTTCATCTACATCTAGTAATTCAGTACTTGTTATACTTGTTCTTGCTAGTTCTTCGATTGCTTGCAGGATGAGTGCCCTAGTGGCCGGGTGACGCGCTCCACAAGATCGCGGCAGCCATTGGAGGTGGTGCATCGGTCGCTAAGGCGCAGCTTGGAAGGCTGTAGTCATGCCATGAACATTGTCTCCATCCACCAATCAAGTTACCCCACACCCTCTGATCGAAAGATCGGGAACCAACCCTAGCGGGTTCCTATCACTCTTTATCATAAGGAACAACAAGTAATTCATCTTGTGACAAAGATAAATCAGTAGTGGGTTCCACTATTTGTTGCTCTTGATTAGCATGCAGAGTGGACAAATTTTGGAGATTATGGGCCACATCATTCTTGCAAGTACTTTTCAACATTGAGAGCAAGATCAAACAATTGACCAATATTGCTACAAGAATTGCTAATTAACAAGGTTTGAATTTCAGAATTGAGTCCTCTCATGAACCTACTCATAACATCTTCCATGCATTCATCTAATCCACCATACATGATACAAATTTTAAAATCATGAAAGTATTATTTCACAGTCTTACTACCCTGTTTTAGTTTCTCTAGTTTTTTTAAGCAAATGATCAACATAATATGAGGGAATATATGCATCTCAAAAAAGTATTTTAAAATCTTTCTAAGTTGGTGGAACTTTGTTGTGCCTACAAATATGTTTCCATTTAGTCAAAGCATATTTCATTAAAGCACTTGCAACAGCTAAAATCATTTGATGTTCAGACAAGTCATATTATCAAATTCGGCATCTACCTTAAGCTTCCAATTAATGTATGCACGAGGGTCAAAATTTCCCCCAAAAGAGGGTAAAGCATTACTGACCTCAGTTAGAAAATCATCATGTACCTCTAGTGGGTATGCTCGCATATGTTGTCGAGGTTGTGGACACCCATGGTGCAGGCTCCCAGCTCCCATGTGTGTCGTTGGGCCTGCCATTGTTAGCGGACAGCAAAAAAAATTCAAAAGAAGTTACATACCAACTAAACAAAATAGGTGGTGGAAGATTGTTTTTTCACTCAAACATGTCCATTCAAGTTTTTACATGTTCTTACCAAGCCAAAACAGGTGGTGATGGTAACCAACAAGATAGCAGCCTTGAAGAAAGTGTATCAGTACCGCATCAACAACCCCTGTCAAGCTGTAGTCGAATATGTGGAGTTGTAGGTGGGCTGAAAGTAATGTACAAGGAAGTACTAGAACCACGTTAGTTGCAAGCAAATTAAACAAATGCTCAACGATGTTATTGTGCTAGTCCTAGGCTAGTACGTGCTAGAGACACAAGCCTGGACACAAACGAAATCATTGAGCTGCAGCAAAGAAGGATCACAAGGAGAGAAATAACAACAAAAGAAAAATCCTTTTTTTCTTCTTCCTCTTTCTTTTCTTTCTTTCTTTCTATCTTTCTTTTCTATTTTTTCTTTCAAGAAACACAAAATTGAAATTTTGCAACAAGAGATAACAAGCTACTTACAACAATTAAATGTTTCCTTGGGACGGGTGATGCAATAGCAAAGTCAAACAAGTCGTTGTTTTGCAAAACTAGTAGATGCGCAAATCTCTAAGGCAATTGCGAAGTGCTCAGAATAAATTTGGGACCAAGGTCAGATCCGTTGGAAAGAGCATAAGTTAAGATTTCCAGATTGTATTTAAACTCCTTATTCTGACTCCTAACAAAGAAAATATGGTGCTTTTCTTTTCAAGATGAAACAGGACTCCGAATCGAGTTCTATTTTGAACTTGTTGGATTTCCTTTTTGTAGATGGAAGGATGGACGTGGATGAAACCTCTAAGGACGTGGTTAGGGTAATAGTGGTAAACAAAATAAAGGAATTTGGAAATCTACTTTGATTTGCGGAGAGAAACAAAGAAACTCTAGTATGAGATGGTGAAACAAATGTGACTATAATTCGAAACTCTAAACAACTAGACGCTAAGACCAGCAACTTGACATGATGATGCAACCGTTAATTCAACATGCCCTAACTAAGCAGTAATAGTGAAAGGCTCAAAAGGTGTTTAGTATTAATGAAAACTAATATACTAATTTTTAGGCATTTTCTGGACTATAGGAAATTAAAAACACTAAAGGATTGGAAGTCTCTCACCGATCAACCTTGCTCTGATACCACGTGATATCAATTCATCAAATGTATGAGTTGATTTGATCCCGCTAGGGTTTGTTCCCGATCTTTTTGTGAGTGGGGGATAACTCGATTTGGGGTGGATCCGATGTTATGCTGCCCGACTACAATGACCAACAGGGGTGCTGCGCCTTAGTGATAGTTACACTAGCTCCAATTTGTTGCTGTTCTTGCCATACCAAGAACAACCTTGAACCTGCAAGAAAATCAAAGAACAAGCAAAAACAAGTAGACAAGCAAATAGTGCACAGACCTTGCCCAAGAGATGAATCTGATGCACTTGAATTTGGGGTTCTAAATCAAGCAAATCGGGTGGTCTAATTGACACACGTGTTTATAAGGAATTAACAGTAGCTAAACTTTCATCTAAACAAAGCCCAATATGTTTGTGGCAGCTATGGTGGTATATGATATGGTAGAGGATGACCAGGATGTAGTGGGGGTCATCCAAGAATCCTAGAGCGCGTCCCTATTGAGCCCCACTTGATACACGACTGATCAGGCTAAAATTAGGTGATGCAGCACCATGGATAGAAAAGGACTCTGCAGTAAATCAATGATTGCTGACGTCTCGAAGAAGATATGGATATGAGTCAGGATCCATATTAAATTAGACTTGGTAAGGTTTCCATCAAGTACTTGAACATCCAAAATGGAGTCCAGATGAAGTCGTGACAGCCGTCACAAGTTGGAGCAATGCTTCAGTCAGAATCCAGCCCCAAAATATGTTGGATTTGATCTCTTTTTTTCCTTGGGCCATAAGTGACATGGTGGCCTAGTGGAGGACATTGGTAATACTTAAACTTGACCCCCAATTAACTTCTTTGGTCCTCCATGCCTTTCATGTGTGTTTAACACTCGTTTTGATCCACGCATGTATCTCTGAAAATGACAATGAACACATATCATGGTGCAGAATCAATTCATGAAATGTGTCAAATACAACCATGATATAGAATTGTTTCACTTTCGAATCAAAAGTTGCTAATGTGGTTGTATCCGAAAAGGTGATGTCCTCATCAATTTTTCTGACTACTCTTGTGTTGTGCTTAATATAGG
Source organism: Setaria italica (assembly GCF_000263155.2). Classification (NCBI taxonomy): domain Eukaryota; kingdom Viridiplantae; phylum Streptophyta; class Magnoliopsida; order Poales; family Poaceae; genus Setaria; species Setaria italica. The sequence continues at coordinate 29,198,186 of NC_028455.1, read as the reverse complement.
AACAATTTGACATTGACACCACCAGTCAACCTGTCATAGAGGCATACACTGACATGCTCGAGTAGCAACAGAGATAGGGGAGGTACCGGCTCAAGAAAAAGTTCTTCAATAATGTTCCAGCAAATGAAGTCACAACCAAAGTTCCTGTGACCAATCTGAGTGACGACTAGTGGAAAGCTCTAGTTACGATGTGGTCTAGCCCACCTCACAGGGTATGATAGAACTTCAACTTGCCACTAGCACATTTGCATGTATTGATCTGTTCCTCTTATTCATGTATCTTACACGAGTGTTCATTATTGTAAAGGAGAGGTGTACTACAAACACTAGTAATCGTGGGGCGGTCAGGTATCCTTAATGCACAGGATCTAGAAGCTATGTTGCACAAGCTTATGTTGTGGTAAGCAACTGAACAAGTCATGTTTTTGCTGTGTACTTTATTTGATTAACCTGTTCATGCTTCTTGTTCCAAGCTAACAATTTAGGCTTATTTTCACATCATATTAGAGGGAGAAGCATGCTGAAGGAGACCCAACTCTAATAGATCTTTTGAAGAACTTCCATTGCAACAAAAATGACTACACCGCTCCAGTACAAGCCGCCATTGTAAGTACTTGTTTACTTTGCATTCTTCTTTGCAACAACAACACTAAAAACAATTATGAGTACTTTTGTGAGACATTTCATTTTCTTTCTTTTATTAGGCTCGGATGGAACAAATAGTCGCCCAACCTGGAGACGACCAACCAAAGACTGCTGCTGAAGCAGTGGCTGAAGTTGTCCAATCTAGGACATTTTGGGAGGTTGCTGGCATTCACCCACCATTGAAGAAAAGGACTAGGGTTGGAACTGCACTGGAGGTAGAAGAAATACAAGCTGGTCTTGAGAGTGAGAAACAAGGAGGGGCACAACTTCGGCAAAAGATTGCTAAACAGGAGTCTGAGATGGGTGCACTGAGATTGATGGCTGAAACACATGAAACAACATTGAAGGCTCAGGCAGAAGAGCTCCAAGCTTTGAATAACACCACAAAGGAGTTGCACTCTCTGATTTCTAGCCTGATAAACTTCAGCACCAGTTAGAGCCAGGTGAATCCTCCCCTCAACTGAAGTGTGTTGCTGGTGAAGTTGTTGTTTGTTGCTGATGAACTTTTGTTGAATGTTGCATTGTTGATGCTTAACTTGTTGTATGTTGCATTATTGTTGCTGGTGAACTATTCATTGATTGTGATGCGAACAATATGGAAGTTAGAAATGAGCTATTTTTATGTCTGTGATTGTGTCGGATTTATAAGCCTGGCAGTCCACCAGGGGGTTACTTGAGTGGTAGATTTGTAGGTGAGGGCGATTGCAAAACCAAGAACTCGAAGGTGATCGCGAGAACACAAAGGGACACGAGGGTTTTAGACAGGTTCGGGCCTTCGAAGAGTAATACCCTACGTGCTGTATCCTGGATTGTATTGCTTTGCGCTGGTGTGTGGAAAAGTTGGGATACCCTCGGGGGGTGCCCTTGGCCGCCATATATAGGTTGACGACCAAGGATTACAAGTCGGTTTGAATCTAATCTACTCTGTTATTACATGAAAGGTAATTTGAGTCGGACTACAATATGCGTTCCATGATATCCGGGCATATTTGAACGGTCTTGTTGCCTTGACGTGTACTCCAAGTAACTTCATGTCCTTAGCTCGCACGCCCTGGTAGGGCGGGCCCACTTGTCAGGTCCGACCAGTATCCTGGTTGGTAGGGACCCATGGGGTACCCATATCCCTCGGATTGTGATGGTGATCAGCAGCCAAAATTGAATATATTATTACGAAATGCAATAATGTGCTAGGTCCAGAAAAAAACGCACTACTAGATTTTTACCCTATTGCCACATAACACATTGCAACTATATGAAATTTTTTGTACTAGATAGGTGTTATTACTACCATTTTGATAAATGGTTGCAATATGTCAATCATATTGCGACAAATATCTTTCGTGGTAATAATCTTGACTTTTGTTGCAAAATGTTGGTCTATATTGCAACGAAAAGCTAAATGGTTGCCATGCGAGAGTACCGTTACAATACATGTACACTATTGCAACATTTTCATTGCCACGAAAAACATGATTGTGAAATTATCTATTGCACTTTAATTGCATCACAATTACCATAGAATTGCAAAAAAACAAAAAAATGTTGCAATGCACTTATTACCATGAAAGTAATTGCCACGGCTGCCAACCAAAGTGCCATTGTTGCAATTGGTACCTATTGCCACGATTTTAGCCATATTACAACGTTTTTTCACTATTGCTATAGACAAAAATCTACTAGTGACGGCCCAATATGCTACTATAAAATGCAATAATGGCTCTTTGTTAGATGGGCTAGGGCCTGAAAAAAGGCCAATATGACGTTCAACAAATATTTTTCGGCCCATAAATTAGCGCGGAAACCTAAAATGGGCTAAAAATGGCCTAACAAAATTTGGTTCATAAAGGCTCTTACATGGACCGAGCTTCAATTTGTGACGAATCGAAATCATCATAACACCCCTGCCATGTCGGAGCCATGTTGGATTCTTGTCCAACGTGGCACAACCTCCAAAATAGTTTTATGACAACATGTGGGATGTATTTTCATTCGTCATTATCGTAGGGACGCATCGAAATAAGAAAAGTCACCAGTCGCGGTAATGACGCTCGACTAATGATGAAGGGTTTTCGTCACTCCCGTATCATAAATCATGGTTTATGATGTAAAAAATACGTTTATGACACTTTTTGGTTCATAACTAGTCGGAAGATTTCTTGTAATGAAGATATACCGATGATATCCCTCGGCTAAGAATCAACATCTTACGGCTATGCAGGCAATATCTCTAATATAGAGTATTGCAATTATAGTAACAATATCATGAAGATAGATAAATAATAAACAGTAGTAGGATCTGACTGTTATATGCTGCAACACGACACATAAGCGTATCCGTGAGATATAGAATATATCCACAATGAACCGCCTTAGCTTTTTTTTTACTATCATGCCTCAAATAAGAATCAATACAGGGATCATTGGACTCTCTGGATAGCATGGCATGTAGACAGGCTGCCAAAGCAAATGAAGGCCTTAGGGCTACTAGAATTCATCGGGTCTTAAAGGTTTACCAATTCTCTTTGATTTGATCTCTATATTTTAGGCCTAGATAGATCTAGTGAGGGTCTAGGCCCTAAGGTAAGTGGTAAGTATGAATAGTTAATGAGAACTGTATCATTGTCACTAACAAAGTTATTTTGAAGAATGATTAAGTCATTAAAATCTTAGATCACAATGATGTCGGGAAATCTTGATATGCAAATCATGCTAACATACTTTCTAGTAATTTTGATATACATAATTAATTATTAGAAATTCATGAAAAATAAGGGTCTAGCTAACAATCAAAATTGCTTAAGCTTCCCTCTCTATCTTATTTGTTAATTATTCTAACACAATTCTCATATAGATATGTACTTATATTTATCCATTATGATAGACTTTTGATTAGAAATAACTCTATATATGGTTTCATCCACTTAGTTCGAGCTGTGTTTAACATGGAAATTGATATTTTCATCATTTCCTTTACATGTATATACATGGTCATGATTTATACTGTTGGACATATATCTTTAAGCTTTAGAAACATAATCCATGAATATAGGTCAAGGGGCCTTGAGGACTTGACTCCGAAAGGCTAAGTTAGGGGCCCTCAGCGTACTCCCAGACTCCCAGAGAAGTCTACGACTTATTTCAACATAATCCCTGAGAATAAGTTAGGAGCCCTCAACATACTCCCAGACTCCTAGAGATTGAGTCTAGGACCCTCAACATATTCTTAGACTCCTAGACTCCCAAAGACTAAAACTGGACCCTCAACATACTCCCAAACTCATAGAGACTAAGTTTGAGCCCTTAACTGGGCTTCTAAACACACAACACTGTTGAAGCTTAGGCAATCATACTCATAAGGGATCCTAACAACACTACTCACATAAGACCTATAAATAATATACTGGAAGTTCAAGATGTTGATCTTAGCCCTTATGGGCCCACACAAGAAGATCTATTAAAAACAAATATGCTGATGAAAAGTGTACTACCACTAACTCGAGGGGCATGTCCATCATTTGCACCCAACCATACCCATGGTCTAAAAAAACTCCCATGATACCAAGAAGAGAGGAGAGAAGAGATGGTGGTTCTTGAACTCTTGATCTTTCATGTATAGGTGAATTCCTCGTGGAGTTACTAAAAGTTTATTTGAATCCTGTGCTCCAACTTCCTCTCCTTCTCGTCTGTTGCGATCTAGGATTTTTGCTATTTTCGGAGCTATTTCTTTCCGATTTTCATTCTTTTCAAGAGGTTTTGGCACGAATGGTTTTTGGGGCGTTGACTTGAGTTTCATATTCTTTTCGGGGCTCTACTAGCAGGTGCCGGAGTATCCAATGGGGTGCCTATCAGGGATAGATCCCCGGTACCCACAAGGAAGGAAGAAGGTGAAGTCCTCCTAGAATTCCCTTGTTATCATAATAGAACTCCTACCTTGTAACCGACTAGTAATCTCGTCCCCTGAAGTATATAAAGCAGGGTGGGGGTACCTAGATCGGCAAATAGAGAACCACCTGAGGATCAACCTGAACCACAACAGAGGAATATACAACACCCCAAGCAGGATGTAGTGTATTACGCTGCTCTGGCGGCCCGAACCTGTATAAATCCGTGTCTTGTGTCCTCACTTTTACCTTCGAGTTCCAGGTCCGGTGGTCCCCCACCAACCAATCTATTACCTCGGCACACCCCTCGGTAGGTTGCCGGGTATAAAACATCGACATCTAGCACGCTAGGCAGGGGTGATCATCGAGATCATCGGGCGAGCTTGAAGGATCTCGTCATCAACAAGATCAATCTCCTTGATACGACATATTGCTGTAACGAGCTGATCAAATCACAACTTGTCGGCTTGGCGAAATTCTCCACAAGTACAAGACGGACGTGAAATCGATTTCGTGTTACCATCCAAGGTCGCATGCTGCCAAGTCTGAAGCAGAGTGGAGCAGTTCCCTAGCTGTTGTTCACGCATCAAGATCAAAGGCAGAATTATTTTTCCGTATCCTAGTCGAGCCACCTGCGAACCTGCTTCGGATCCAGCTATTTCCATCTACAGCGAGTCAGAATTCAGAAACACCATTGTGGCGTAAGTTCCAAGGTGAGAGAATTAATCAGGGAAGAGATTTGCTACTGCCTGCTTTGTCCTTGCCGGAAAAGAAAAAAAATTCAAAGTTCTATGCTATGCGCAAACAGGGGAGTACCAGAAGACTTTAAGATCTTCGCTTGGTGCACACAAGAGATGTACGGAAGCACTGCTACCCCGATTTCCGACCGTATTGACTCGCCGCCGACTACTCGTCTCGACAAGAAAACTAGTTGAGGGCGGGTCTCATACAGTCGACAACTAGTCGGAATCGACTCCGACTAGTCGGCTTCATCAACAAACGTTGCGGCTTCACTGATGACCGCCACGACTTTATCGACAATCATCCATGAATCAAGCTAAGTCACTTTTCTAATTATTTTATATAATTTTTCCAGCTGGTTTTCCGCGTGCAGGGCAACGTGCTGACTACTTATTTGTGTACGCCTCTCGACCAGAATTACCCTTCAGAGCTACACTTTGCCGACTACTCCTAGGGTATGTTGACCGATAGCCATGGGCTTGGTACATTGAATTATGGAGGCTATGGCCATGGGTATGGTGCACTAAGTGCTGGAGGCTCACAGCGGCTACACCTTAAGGAGGCACAAATCCTATGCGCGGCAAACATGCGCTCTCCTCGCCAAAAGACAGAAAAGTCTCAACGACTACTTTAAGCGCAATCGCGCTCTCTTTTTGTCGTAATGTCAACTACTTATTTTCAATATCTTTATCTTAGCAGTCACTAATCTACTCGAGCAGAACACGTCCTAATTCATGAAAGCCTCAGATCTTCTGTCATGTCTAAACACTAGGACGCGTACATGGGACAAAGATCTCAGACGCGTAGCAGCAGTTCCAGTATGCGTACATGAGATAAAGATCTCATACGCAGTGGCAATGGCTAAACAGGGACTGAGAGCCTAAATGTAATAGGCTAACTACTTGGGAGAAATATGGCCAAAACAAGAGCATGCACACAACATTTACATTACATTCATCACTGAATAAATTTCAGTAGTTTCAATATTGTACAAATATGCTACATAATGTATGCATCTCTCTTTTTAGGTCAAGCTTCAGCGATGACTCTCTAGGACTCTCAGCGTACCTCCAATGGCTTAGCTCGCTTCCAAGCTTAGGGGCTAAGCACCAAATAACTACTCAATGTGGCTCCTACGGCTCACCTGGCGCATAAGCTCGGGGGCTGGACGTCGCAAAACTACTTAGACGACGACTGACGTGAAGACTAAAGCTCGCTAGACCCTTGAATTGATTATTTAACCATTCCAAGGCTCAGGGGCTGATAAGCTACACCCAACAGTTGATTTTATCAAGATATAAACCTTTTGCCGGAGTATCCGACAGGGTGCCAGAATATCCGGTAGACCCAGTACCATAATATCTGATAGGGTGCTGGAATATTTGATAGACCCAGTACCGGAGCATTCCAATAAGATGTCAGAATATCTGATAGACCCAGTACCGGAGTATTACAACTGGGTGCTGAAGTATCCCATAGACCTAGTACCAAAGTGTTCCGACAATGTGCCGGGATATCCGACAAATTTTGGCACATCAAGTGCTCGAGTGTTGTTTTGCCAAGGAGCTTTCGCCTTTGCTTCTGCATTGCTTCTAGGCTCTCCTAGCATCACTCCTAGGATCAATACGTGATCTTGGTGATTGTTAGAAGAGAGAGTCTTTGGGTTGAAATTACGGACATAGGCTTCGATTCTTGTTGAGAATTTTTTGGCTCCCATTAACCTCCTCTTGTCACTAATCCGGTCCTTCGTTACCCTCCATAAGGAGGAGGACTGTATAATAATAGAAGACAAACATTCATTAGGGCAACCCATCGGAGGGCTCTCCCGTTGGGAGACTCCGAGGGCTCGTTGGTTGGATGTAGGGTGCCTAGCGGCCTTGAATCTATACCTAATATTAAAGAGAGGATGTTTCTTTCAATCCTTCAACCGTCATGGTCATTTTTTGAAAACCCCCCCTCAAGTTTTCAGTAATCAACCCGCAGTCCAATTTTGAAGAGAGGGGAACTAGGGTGGAAAAAGAAGGGAAGAGAGGGGGTTAAATGAGAAAAAGCTTCTCCTTTCTTGAGAGGCAACGGAGGGGATTGGGCGCGGGCAGCGGCTGGAGCGGGACGCCCCGCCGCTGCCCCGCACTGCCCCTGCGCGCGGTCTCGGCGGTGAGGTCGGCCGGGCGCTTGGCGGTGCGGGAGGGGGCGGAGAACGAATACGAGGCTTGCGGGTGGCAACGCTGGGGCACGGGCCGACGGCATGCGCTGAGGAGCAGACTCAACGGGACCGGTAGCGTGGACAAGGCCGGTCGGCTTGGGGCGTATGGCAACAATGGCGCGGGACGGAGGTGCAGGCCGCCGTGCGGTGTTGGGGCCATAGGACATGAGACGGAGGGAGGCGGTGGTGGGGCCGGCGAACTGCGGCGTCGGGAGCAGAAGCAGTAGGGGCTGGTGGAGGGAGGAAGCTCTGGAGGTGGCGGTGGAGCAGAGACGCTAGCGGACTGCCACCTCTCCTCCCATCGTAGCGCTGCCCTACCATCCCTCCCTCGCGTGCGTCCTCTATGATGCTCTTCTCAGTGCTCCCAGTAAGGGAGATGGCAGCGCAAGGGCAAGATGCGGCGCGACTGCAGCATCTCCTCACATCCATGGGCCGCACCTTCCGGCATCCTCACCTCCCAGAGCCCTCCCTTCCAGGTTATCACAGCCCCCTCAATTTGATGCATCCATAGATTGAATTGGTTGATCTGCAGTTCGATTTTGTGAATATGTATTCCGTTTTGGTTTGTTTTGTTTCGATTTGGTCATTGTAGGTGCTTGATTTGGTGATGAGAAAGCTGATTCGTCAAGTTTATCCTGGGACAACGAGATTTATCGGGTGAACTAAGGGTATCAGGATGAGCCTACCATGGAGAAAGCTCATAGGTCCATGCCCTTCCTTCTACTTTAGCTCTGATGCACACCAGTTGCTTGTTGTATTGCCTGAACAAAAGATTGACTACCTATTTCTTGTTTTAACTGCTTTTTTTGTGTTAAGCAAATTTTGGTACCGATATTTTCTGCATTTGCAAAGTTCACTTGAGTTCAGCAATTTATCTATGCTTGATGCATAAGAGCAGTAGTGTAAGGTAGAACAAGTGACTGCATCTAGATCAGCGGTGTGCAAAGTGGTGACTTGTGGAGACGCAATTGCAGCTGTTGCAAAATCAATGTCCCCTGCATTGCCTTCTATAGACAAAAACAAAGTTGTTTCCAGCTATGACAAGGTGAAAGTGATATATGAACCAGAGAAAAATAAGTTCCTAGCTATTCAGGCTTCCACAATAAGGTGTAGCATATTTCCTACTACAATTTTGAAGCATAACTATGAGAGAAAGTCATAGTTGAGAAAAAAGAGCATAAGCAAAAATACTAAATGTTAAAGGGATCAGTCAGAAGTAACATGCTTTAATAGAGGAACTATCTTTGGAATAACTTATTCCCACTTTTCAGATTAGATAGAACAACTGCTGCTTTCAATGAACAGAAGGCAATACTGTGCTGCCAATTAAGTTGCCTGGTGATGTTTCTAACATGCATTCTATGCTATCTGTCATTTAGATTTCAGGCTGCTGTCATATCTGGTTTGTGACTGTATTTTCTACCAATCAAGTTGCCATATTTTTTCATATTTCCCCCTAGATCTTTATTTTTACCTGCAGTGTGATGCTGCCAGTAGTGAGGTCATGTGTCACAAACAGTTGTTGCTGGATAGGTGGTTCCCGAGGTAACAAATTTGGTGTTAAGTGGTTATATATGTAGGAATGATGTACTGTGCTCCACCAAAGAAGCCACAGCCAGAGTCATTTCAACCACAGCCACAACACTGCTAAACGAGCCCTATATACTTAGAAAAGCTAAAACGACCTACAATTTGAAATGAAGGCAGTACTTATACCTTATACCGGAGCCCACGATTTGTTTAACCTACTACTGACTTGGTGTTTATTCCCATTGCAACGCACGGGCATACTTACATAAATCATGCGTCTTACATTGACTCCCGGACTGGATGCAAAGGCCCGTCAAATGGCCGAACGCCCCTCTCTTGTTTATACGTGACTTTCATGACGTGTCTCCACATGGATCATGACCACGAGAATGTATATACCCATATTTGTTTCCAACAGAATATACATTCCCATTACATTAATGTTTTAATATTAATTATGATAGATAAATATATATAATTTAGAACCATAAATTGATGTGGTTTGAGATTTTTATAATAATAGAACAAATTTAGATGCAGATTTAGGTATTACTTTAGTCTGTTTTAATAATATTATATGTAAGTAATGTACATGCAAATTTAGGGGGTTACTTTATATTATTTTTTCATAATGTCATAGACACGTATTTTAAATTAATATTAAACTTTAGGTTTATTTTTATAATAGCATATGTGGGTTATTTGTATATAGGTTAGAGGGTTACTTTCACTAGTAGAGAATTCACCTTCCATGCGTCCCATTTTATCCCGTTTAAAGTTAGCCCGGGATAAAAGGTTCACCAACCGGGACTAAAGCTCGGTCACTGGTGGGGGCTCACCAACCGGGACCTTTTATGCCGGTTGCAAAGGCTAGTGGAAAAAAAAGACCCTGAGAGGTCTTTTATCCCGGTTTGAAACACCAACCAGGATAAAAGAACCCCCTTTTATCCCGGTTGGTAACACCAACCGGGATAAAAGGGTCGATTGTCTTTTATCCCGGTTTGTAATATCCCGGTTGGTGTTTCAAACCGGGATAAAAAGGTCCCCAACGGGGTGGCTGAAAGAGGAGTAAATCCCTCGAACCCTTTTATCCCGGTTTGTAATACCAACCGGGATAAAAGGAGGTCTTTTATCCCGGTTGGTGTTTCCAACCAGGATAAAAGGGTCCCCCACGAGTTAATACAAAAGGATTGCATCCCCTATATAGTCAGATGTGCTGTGTAGGTGGGATGGCAAGGAAGCTACGCGTGAGGTTGGAGGTTGTGGGTTCGAATCCCACGCAGCGCGCACGCGCATATTTCGCGTGAAAAATCGTGTGACTTGTGACTTGCTGGGCCGTGGTGACCTGTTTTATCCCGGTTGGTATTAATACCAATCGGGATAAAAGGGGATCTTTTGTCCCGGTTGAGTGACCCGGGACAAAAGGATCCCCCTTTTGTCCCAATTGGTTTATCCTGGATGGATTTTCGAGAGATTTGCAACTTACCAACCGGGACTAAAGGTCAATTCTCTACCAGTGTTTGACCTAGTTTTTCTAATGGCAACGTGGTTAATTTTTTTACAAAACATAATAAATACAATTATATCATTTTTTTAGCATTTCTTGTGAGGATTTGTGAGAATTTTTAGGATATATATATATGTATATATATATATATCATTTAGCGTTTCTTGTGAGGATTAACATGGAGGCACTTTTACGAAGTTTCATATTATTCAAATTAATAATAGTAAGATTCTGAATTAATAGTGGTGCAAAACCACATGAATAATTTTAGAAAAAAGGATTAGGTGTATCTACACTACTTTCTTCGTTCCAAATTGTAGGTCGTTTTGGCATTTTTAGATTAATAGATTCTACTCTGCACTAGGTTATGACTGTAGTTCAGTACCAAAGAGTGGCATGAAGCGTAATCTGCTGTAAGAACAACCTAAACTGTAACCTTTTTGACCATGGAAGCCATCTCGCCGACACAAACCCAGCAGCACCATCCAGCCGACACACGCGCGCAGATGGTTGCCGCCGAGCGAGGCCGCTGTTTCGCGACCGTCGCGCGTCCGTTAGGCGCCGACGTCGCGATCGAAGGGAGACGGGCCCCGGGCCCGGAAACCGAAATCGAGAGGCGGCCGGCCTTCGCATGTGAGGTGCTGGGGAAACAAAGTTACAACCCCGGTCGCCGTCCAGCACTGGCGCACGCACAGGCGCGCACACGTACGCCCCCGTGCCGTGCCGCGCAACGCCCATGCACACGTCGACCTGTGTTCACCTGCCAAGCTGACCCGCGGGCGCCGGCAAACCCAACCCGCCCATCCACCAGTCGCCGCGTGAAATAAATCCTTGCCGATTTGCCATGTTCCAGCTCGGCTCGGCAGAGCGCGCGCCGCGGTGGCGGCGGCAGCCGGGAGGTGTGCCGTGTGGGCGTGGCCCCGCGGATCTGCGAACCAACCAACTTCCTTTATGGATCGGGGACTTCAGGACACGTTTGGGTAGCACGACTATTCAGGTTTTTCTTGGATTGTTGGATTTGGAACTCTACGAACTGATGATCATTGCAGAACGCGTTGGCACGAAAGCCTGTCCACCCAGACAATATCCGAAAGCTCTCGCGCTTTTGTTTGCCCAATCCTAATTCTATGATGAGACGGTAATACGGTGGGGTATGCAGTAAATCTTTGTCTCCGAATCGTGGCACACGCCGGCTGCATCATCGGCAGTTGCACATGAACGAGAAGCCAATTTCCTCGTCCAAGTTGAAGTTGGTTACGGACATGAGCTCTGTACAGTCCTTGGCTCCTAGCCGTCGTCTCAGATGATTTTGCGTGCATGTATATATGGCGAACAATCAATCCGAGCACAAACCTACCAAAGAGACTCCGCGACGTTGGGGAACAGGGTATATACTCGCGGTCTCAAGTTCACCGCGCACAAAGGCGATAACTGGAATACAGGATGGCTGCAGAAGAAGAGAGCTCGCTGCCGGCGGGCTTCGGCACGAGGCCATGGCTCGTCCAAGCAACACGCGGCAAGACACTGACCCTCGTCGACCCGTCGGACCAGAGCTTGCACGTCATGGAGCAAGGTTTCCATTTTCCAAGCAACACGGAGCAAGTCGGCTTGCACGTCAACTTGAAAAGCAGTGGCGGAGCTGGGAATTTTAAAGAGCCTGCACGAGACAATACGCCGAGCTAACAATGACAAGCAATGCACATGAGTATATTATATAACATATATATAATATTAGAAAACCATGATAGATTCAAATTAAGATATTAAAATGATTTTTTATACACAATTTTAAGACTTAGATAATGAAACACAAAAGATAAACCTAAATGCTATTTGGTAACTACGGCTGCACACGAGCAGGGTTACGAGGCAGCTGCATCTTGCGACTCTTCAAGTTTTGAAACCGTCGAAGAATAGTAGCTTCATCAAGTGAATTGAATAGTTCTCGCTCAATATAGCACACCATCAAGTTGTTGAATCAATCATCAACAATCTTATTGCGGGATTTAGACTTGATAGTCTTCATAGCTGAGAAAGCCCTTTCAACCGTTGCTGTTGACACCGGCACCAACAATGCCAATTCAATGAGCTTGTAGACCAATGGAAAAAGCAAATGTTTTTCAGTTTCAACCATTTTGTGGGACAAACTTGCAATATCTTTGCAATTAACAAAGGCAGCATGCCTCCTTACATGAAGAATATAGGTCTCCAATTGTCCCCTTATGACTCCACGTTCATGATTCGAGAAATCCTCATCATAAATTTCAGCAAGCCGAGCAAGCTTGTTGACATCAAAACTAGAGAAAGAGTTCTTTGGATCAAGACAAGAAAAGCACATCAATAGCTCCGTTGTCACTTCACAAAACTGATGATTCATCTCAGCACATATTTTATAAAAAACAACATAGAAAATCCCAACACGATAATGATGAAGATTAGTAATGGTAAATCCATCACGCCTTGAATGACCTCTCACTGGTATTTCCTTAGCCATATTTGGAATAGGAATACCATTTACATCACAAAATTATCTTGCCTCATCAAATAAGTTATCCCAGCCACTTTCTCTCATGGTGATAAATTGAGTTTTTACATCATGGATAAGCTACAATTGAAGTATATAGTGCAATCAGATTAACAGCAAAAGGAACATTAATATTGTGAGAAAAGCAATATTGTAAGAAAGGGAACAACTGAATAAGAACTAACCTCAAGAGCATTAACAATATTGAGACCTTTTGTTTGTAAGGCGTGTGAGAGCTCATTTGTGATGCCAAGCAACTTTAACATAAGCACTATAATAAAAACAAATTCAAAGCATTCCATTTTTTTATCAAACCAGCTGCTTGATTTGGCACTCGTGCATCTTCATTAACTATTTGAAGGACCTTTATCACTGAGTCCCACATTTGGGACAAGCGAACTAAAGTAACATGATGCGAACCCCATCTAGTATCCCCAGGCCTAGCAAGGACAGTTTCTTGATTCAAGCCTCTTCCTGTAGGTACCTTGCCAGTTTCTATAGACCGCAGAGTATTTTGACGCTGGTTTTCAATTAGTTTGTCCCTTCTCTTGCAAGATGTACTTGTTGTGGTCACAATGAAAGATATATACTCAAAGAAATCATTGACAGAACAGCAACAATTCGCAATAGAAATAACAACCAGCTGTAACTGATGGGCAAAACAGTGGACATAGAATGCATATGAGTTTTCATCTAGAATCTTTTTTTGCAGTCCATTAAATTCACCTCTCATATTCGAAGCCCCATCATATCCTTGCCCTCGTATCCGAGAAACTGATAATTTGTGCCTATCAAGGACCGCAAGCAATGCTTCCTCTAATGCATCAGCTGTAGTCTCTTTGACATGTGCAAGAGCAAGAAATCTTTCAACAACATTCCCTTTATAATTCACATACCTGCAGCAGTGCAACAATTAAACAAAACACTAATAAAACTGAATATTGTACAGATTACACAACTATAATAAAACTAACACAATTACTAGTTGCTAACCTTAAAATAATAGCCATTTGCTCTTTTACTGATATATCACGTGATTCATCAATGAGAATAGAGAATGACCTATTACCAATCTCTTCCATAATTGCTTCAGTTATTTCTTCTGCACCAACACCTTGCAAGATCCTTTTGGATATCATGGGAAGTCATCTTAGAATTTACGCCACCTCAATCATAGGCATTCCTGACTTCTTCATTGTTGTCTTTTAGAAAATCTATCAACTCTAGAAGATTGCCTTTGTTCAAAGAGGAAGAAGATTCATCATGCCCACGAAAAGCTAGGCCTTGCTTTAAGAGATATCTTGAACATCGTAAAGTAGAAGTTAAACGAGTTTGGTATAATTCTTCCGATTCTTTACTAGCTCTGTTTAATACTCTCTACACACTCTGTCTTTCATTTTTAAAGTCATCATATTTCTGAACACACTTGTTGTGAGCACTACCTACACCACTAACATGTTACCTGCTTTGTATGCATGTTTCCAATCTCTCTAGCCAATTTTGTTAAATACATCATAACCAAAATGTTGTGCCCTCCCCGGATGCTTGAAAAGGAAGCAATAAAAGCAATAACCATCATCTTTGGATTCACTATATTCTAACTAATTATATTTCTTATACCAACCCACAGAAAAGCCCCTTGATCCTGGATCTTTCAATATATTTGTTGGTTGTGATGGACCTTTCAATATGTATGCTCTCCATCTTGAATTTCAGGGGCATACTCATATGTTTGTTTTCTAAGAGCTGGATCACATACAATTTCATTAGGATTAAACTCACTAGTGAAATTGTCCATGTTTGGTTCTGGTTCCAGATGACCTAGAGCTTCATGTGGCTCTTCTATGTTTAGATTTTTTTCAGGTTCGTTACTTCCACCACCACCAGCATCAGCATGAGGAGAGGTCCTTCTATCAACCAAAAAACGCCTCATCCCTAATTCCCTAAATAAAAAGATGCAACATGTACATATTAGATAACTGAAATTAACCTATGCATATTAGATAACTGAAATTATTCAAATTAATTACATCTGCCTCGTCGGACTTCGACCACCGGCCACCGCCAACCGCAGTTCCTCTCTCTCACTAGATGTAGTGTCGCAGTAGCTCGGGGAGGTCAAATCTATTGGAGATTGGAAAAGAGACAGGACAGAGAGATAACGAAGAAGGGTTAGGGCGGACATGGGAACTAATTGGGGTTGAGGTTGACGTGCAGAGTGTCGCTTCGGCCTCCCCGCCATGGAGTAATGGCATCTCATCAGTCTCTCATCCTCCGTGCCGCAAGTCTGCAACCCTCGAGCGCTCTCGCTCCGTGATGCCTGGGAGCCGGGAGTGGAAGCGGCGGCGGCGTCCCTCAGCACTGGCCTTTTGCTCTATACTTGGCCTTTGGGCCTAAAGCGCAAGTAGCCGGGGAGCCCGAGCAACGGCCCAGGGTGGCCAGGCCTTGGCTCCGCCATTGTTGAAAAGCAAAGGTTTGGCCATGGTTCATGCACTGCTCAAACCAAGATGGGGTGTGCAAAGAAGTGAATCTAGCTCAACTAGTTAAGGTGGGAGGTGCGGTCGTGCATTCTAACCATCCAGATTCATGTCCCCTCCAGCTCAAATTTGGATTCCTATTTTCTTCTTAATGAAAAACCGCCTAGTTCCTCCTAGAATAGATTGGATCTCTTTTTTTTTGCAAGATGGGGCATGCAAGATGTTCAATCCTCTACCATAGAAGGAGTACACCCTGCGAGTAGGGACATTTGAGTTTTTTGCAAGATAGGACGTGCAAGATGTTCAATCCTCTACGAGATAAGGAGTACACCCTACGAGTAGGGACATTTGAAACTGATATAGAACCCGTAGAACACCACATCTTTCTCTCCTCAAGTGGCTTCGAATACAATGACATCTTCATCATAAATTTATTCACCGGGGACTTGGTGGAAGATCCACCAATGTTTGATGGCGTGCAATATGTTCGATCCTCTACAAGATAAGGAGTACACCTTGCGAGTAGGGACATTTGAAACTGGCGTATAACCCGTAGAACACCACATCTTTCGCTCCTCAGGTGGATCCAAATACAATGATATCTTCGTTGTAAATTCTTTCATCAGGGGACTTGGTGGAAGATACACTAATGTTTGATGAACATTATAACTATGATGGCATCTCATTCTTGTCGATCCCGGTGTCTCTAGATTGTTTATTCTTCGGAATCACTAGTACAGTAGTACTCACAATGGAGAGTTCGTTAGCATTTATACATGGAAGCATGGAGAAGACCGATGGAGCGAGCATGAGTTTGAGTACCACGTATCATCATTCCCGATAGCGTACAATAATCCAGTCTTGTTTCGTGGGAAGTTCTACTGCTTAGGTAGGAAGGGTAACGTTGATGTATTTGACCTGGAAGCAAAGATCCTAAAAGCGCATGGAAAATTCTCAACAAGCCGGAACCAATCCATGCCAAGTTGTATCTCTTCAATCATGACCATAGTAGTGGATCCTGCTACTTGGTTGAGCTAAAAGGGGAGTTGGTATCTATGTTCCTGTGGTGCTGCTGAACCACCACGGGTGTTCAAGCTCGACGAGACAAAGTTGTCACGGATCAAGGTGGAGGACATTAGCGGTGCAGTTCTCTTTCTGGACATCAGGACGTCTATGCCGTGGCGTCTCCAGAAGGTGGGCATGGCAACAAGATTTTCTTTCCTAGGTATTATGAGGATAGAAAGTAGGCAGTGTTTTATGATATGGAGATTAAGATGTATTATCCATCGTTCTACTATCTCAAACAACCATTGAGGTGTGTGTGGGTTGTGCCTAATCTTCACATAGCTAGGTAAACTAGTTAGGATTCGTGTGGCTCATGTAACAGACGTGCATGAACTAGTTTTGTACTCATTATTTTCTCATAAGCTATTTCTTTTAATTAAATTTATTTAGCTTGCTCCACCATTCTTTCTACGAGTTTTTATTTAGGGACTAATGGAAAATACATTGATATTATCGGGTAGGTGAGACATGTCTTAAATATAAGTCAGGATCAAGGCACTAATGCGAAGAAATATAAAAAGAAAAATGAGATTAATCAATGAATACGTTGGTGGAGTTAAGAAGCAAATTGAATTTGCATGAATATAATAAATGGGCTGAATTTCCCCACCTACGTGCACCTTCTCACGTAGGCGACAGGCGGCTATCTGTCGCATATGCAATAGATAGTCATCCATCTGTTTCTCCGCTACCCATCAATAAGCTTTCCTTTACTTTTCATGTTAATGATTGGAACTCCCACGGTAGCTTTGTAAGAACAGTAACTCACAGCATAAGTCAACATGCTCTACACGCGAAATCTCATTGGTAGAACAACCATTTACATTGTTGTCGATTAACACAACAACAATAGAACAACACTACGTCACCACCGATGAGCAGAGGAGACAGAGAACGGGAAAGACTAGGTAACCGAGATAGTCAGGTTTGCTGTACCAAGAAATAGTGACAGTCGATAAACTTTCTTCATTGTACACTTCATATATGAAGAGAAGACCAACTACAAATTTAAATGCTGGACTCAAAAGAATGTCCTTAAAAAGAGATTCAAAAGAATGAGCGGGCTTGCCAATTTATGCTACCATGCGTATCCTAAGATGCAAAACCTAGTTCTGTTACATAAAAACAGACTAGTTACAGCTAATCGTAAGATGCCTACTGCAAATTAGAAACCACCCACACGCAGTTCAATGGTTCTTTAATAACCCCGTAGAATGTTGGGTCATACACCTTGTTCTCCATGTCATAGAAAGCAGCGTGTTTTCCATCCTCAGAATACCTTGGGAAATAGATCCTGTTGCCATTCCCATCTCCCGGCGACACCAGACCAAACGACGCCCTGTAATCCACAAACAGAGCTGCGCCACCGATGTCCTCCATCAGTCCACGCCATGTTCGTTTCGTCGAGCTTGAACACCCGTGGGGGCTCATCCGCGTCGCGCATGAACACTGATACCAGGTCCTCTCCCAGCTCAACCAAGTAGCAAAACTTCGCTCCCTCATGCTCGTCGTCGAAAACTTGCAGCTCGGCGTAGATCGGCTCCGGCTTGTCAAGCACTCTCCAGGTGTTGTCACTAGCGTTGAAGATGGCGAGGTTGCCCTTCCTCCCAAGGCAATAGAACTCACCGTGGAAATAGATGGGATTATTGTGTGCCACAGGGAATGGCAGCGCCTCCTCACGGTCGAAGAGAAACTCGCTCCATGAGTCCTCTCCAGGCCGCCACGTTTCCATTCTAAAATACTTGCCACTGGTAGAGCTGCAGGCTCCGAAGACGACGCTGTCCGGAGATGCCGGAGCCGACGAGAAAGTGACGCCCTGGAAGCGGCAGTAGGTCTCAAACATGGGCGGCTCCACGATGTCCTCCGTGAACGGGTTTACGACGAAGATGTCATCGTTGTCTAGTCCAGCCGATGCGACGACCCAACCGTCCTTGGAGGAGCGGAAAACGTGGGTCCGTGCGTGTCGGTCTTGAATGCCTCGACTTGCAGGGTGTATTGCTCGCAGTGTAGAGGGTTGAACATCTTGCACGTCCCGTCTTGCTTGGAGATGTGCATGAGCCAGGGCCAAACCTTAGCTTGCTCAATTGGGTTGGAAACTATGCTCCATGACTTGCAAACGGCTGGGAATCTTATACGGTCCAGGGCCTGTTTTCTTCCACTTGCTAAACTTTAGCACCCGTCACATCGAATGTTTAGATACTAATTAGGAGTATTAAACGTAGACTATTTACAAAACCCATTACATAAGACGAATCTAAACGGCGAGACGAATCTATTAAGCCTAATTAGTCCATGATTGACAATGTGTGCTACAGTAAA